>NW_013525336.1:1213804-1288787 GCF_000836215.1 Papilio polytes | reverse complement strand
CAATAAGGTAGGTTTACTATTTTCAAGGAATTATTTCGTTACTTTTTAGTGTACTGTTTTTTTTTGAGAATATTTTGTTTTTGGTGTATTGTGTTTTGTTTTTAGTGCATTTTGTTTTGTTTTTCGTGTATTTTGTTTTCAATTTATACGAAAAAAGTCAGCCAGTGGTTCATAGCTAAGTTATTTTTATATTTATCCAGTCCAGTATTGCTATAAGGAATTTTTTCTACAGAATATTACAAGTTTAACACATCAAAGTGCCGTGACTGTACATAATAGTCGGATATTTTTAAGTTTTCGTCGTTATAAAGGAGTAAAGTATTATTTACACTTATCTTTTGGATACCATTCACTATCCGTTGAATCTTATTTTCTAACTACTTGTTGATCGCGACTTTGTTGTAATATGTATAATTGAAAATTGCCCATTTTGCTCAATAATAACGTAGCTTTTCAATGGTGAAAGAATTTTTAAAATCAGCCTAGTAGTTTTTCAGTTAATACATACGAAAATAAAAAACTTTCCTCTTTATTATTGTAGATATAAAGTAATTAAGATGATCGGAATAGCTTATTGAGCTGCGTGTAATTGTTAGATGCTAAAAAGACACATTTAAGTAAAAACCACGAGAGCAGTGTTATGCAATTTTAAATATTTACAATGGATAGTTAATCAGTGAGGATGTCAGCAATTTGTTAACTGTTACCAGAAAATGACCTTTAGCATCTTATTGCGGACTTCCTTTACCGGTGTGCTTTATTGTGACGAATGGCCCCTTGTACATCTGCGACATCCACGTGGCTACTGATTTGAGTTTGCTTTGTATTTTGTTCTAGCTGTTCCAGTGTGGCTTCATCCACATGAAATGTCAAAATTCAAATGCACAAATAACAATTGCTTCCTTGATGTTGGCAGCAACTTATAGTCTCATTCCCACATTAGGGTTTTTATCCAAAATATTGACTCCCTAAGTTGAATTGCGTGAAAATATATAGCCTAAAGCGTGACATAAGTGTAGAGCTTTTTATTAAGAAAAGAGTTATTCAAAAATATGCTGTAATTGCTGACATCTTAGGCAACAAAGAAGTGTGTGTTTACGCTTTATTATAATAGTATAGATGTAAGTAATTTATACGCAGTTTCCTAAAATATCTGTAGCCAAAACAAATGGTTGCATATGAACGCTAATGAACGTTTGTTATGTTCTTTGTTGGACTCGTAAATATTTGGCCAGTGTGACGTATTGCAGGTGGGACCAGAGATGGATTGAATTCATTTATAAATGAACGTTCTTTAGTTATTTTACTTCATGTGAATAAATGAAACAGACTGTTTTAGTCCTTCTTAATAACCAATTTTGGTCTTTTACCAAAAGATCTTCTTTTCGTAAAACACGATCGATTCGATATTCGAAATCATTTATTTAACTGTATCAAGAAAATCTCCAATTACTTTTTCTATTTAAAAAGAATTATATATAGCCCCATACCTACGTCTTAATTTAAAGGTAAAGACTGAAAGAGACAAAAGAAGGATCAAAAGACATCCTCTTCATTATGCCGTCTAATTCCAACCCAGTCTTTGTTGTTAGTACCGGCGTTACGGTAGGGCTTGGTAGGCGATTGCCCAGGGCTAACAGAAAGAGGCGTTATCGGTCTGTGGATGTCTTAACCGTAAAAAAAGGGCGATAAAGAAATCACGCCCAGGGCGCTAGTAGGCTAGTAGTGGAACCGGCACTGTTTATTGTTATATTTGAAGACGGGGTGCGGCGGTGTTCGCACGCATGCGTTAATTGTCGACAGTCTGTGTGAATGTTTGGTCGCTACTCATACGAACTTCCTTGTCCGGTATAACATCTGGTGCTCTACAATATTCGGAATCTCTTTTGTGAAATCCATCGCTAGATCCCAGAGCAAAAGAAGTGATTATAAGTGAAGCTTTCGCCCGTGACTCTGTCCGCGTGGAATTAAAAAAACAAAAGCAAGTAGTCTATGTTTTCTTCCAGATTATGCTCTACATTTACCAAATTTCATCTAGATCCGTTCAGCCGTTTAGGCTACAAACTCTAACAAACATTAATATCTAAACTTTCGCATTTATAATATTAGTATGATTATATACTATATTTTTTTCTATTTAACGCTATCAAAGTCGCGGGCAAAAACTATCTTCTACTAGAATTAAACGTTTTTAGTCGAGTAATTACTTAACGTAACCTACTGTACTTAGCTATCTCTTAAAATCATGACAAATGTTTGTCATAAAAAACATGTTTGTATTATTTTAAAGTAGGTCGCTGGTTTTATGGCCCCATAACATACGTGATATGAGTTTAGAATAGTTCTCTCGTAAGGTAAGATATGATTTTCACACGACTTGGATCACAAGTTGAATTTAAATCTACTTAATGTAGGCCGTGGTCCAGTTTTATTTGCCAAGTTTTGGTTAAGTTATTGATCTTTTAGTAGGTCTCTGTTATATTCTATAGCAAATGTCTCCATATAATATAATAGCTGTTCCCGTGCGATTTCATCCGCATAAAATTATGAAAATTTTATTTTATTGTTTACATGTTGTCACGTTATTTTTTATTTTATTTGTGGGACAAAAAAATAAATGTTACAATGTGTCAAATTATCAATTACAAATGTCAAAATGACATGACATGATGACAACCTTGCTTCTTTAATGTTGGTAGCAACTTATGGTCTCTTTCCCACATTAGGATTTTTATCTAAAATATTTACCCCCTAAGTTTAATGGCCTGAAAATATATAGCCTAACGCGTAATGTAAGTGTAGGGCTTTTTATTAAAGAAAGAATTATTTAAAAATATGCTGTAATTGTTGACATCTTAGGCAACAAAGAAGTGTGTGTTTACGCTTTATTATAATAGTATAGATATATATAAGTATAGATTAGACTAAACAGCATTCTGGTTTACTTTACTCGTTTTTAAAGCGAAAGAGATTATTGTTTAGCTTTTTTATTGTTTTTTTTTTATGTTGTTTTCAATCTGGATACGCGCAGAATCTATGTGTTAGCAGAGTAGATATTATTGCACTTGACCGAGTAACTGAATTTATCTTGACTTCGTTAAGGTTATCGGTTTTAACGTTATTAATAAAATAATTGCAATAAATATGTTTTGTAAGCTATATTAATTATTTGAAAGAAGTTTTTCAGCAATCTTACTTCTTACTGCTTACTAATATTATAAATGCGAAAGTTTAGATGGATGGATGTATGTTTGTTAGAGTTTGTAGCCTAAACGGCTGAACGGATCTCGATGAAATTTGGCATAGATGTAGAGGATAGTCTGGAAGAACTCATAGGATACTTGCTTTTGATTTTTTTTATTCCGCGCGGACGGAGTCGCGGGCGAAAGCTAGTTGTAAATAAAAATTCCAAATTATATGTTGGTCAGGTATAATAAAAAACAATTTAATTTGATTCATTCTCCTATCGTCAAAATAACTTAGATTATGAAGTAATTTATTGGACGTGATTGCAGTTCAATGAACTCCGGACTTGAGTTTCGTATTGAAAAAATATAAGTCAGTTTGATAATTCAAAGCTTAAGGATTTACTCTAAAATTATTGTTAAGTAAACATACCAAGAATTAGAAGTATTTACCTATTTTGCATACTATTTTTTTCTCATGATCAAATAATCTTTCTATTTTTAACGATTCACTACAAATTGTGGAATAAGAGTTATAAAATACATTTTAGCAATACTGAAAATATAGTATTTCTAAAAAATTACATAGATTCAAAGACAAGTAGCGCAATCTATATTTAGCTACAGAAACGTACAGATACTAGAAACCGCGCGCGTTCTTTACGAGATATTCCATTCATACAACAGATGGCGCTGTTTCTAATTTTTAACCGAATTTGTTTTTTTCAGGTAAACGAATGCATATATGAAGAAACAGGTAGTATATTTTATTAATTTTATCAATCGTTTTTGCTGAATACATCGTTTGACGTCAATGCAATAAATTGAAACGTCTAATTTGAACATTGATAAGATTATTGCGATTAGATATAACCATCGGTTCCTTATGATATGATCCTGGTATCCCCTATTTGTAGTCACGTAGACATTAAGCTTCAGAGAGGCCTAACACGAAAATTTGCGAGAATGTATTCGTGTGAATTTAGACAAAGATGTGCGGATTATGCTCCTGTCAGGCGTAATGAAAAGTCGATATCGATACGAGTACTTTTAAATTTTCGTGCTAGACCCCTAATCCGAAGAGTTATATGAAGTTTGGAGAATTTTTATTGCTGTGACAAGGAAGATCTGAAATAAACGCTTTTTAATATCAATTACCACCTTTACTTTGTATACAGAAGTTTTCGTTAGTAAATGATTGTTTTAAAACTTTGTCATAGAAATGCTATGCATTAGGTTATTTTTCTTTGTCTTTCTCCTTCTCCATTTCTATTTCTGATATAAAAGTTTTAATCTCGTCTTGATTCAAGAATTTCACCGGATTACCTTTCTTTAGGACCATTACCTGAAAGTTGGTTTGTTTATTTATTTTTTATCGGCGTCATAAAGCAGCGACTGAGCAATTAGCTACTTGAATTCGCCGAAATAGCGAATCGACTGTTGTCCAAATGTAGATTATTAGACCGAGGGGCCACACGGAAAGGGGACATTTCCCTTTGGGCTAGATCTATTTTGTCGCGCCGTTTAATTGATTTTAATTAATCATTTCTTGCTACTTACGTCTAAGTTCTTTTGACCATAATATACAACTTCTAGAAGGCACATAATAGCCAGCTTTATCGTGCCCTTTTCTGTGCTTACAGCCGTATCATTGTAGTGTTTCTCAAGTAATTCCCGAGCGGTCTTCTCTCCTCGTCCGATGGAACACGCCTGGGTATAATTTTATTGTAATAAATGGCATATTATAAATGCGAGAGTTTAGATGGACGGTGGTTAGAGTTTGTAGACTAAACTGCTGAACGGATCTCCATGAAATTTGACATAGATGTAGAGGATTTGGAAGAAGACATAGGCTACTTGCTTTTTTTTTATTTTTTTCACCTCATATAAAATGATCAAAATACTTAAAATTATCGTATACTTTAACTTTTGTCTGCTTATTGGAGAAAGGGAGTAAAGAGAGTGGAAATGCTAGATATTTTGGTCGGTTCAAATAATACGTAAACATACCAATACGTAATGATTCGCTACGTACCTTCCATTCATAAAACGTTCCAGAAGGTTCCGTCTGAAACAAATGCGCATCACCATCGTAATCGAACCCAGCTATAAGACACGAAATGCCGTAAGGACGTCGTCCATTGCTCTGTGTGTACTTCTGCTTCTGTTCTGCTACGAAGCGTGTAATGTATTCTAACTTTACAGCATCTTCTACTATGAGTCTGTGAGATTGACATTCTATTTGTGCCCTAAAAGAACAAATCGTATCCAATCCAATCCAATTTCTATTGTATACTGGAAAAGAATATTGGTACCTATTAAACAAAAGTAGCCTATAATTTTTTCAAAGTTATCCTTTACTTCTATGGTAAATTTCATCAACATTCGTTCAGCAGTTTCGGCTACAAACTAACAAACATTCGTCCATCAATCTAAACGTTCGCATCTATAATACTAGTTATATTATTCAGATACTTAAAATGGTCTCTTAGTGTATTTGTAATACACTAAAAAACTAAGCTAACCATTTAAAGACTGAAAGTGACAACTAACCTAGAAATGAGTACTCTAGCATCGGCTCTTAATCCAGCAAACGCAAGAACGACGTGCTCATCTAAAGGTATTATCTTCTTTTCTGTTCTGTCGTCTTGCAGCTTCTCTACCGATCTCTTCTCTGTAGCTAGCACTACAACCTCTGTACCACGGACCCCTATCACTGGGGATCCCTTGCGTACCGCCTCTTGGGCGTACTGGACTTGCATTAAATGACCATCTGGAGAAAACACTGTTACCGCTCTGTCGTATTTAGACATTAAAATGTATTATTAAATTGTAAAATATATAAAATCAAAAAGGATAAAATATGTCAAAGACTAAAAATGTTTTGACATTATGGATTTGGCATAGATTAAAAATTTTTAATCTTTGCCAAATGATAAAAAAGACAGAGAAGAAATGAGAATTTCTTCTACAGAGAATATATGATATAATTCTTCCAATGAATACATTGGTACACATTGGCGTTACTTTACGCGCCGGTTAACGGTTTTTTTTTGTCAAAATCATCATTACCTCATTATAAGTTCCAATTAAGGGGCTCGGAGTTTACCCTGAATTAGGGCTTATTAGCCATAGTCAACAACGCTGATATGTGCAGGTTGCATCACGATATTTTCCTTTCCTCGTAAGAAGGTCGGGAGAATCATACTATCTTACTTCATACTAATATTATAAATGCGAAAGTTTAGATGGATGGATGTTTGTTAGAGTTTGTAGACTAAACGGCTTAACGGATTTCAAAGAAATTTGGTACAGACGTAGACAATCTGGAAGAACACATAGGCTACTCACTTTTTTTTTTAATTCAACGCGGAGAGAAACACTCATTATTGGCGGGATTCAAACCCAGGATCTGTAGATAACTTGTTATTAAATCTTACTTCTTACTAATGTTATAAATGCGAAAGTTTAGATGGATGGATGGATGGATGGATGTGTGTTAGCGTTTGTAGCCTAAACGGCTGAACGGATCTCCATGAAATTTGGCACAGGTTTAGAGCACATAGGCTACATTTTATCCCTGGAATAGTTACGGTTCCCGTGGGATTCATTAATTTAGTTTTTTAATGTTTACTCGATCATTCTGCAACGGTTCAACATATCTTATTGAAATTTGGCACAGGTATAAAACAAAGTCTGGAGTACACATGGGATAAGCTTCATCCCCGAGAAATGTTCGGTTCCCGAGGGATACGTAGCTTTTTGTAATTTTTATAGTTTGTATGTTTTCTAATACCACGCAGACGAAGTCGCGGGCAACAGCTCGTAAGCAATAAATATAAATTTTTCCTTTTAAAATACTGCATATTGTAAAGTTCTCAATTTATAAATTACATCATTTCAAAACCAACGATGTGTCATTAGAATTACTATGAACTGGATTTAATTCAAATAAACACATTTGTTGTTACATATTTCGATCTCTTCAGTACTTAATGCAAAAACCACAACCTACATTTCTATGAATTTTCGATCAACAAGGAATTCTTGCGGTTCTTATAAAATAAACTAATCAACTAGAGTTTCCATTGCCGAAACGTTATAATAAAAAAAATATTTTTCTTCTGTTTTTTTAGACAATTTAATTGATAACAATAGTTGTTTTTGCAGCGTTCTTAAAGTACCTCGACAAATTTTCTACCTATTTTGTTGATGATACTTTCTTGAAATTTTTCGTGCTAGGCCCTCTGTCTATATAGAGTCGTAATACTAATGTAGCTGACTACAATTAGCACAAGTGCATATGTCGACAAGGTATTAGTGATGGTGGCTCCATCTAGGAATAACTTTAATTAATTAGAAACTTAAAATTAAATCCTGGTATGGAATGCTACTTCTTAATCCTTTAAGTTTATCTGTAGCTAGACTATCTATAACTTAATCTAGTCTTTTAGGGTTGAATCTAGACTTCTCAGACGTCACAAAAGTTTCAGAGCATGATTATCTTTGCCATGGATTTTTAGAACTACCGAAATAGTCATTTAAAAATGTCACCGCTCTTGTTCTCTCTAAAAAAGTGAGACAATACTTTTTATAGTGTAACAGTGATAACATTATCATCAGCTTAAATCTTCACTAAGGGGCTTGGAGCCTTTCGTAACTTTATTTATTTACTAAATACATGAAATAATTCTTTCATTTTATCAAACACTCACAAGAACACCGCCATAATGAATAAACATAAAAAACGTACATAATATCAATACGAATTTTACAGATACATACTGACTTTTAAAACATGAATTTCACTATAATCCAAAAGTTTGTACAAGAGCTATATAAATTACGGCGTTTTAAACTTATAAATGGAAATTTGTTAATGGAACATAGGATTAACCACGCTGGTGCAAAGAAAAGTGTGTGTGTACAGAAATAAGCGTAAGAAAGGCGGGTACATGGCGGGATTAGAACCTAGGAACGACAGATTACAAATCATATGCTTACGAGTATATAACTTAAATTGTATGTTGAGAATCAGATCATTATAGATCCCTATCAAGTTAGTCGTATTTCATTGCTTTAAACATTAGCTGTTGCTTGCGACTTCGTCCGTGTGAAAATAAAAAAAAATCATGAAAATTATAGCCTATGTTACTTAGAGATAAATTACCTTTCTAACGGTGAAATAATTTTTAAAATCAAATACATACACAAAATTCAATAATCCAAATCTTTCCTCTTTATAATATATGTATAGATTACAAGGAAAAATTTGCTTATTCCTTAATTTCTCTCAGCCCTGATAGGTAGCGCCAGATGCAGTATTTCAGTAGTCGTTTTATTGCATAGTTGTGTTGCCGACACTAATGTGCACGCCGAGATTAATTTGCACGTTATGTCCGCACTTAGAGTTATGCTCAAGCCATTGATGTACTCGGGATGGTATGCATTTTAACTGGATAATATCAAATTAGGATTTACAAATATTCTTACCTTCAAAGTGAATATGTAAGGAAAGGTAGAGTAAATTATTATCAGGCTATCAACCTTTGAGAACGTTAGTTGTGAGTGTGGAAGGGTACAAAGGTAGAGGTAGACCTAGAAAGAGATGGATGGATTGCGTTAATGGTGACATGATAAAAAGGGAGTGATGACTGAGATGACGTAAGATAGTTATGTGGAGGACAAAAACCTGTTGCGCCCTACGGGAGTAGGATAAGGAGAAAAATGATGATGCTATCAACTTTTGTAGAACATTTTGTCACCTAATTTGTTTATCGAGAATTATTTAGATACATTTTAAACTTATAAGTTTAAATATAGATCATAAATTTCATACTTACCTGTACGTGCTGCACAAATCTCACTTTGGATGTCGATACGAAAACATTCTCTCAAAAATTTCGTGCTACTCCTCGGTAACATTAACATTTAGTCTTGCTTTGATTATTAAGAGCTTATATAGAGGTGCAACCGAACAGTTGAATTGGCGTCGAAACAATCGACAATCGCATAAAATTGTGCGATAGTTTAGTCAAAGGTGTGCGGCCGCTAAAACTGACAAATGTTTCTTGTTAAATGTCACAATACATCAATGTCTGTCAGAGACGCGATAAGCAAATCAATAATGTGTTGTTTGACGAACAAGTCGCCTTGTCCAGCGTCAATTAACGTCGACGTCTCTGACCCACATATTATTTAATAATAAATGTTAGTCACATATTCCTATCTGGAGAGATCCGTAAAAGATACATGAGACATGGTACATTTGGACCTCCTGTTTTCCTCCTCCTCCTTTTAATCGAAGAGGATTAAAGAGTGTGCCTATGTGTTCTACCAGACTATGTTCTATTTGTGACATTAAAATACGTTTAGCATTTTAATCTACAAACTCTAACAAACACCCATCCATTTATCAAGCCTGTATTTCATTGATTAAATGCTGGACACTAGTTATAGTTTGGAATCTGACTGAAGATTCCAAGTAAGATATTCTTTAGAACTGTGACGTCATCGGACTCTCGTGTTCACGGGTAGTCAAAATGTAATTCTACACAAGTCAAATAAACACATCACTTAAATGACGCCATCTAAATGTAGTCATTATTAGCTTATTTTACGTTCTTCGCAACAAATAAGCAAGAACGCCGAAAACGGCGTTACCTTAAATTGACGGAAATAACTTAAAATCGAAAGTCGCGCAAAAAATTGTCTCCATATGAAGATATACCCTGTATGAATTTTGCTTAAGTTTACGATCTTTTTTTTATATATTTGTTAGGCTAGCGCTTGACCACGATCCCACCTGAAGGAAATGACGATGCAGTCGAAAGATGGTACGCGGTAGCTTAATATTGTGTTCACTCTCCTTTTGAAGGCCCCCACGTCATTGCAAATATCTCTTACAGGTCGTCAGATATTTTATCTACATGGGTAGGACATATAAGTCCTCGACTGTGATGTTTAAGTTATTCTTTACCAAAATAAGTAGTCGTATTGACCGCGATATTAATTACACATAATTCCGGTAAAGGTGACATCAGCGATGTTACGTCACACCGGTGTTGATCACACACTTTATGAATACAGCTGTCCAAGGTCAACTGGTATTTGTGACCTCAGATTTTAGTACCTTACACATCATTACACTTATCAGTTAAGCAGTACAAAGTGTTACTGACATACGCACAGTATTAACTGAACAGTTAAGACTGTTACAACTGACCGTCTGTAGTGGGCTTTAATACAGAATTTAATAAGAAAATACAAATTTGTATTCCGAAAATTGTATAATATCCAAGAATTGTTTTTCCTAAATCTATGAATAACAAGCTTTCACCCGCTACTCCGTCCGCGTGGAATTAAAAAAAAACAAAAGTGAGCCTATGTGTTCTTCTAGACTATCCTCTGCATCTATACCAAATTTCATTGAAATTCGTTCAGCCGTTTAGGCTACAAACTCTAACAAACATCCATCCATCCATCCATCCATCCACACTTTCGCATTTAAAATATTAGTATGATTTACACCTTGTACCATAACTCTAAAATTATGCAGTTAAACTAAAATATTCTTGCTAACTTGATCGAATGGTTTAAAAACTAAACAGTTCAATACTTTCTTAGTTATCATTGAAACAAAATACCCATGTTATGGGAACTTATTTCAAATAGCTTCTAAACGATAGGTCGTTCACCTGCCCCGTGCATTCAGCAAACGATTCCAAAACACGCTCTTTTTGGCCTGAATTTCTTAACACCGTATCCAAGCCTCATCAACATGAGAAATCGATTAACTGTACGGAATCTAAGGGAAAACGCATCAATATACTGATTAAAGTATAGCGGTCTAAATGTGAAAATTCAACTCAGAAAGATAAAAAGGGATATGATATACGGGTTTTCCGGCAATGGACATTTAAATAAGTACAGTCAGCTTCAAGAATATGTTTTAGTTTTACAAAACTTATGTAAGTAACTTATATACGCTCAATTCGGACAGTTATAGACCAGCTGTTCGGTTAAAGCAGAGCGTATGTAGGCTCTTAAGCCATTGAATTGTTCAGTTGAAGTAAAGCCACGCACGTACAGTTTTAGCACAGTTCGACTGATCAGAAATAACCGTAAGTCTAAACTATTATAAAAAGGTAACATTTGTATGTATTGAAATAACTCAAAAACTGCTAGGCCGGTTTTAAAAATTCTTACATCGTTAGAAAGGTAATTAATCTGTGAGTATCATAGGCTATAACTTTTTTTTTTTAATCTCGCGAGCAACCATGTGCTGCGTAATGAAACTGAAAGTACAACATTTTTGTAAATGTACACTGCAGACTGTACATCACAAGTGCAAGAAGTTAATGAGATGACGTGAGTTCAAACAGTTTATTATCAATACAAATGTGGCTGCAGCGGCGCCGGCGCACAATTTATTGCGGAATTTACGATCAAACTTCGTTAGAGATTAATGAATTCAATTGATGAAACACAAATGTAACTTGCTTGTCGTTGCTGTCGGTACAATCGATTGTGATTTGTTTATTACCAGAGGACATAAACTCTTATAACAGAAGGACAATCTAACAAGGAAGTCTAATATTAAATGGACTGTACCTTTCACGTGGTAGAGCCCGCTTTAACATCTTCGCACGAATGGGTCGGCTCGCCCGGCGTAATACCACGACCACATAGAAAACAGGCGTGAAGTGGAAGCAATTCCGCATTTCGTCTGATGAGTGCGGTGCCGGAGGCCTAATTTTAGACCCTTTCCCTTTCCACCCTTTTCTTAGAGGAGAGGATTGGAAGGAAAAGTGGATTAGGCGGCGGAGGAAATGCATAGGAAGGGGAAATTTCCTCTTTATGTGCGTCTCCTCTTTCGTCAATTAAGGGTAGGCAACACATCTGCAATTGCAGATATTTATGGGCAGCGGTTGCTTTCCATTTCGGTGGATTCAGGTGGCCGCTTGATCCTTTGCCACCTTATATTATAATAAAAATCCTGTGTATAGATATACTAGCTGTTCACGTTCGGCTTCGTCCCTTTTTCTATTGCAAATGTTAGAATTCAAATGCACAAATGACAACGAAGGCATTTAACATTGGAAAACAATTACCATGGCAACTTTGCTTTGATGACAGCTTGTAATTTTGGTCCCTTTCTCGCATGTCGGTTTTTTCCAAATTATTTACTGTCTAAGTTAAATAGCGTGAAAATATATAGCCCAAAGCGTGTAAGTGTAGGGCTTTTTATTAAGGTAAGAATTTTACAACGAAATGAAATGAAAGACGCTGGCACTCTCTCGTGTCGGAGGATAAGACCCACTTTGGGTCGATGCGCCAATGCAGTGAGTAAGAATTTTTCAAAAACATAGTGTAATTGCTGACATCCTACATTACATTAGTGGGTTTAAGCTTTATTATATTAGTATTGATACAGATGTAGACGATGATGTAATAAACTGAAAGTTACTGTCAGATTGAAGGTATTTGTTATTTGAATTAATTCAACAATTTATTATCACAGGCGTTGTTTGTCGATGACATCAGCGGGATATCGAATCTGGGTATATATTTGGTAATGTCCCTCGCGCCGCCCCCGGCCTGCCCACTTGCTTTCGACTGAGTAACGACTTGCCATGAGCTACTTTTATGGACTTTAATGTTGACATGTTCGTATGGAATCATTGGACGATACGATCATCAGAATCGTTCATTGTTGAAAACAGGATTATCTTAACACGTTGAATGCGAGGCGAGGGTTTCGACTGGCGAGTTTGGTGCACAAAAAGCGGTGGTAGAAAAGGTGTTAGATATCAATTCTCTAACGCTATCCAGTGCTTCAAAAAACAGTAATAAATCTCTTGTTTAGCTTTTAATAGGTACGTTTTTAAATCGCTTAATAGTTTATAGATAAATAGCTTATATTTGACAAATTATCAATGGCAAATGTCAAAATGATATAACATGACAAACCTCGGCAATCTTGCTTACTTGATGTTGACAGCAACTTATGGTCTCTTTCCCACATTACGGTTTTTATCCAAAATATTTACCCCCTAAGTTTAATGCCGTGGAAATATATAGCCTAAAGCGTGACGTGAGTGTACGGCTTTTTATTAAAGAAAGAATTATACAAAAATATGGTGTAATTGCTGACATCTTAGCCAACAAAGAAGTGTGTGTTTACGCTTTATTATAATAGTATAGATAGATGTTATAAAATAAAATAAGAATTTCATATCGTACATAGACAGGAGATAAACGTTATAACATAAGCAAAAACGTCACTTATATTGTGAAAGAGTTTTGTATTGTTTATAGGTAAAACCCCTTTTTGTATGTTTGTTAAGCTAGCGCTTGACCACGACCTCACCTGAAGAAAGTGATAATACAGTTGAAATGTGGTACACGCTAGCTTAATAAGTAACTGTTTATACTCTTCTTTTGAAGGCTCCCACGTCATATTTGGACGGAAAAACTGACGACTTGTTTCAATCCCTTGCAGAACACACAAGGGACGATGATTCAAACTTTGTAAATACTACATTTTTGTTTATACAATCGAACGTATTGGGTTTCTCTTAATTAACTACTAAATAGATTTCAGTGCGACTGCCAGTCTCAAAATACTATAACTTGATATTTTCGCGGAGTGAAGTTCAGTCAGCTACGAACAAAGTATGATTATATCTCGTCGACATATCCGTATTAATTGACGTAGGCAGCAAATGTTTGTAAATAGCATTTACACGAATCATTATAATTTTTGCATGTACAGTCGTGTTCATTGACGGTACACATATACATTTTTCATGAAAAAAAAAGTAACCTAACTACATTATTTAGACGCACATTAAAAGTTTTTTTTTTATTTGATAAAAACATTGATACCAACTTTGTTATTTGTATAAAAGTTTACCAGTCTTAAAGCCTGTCCCACCAAATTGTAAATTCTCTGATAACAATCCAACGTGTAAAATGTATGATGGAAATATCGGATTTTGTTACCTTATCTGACAGTGACATTTTAAGCTCTATCAGTGGTGGGACAGGCCCTTAGTCTTTAAGGAACGAGGCAATACGTCTGTAACCGCGAACGACGGTGATTGTACTTATATGTTAATCAATAACCACGTAATCTAGCCCAGGATTTACTTGACTACTTAACAATTAAGACGAGTAGCACACTTCCTGCCATCATCGACACTTTACATACGTTCCTCTGTCGGCGTCTCGCAATTAAAATAATAAATATACCACTTCAGATCCATATAAAGATATGTATTAAGGCAATAAATATTCAACGCGAATGCACCTTGCCTTGTAGATGACATTTTAAAGGAGATAAATGTTTTGTCTTGAAGTGTGTGATGCTATCTTGTTTTATAACGTACGTCGCAAAATGTAAAATAATATGTAGATGTACGTAATCGTGATACAAACACTATCTAGACTTATGCTACAGACAGAAACTAACCTAAAAATTATTTAAATTCATCGTCGTTGTCATGAATGTTTTCACTATGGAGCTCAAAGCCTATTCAAGTTAGGTGTGAATAATCAACCACGCTGGCCAAGAGCAAGTTGATTTTTAGATATACACCAATGGTAAAATAAAACGTACCCGCAATATGTGTATAGTCAGCTCCACAAATATGTAAATATTTGCAAAGTTTTGGATACTTGTATATGTCTACGGTTAAAACTATGCACATATTCGCATACTTCCAAACATAAATCAAAATTCTTCAATGAGGTTCATTTATATTTTACAGTTTTGAAATCGGCAGTCTATTCAAGTTTCGAAAGCTTTTGTTTATGTATGTATTTATGAAGCTGACTGTACATTTATTGTGTTAATTGTTCACATATATTTAATGGAAAAAAATATCTAGTTTCTGGTAATGTCATTACTTCCTAATTTAGTATAGAGAGTTGTTTTAATATTTAGCACTAAGCAACCTCCCACAGGTTGGAAAGATAAACTTAAATTATGCATTCCTTTGTTAAGACTTAGGATGCATATTAAATTTCCTAAGTCTAACTCGTACATTAAATCTAGCATAAATCATTGCCTAATATAGTTAAATTTAAATGTATCTTAGTGTTCTAGCTACTGGCTATTGCCCGCGACTCCGTCTGCGTGAAATAAGTCGCCTATTTTTTCTTCTAAACTATCTTCTACATCTATGCTAAATTTATCAAGACCCGTTTAGCAGTTCCATATAAACTTTCGCATTTATAATATTAGTATGTAAAAGTATTTTTTTATAATTCTGGTGTAACTTTACTAGTGGCCTGACACGGTTTCGTGTGGATATTATTTTTTAAACATTATAAGACAATCTTACTTCTTACTAATATTATAAATGCGAAAGTTTAGATGGATGGATATTTGTTAGAGTTTGTAGCCTGAACGACTGAACGGATCTCGGTGAAACTTGGCATAGACGTAGAGGATACTCTGGATGAACACAGAGGCTACTCACTTGTGTTTCTTTTAATTCCACGCGGACGGAGTCGCGGGCGAAAGCTAGTGTTAAATAAAGCTTGAGTTACTTAGGGATAATGTATTATTCTAATAGATTTTTTCAAATCGGCCCAGTAGTTTTTAAGTTTATTAGTTACAAACATAAATACAAATCTGTTATTTTTTAATGATAGTGAGAATTGTTCTTATAATTTGTTAACTAGTATTTTCACCTTTAAATTAGAATAACTGATATTTGTGGTAAATATCAAAATATTTGATTCTACGTCAATCTGTTTAAACAAGACAATAGAAATACTTGAACGATGACACAATTTCAATAAAAACAACTCTCTTATATTGAGAAGAACTTAAAATTACTAATATGGTAACTTGAGCTATTTCTATAGACTTCCTAAGTTTTGTTGACTTTCTGTTTAAGCACTAACTATATCTTTCTTTTATTAATGTATGTTAATGTTGTTCGCCACAGCTTTGAAATCGTTATAAATGATTGTGTTATCCGAATTTTATATAGCACTAGCTTTTGCGTGCGACTTCGGTCGCCCAGAATTAAAAAAATCGCCCCAGTAGTTTTTGAGTTTATTACATAAGAAAATACAAATATTTCCTCTTTTTAATAGTACAGATTAATTTAATAGGACTTTATAATTTTGAGAAAAGCTGGAGTATTTCACTAGTAACTATAGAAAATATAATAGTTGTTCATAAAAAATAAACAACGTCCTCGAACCTTAGATGCTAGTAGATGACATAATCATAGTATGTCGCCTACGAGCAAACCCACGCGGTGATACAAGTCAACTTTGTTGACGAAATTCCTATAGTGCTTAGTTATTAATGGGCTCATAAATAGGGTTACCAACTTGTAGTTAACGAAAGCTTACGGCAAAAAAAATTACTAATTTTACTCGTATAAATTCGAATGTTGAGCTAGTGACTTGTAAATACGTAATTAGTAAGACGAGGAAAAAACCCTAAGACGTAAATTTTGATGTTAAACCCGTAGCCCGAATGTATGCCATCTGGCTTTCGATAGACTTTGGCTAAAATCCCTACATGGCAGCCCTACGCCACATATAACATATAGCTATTTTAATATGTTTATATGTTTAGCTAATTGTTGTCGCTTTAGAGGCTGACGGATGAAACTTTTCATTCTCACGTGGGGACAGAGCGGGGTGACGATTAAGAATAATCCGATATATTTTGTCTTTTAATGTGTTTTTCACTTTTTTCATATGATGTACTTAGCTTAGGACTCGATGCTATTTGGCTTATTGGACTCATACTTAATTTTAATAACCGGAAAGGAAAGTTATATTGGTGCCCGTTTCCGAAGACCTAAGCTTCCTAGGTCATAATCGATCACAGTGAAGTATACCTATTTATAAAACAACATAATAATGCACTTTATTCACACGCAATACAGTCGAAAATGCATAAGCTATTGAATACTACTTTGTAAGTCACGCACTCAAGCTATAATCGTAAAACTTTGAAGCGTTTAGGTTCTCTGAATATAGTGAAGTGTGAATGAACCCTAATGCAGTTTTGTATTAAGAGTTGTCTTACAATGTTAATATTTTAATGCAATTACCTGGAGCTGTGAAAGTGAAAGATGCGATTTTGTTTGAAAGGTCAATATCGGTAAAAGAGTTATGAAAGAACGGGTAATGATCGACTAGATTTGTTAAATTTACGTGACACTTGTTAATGCAAGCTCTCTCTCTCTCTCTCTTTGAAATATTAAGTATAATATTCTGTTCAGTTAAAACTGACAGAACTGAGCGTCTCATTGCTCTCTTGCACATTTGGAAGTAAATACTCTAGTCTGTACTCACCTTAAATAACAAAAGTATATCGTATTCCAGCGGCCATTGACCTTACACGAAATGTAACGCCTTGATAAGATAAACAAGACTTTGATCAAACAATAGATATCTATTTGGGAAGCCTGTATGGGTTTTACTTTATTTCGCCCGCGGGTAACGTAACGGTACTCACGAAAGGATGGATTGTTAGTACTAAAACAAATTAAACGTTGGCTTCTACTGCTGAAAGGAGATTTTTTTGCCAGTAGTAACTTAGTAATGGTAAAACAACCGTAAAGTAATGAATTGACTGCGGAAAAAGATAAATCATTTTTTTTTCTTAAAATAAGTTAATTTAACGACATGTTTTATTTGTTCAAAGTATTATTTATTGACTAAAATCAATGACTACTACTAACTAACAATAATAATGTAAATTTAAAAGCACTACGAGAGTAAAGTAATCCACACTGCATTTAAAATCCTAATCAATATTCAATGATTATCTAAACTTTATCTCAAGTAACTGAATACTTGAACATTTTAATTAATAAACTGTTAAGTTGATACATAATAAGTAACTTTAAGTTATCAGGTTTATGCAGATAACTGACCCCACTACTATATGCACTACAGGCTCGGAAGAGAGAGAGAGGTTTATGAATGTGGAAAAGCGCGCAGGGCGAAAGTGACAGTTGTTGATTCCATGCCTAGTTTTAGTACAACTTTGTATTCGCTAATTTGGTCTAGCCCATATGTATGGTTTCTTAAAAAAAACTGTCTAAAAGCTTTCATTTTATAATTTACATATTAATTAAATAAAGCTAGTGTTTGTTTATTATAAATTATGCGTTATTATTGGTTGCTTTTACTACATTTTACTACTTTATGCGTCGCCAAGAGTATAAGGGGGCAGTTAGAGAATCGAATAATGTAAAAACTACGCAGGTTACGGGGGGGGGGGGTCTTTAAAAGATATAAATCTTCAGTACAACGCACCAGTACTCTGTACTGAAACGTGCAGATGACGATGCCAGAATAAAAGCTCCCCCTATCTCAGATCATCGTCTAGCGATGCCCATGTTCGTTTATATGTAGGTACTTACTACTTCGATATTGCTTGGGTAATAGTATAACTATGATTCGTTACAATTATCTCAGTAGAGTAGGAACTGAGAATGCAAATGGCGCGTAGGCGTCGTGTCCCACTGCAACGTAATAAACAAGTGGGTGATAGACTTGCATGAAGGTTGCGAAATATTGTATCAACTACCATTTACATATTGTAACTAGATTTGCTACAATCTGTACAATTATAGACATGTAAAGCTAATAAGTCTTTTCCATATGTACCTTTTAACGGTTTAAAATTCAATCTCGAACCATTAGAATGTAAATTAAAATAATATTTGAATCGATCTCGGATTGAATTTTTAATTTCGACCTTATGTCTTTGATACTGAGGCTAAAAATGCCTCGATTAGTATTTAGGGTCTGTCACACCACTGGCCGATAGAGGCTCAGATAGCTTAAAAATGACGTCACTGTCAGATAAGGTATTAAAATCCGATATTTCCATCACACGTTGGATTAGACAATTTACAACTTGGTGGGACAGGCCCTTAGTCCTGTCCCTACACTTCCAGTAACGTCACCCACCTATCAATGGCTGAGCGTTGACTAATCGTGCGCGTGGGTCCCTGCTAATTGCTAATGCTTTACTCACCAGTTATGGCGTAATCAATTTAACTTTGGTAATATTTGCACACAATGCGTTAAGTCTCATTCGGTAACTGACTTGCCGTTGTTACAATTTTTTTAAATATACCTGTATGTAAATACAATCTATACTAATATAATAAAGCGTAAACACACACTACTTCGTGGCGTAAAACGTCAGAAATCACAGCATAACAATACGCTTTAGGCTATACATTTTCATGCTATTAAACTTTGAGGTCAATAAATAGGATAAAATCTTCATGTGGGAAAGGAACCATAAACTACAAGCTGCCACCATTACGGAAGCAAGATTATAACGGTAACAGTAATTGTGACATTTGCAATTGAAATTTTGACAATTGTAAACAATAAAATAAAGTTTTTATAATTTCATGTGGATGAAGCCGCACGGGAGCAGCTAGTTCAATTATATTTCTGGTTACAATCAGATACTAAAATACGCTGATATTTGTTTTCTTATTCTATTCGTAAAGAGATGGATGGATTGTGTGATAGGAGATATGATCAAGAAGGGAGTGATGACTAAGATGACGGATGATAGTTATTTGGAGGACGAAAACCCGTTGCGCCGACACTACAGGAGTAGGATAAGGCAGGGGAGATGATGATTGTATTCGTACTTTTTCATATCAAATCTGACCTTAGATCAGTTTACCTGCGGATGTAAATCATAGGAAATATCTAGTTATGCAGTTTGCTGGATTAGTGTTCATCAGAATTGCATCACTGATAAAAATAATTCTCTACATAATACGAAAAGAAAATGAACTTCATTTAAGCGGGAATATGCTAAGGCAAAGCTTATCTTTGAATCGTATCATTTGGCTGGGTACGTCTTGTGGCCAAGCACTTATTAATTCATTAAAAAAAGCTAGATACGTTTCAACATTTTAATTACTAGGTCGCTGTCGTCAGGCGCTTGTTAATTTATGTGACAGTACAAAACTGACATCTCCATATTGAACGCGGGCCGTGGAGTCGAATACTGGGTCGATTACCTTGTTTGGCCGCACAAGGGGAACGACAATCCATTTATACGATTATCTTGTACACAATTGCAAAAAAAATATGCTATCATTCAAGGCTATTTTAAGTTTGTACGAAAGATTGTAATCCTATAAGTTTCGCAGACTCGATTTTGCATATTTTTATTGAAGACTAAATGCTTTTACGACCCTACCTTATGAAAAGGTAACTGGTATAGTTATGGACACTTGAATATGGGTAACTTATTCTCTGGATCTGTTTTTTATTATGTGAATCGAAGTCGACAATGACAAAACAAAAACTTTTCTTTTACTATTAGAACGCCTTTATGAATACTGGCCAAATTTAAAAGAATATAAATCGTTTTTATTGGCGGTAATAAAACTTAAAAGTCCAATACAAGTCGTAAAGTTTTTCGACTTCGGTAATCTGTCAGTTGTCTGGTTTAAGGATGTCTGTTAGCTAATTTATTGTCGTCAATTATAGAACTAGTCCAACTGAGTCAAGATTCCGATGAAATCTTAGTTCTCTAGAAATTCTCTGACATCACTTTTATTCGCATCAGGATAAATTAGACGACTCTATTAAATTCTAAAGGTTTGGAATTAAACGCTCCTATCTATTATTATTATTCGGTATGAGAGACACCGTTGCGTAAACCTGCACTCAGAGTTGCGTAATAGACACCTAAGAAGTCCTTATTGTATGTATATTACTGCAGCATGAATTTTACGATTTACCAACTAGTTAAGATCTTAGGATTCCAACAGAGTTCATGATTTTAAACAAGACTAAGTCCACAATAATTCTGAGTGTAATTATTGTATAAATGTGTTTCTAACTTCATCTGCATTTAAAATAGTCATGACATAATAAATAAAGTAGAGCTAATGAAGTAATTAGTGCTCCTTTAGCGGGTAAATGCAACCTGACCTACTTTGCATTTATAAAGACATACTATTTAAACATGTTTATTTAGTTGTAATGTAAGTTACATATAGTGGATTATACTAGCTGAGGCCACGACACCGTCCGTCGGTATAAAAACTTTAGTAGACAATGTGTTATTCCAGACTATGTTTTACGTCTATGCATTTCAGCGGATTCGTTTATTCATCCACCTAAACTTTCGTATATATAATATTGGTAACATAGCATTGAACTAAAATAAAGCGCTAATAGCCTAATGGTTTGGGGTACGGACTACCGATTGCGGTCAATGGTTCGAATCCTGCCCTTCGACTATCGCCGTGAACCATATCCTAGCACAAGCCTAGAGCTTAGTTGGAACGGTTAAAGGAAATATTAGTAAATTATCAAAAATCTACTAATTTTATTTTTTGAAAAAAAAACTAAGATAATTTGTGTGAAAGGTGGCATGGTCAAAAAGAGACAGATGACGGAAGATTAACCCGGGGACGAAAACTGTTGCATTGACCTTTCGGGAGTAGGATAAGGGGGAGATATTAAAAAAATATAGCTGTTAAAATGTTATTCTTACTATTTACCATTATTTTTTAAACATTTTAAAACGCAGCAGTTTAGAAAAACGATTTTGTTATTTTTTTTAATGAAGATACTATAAGACTTATTATGATATATTTATTTTGTTTGCTATAATAATTTCAAGGACTTTGACAATGGCCTGAATGATATCAATTGATTGAGAAATATTGTTAGAAACAAAAAATATTTCCATACAATTTTATTAATAAAGAGAAATAAATAATACGCCATAGCAATATTTACGCATAAATAAAAGTACATCTCTCTTAGTCTAACGTGGGGAAACAGAAAGAGTGGTGGAATATTTATGTGGCAAAAAGAACGTCTAAAATTTCCTTAAGTCTTCTAAATATTATCTTTATAGTACAGTAATTTCTTTGAATTTGTATAAATAAATAAATTTACCCCAAATACAATTCCCAGAATGTAAATTAAAACAATATACAAGGAAAATTATTTACTTCAACTTGACCTATAAACGTAATGACCTTGCTGTTATCATGTAATGTGTCATATTATATTTTTAGTTTAGTTGCAAATTATGCAGATAAAGGTTGCACCGCACACAACCTTTGTTGGTATAAGGGTTGTCGGGCATATAACAACGTCTAGTCCACCCTGCAGCTCTGCCACTCCCGATCGCCATAGCGTTCACTGGATGCCGCGTCTTTGAGTTTTTTTCTATAATTGACCTTTCCGTTTGTTTGTTTGATATATTATTGTAAATTAATCACAATGATTAAGTGATTGATAAATTAAATTGTCTAAAAATCATATGTGTATAAGTAATATACAAATACAACAAATAAGGCATAAAAGAAATTTACAGTTATTGTTTCATGTTTTTTTTTTTATCAATGATTATTTCTTTTACCTTATGTAGTTTCCCAGCTACATTTAACAATTAGTTTGTATTTTTGGTTAGATAGCTTCATGAAATGCGTTTCCAAAATTAACTTTAAAACGTTAGTAAATCTAACACTGATGGATGATGGAAATGGAAACTACAGCAAAATAGCATATATCTAATAATACTTTACTGAAGATTAAGATCGTTTGGTTTAACATCCAGGATCTAGGATGTTTGATACATTCAGAATCTAACGTTTATTTAGTGTCCTTTAAAATGTAACCACCAACTTAATTTAGCTTAATTATACTATCACTTCATAGTACTTTAAGTAATAGCTGCAAGTACATAGAATCTTCCATTCACGGACAGGATTTTTTTAATTTTAAATCCAGCGAAATATGAATTACATCTCGTGGCTCGCGTCGCGTCGGGCTCTCAGCTCTCTGCTTAATAAAATACACCTTTCATGATTTTTGTTTAATTAAAAACGTTGCTACGGTCTTTCATACATTTTTTTTAATATCATAAAACATAGCCGAAGCAAAGAGTTGCATAAGAAGTGTATATACGCTTTTAAATAACACTTGATTCCTTCGGCCAACGGTCAAATAGCAAGACTGGAATATGAAAAAAGTATGAACAGATATGCATTTGTTCTATTTCAGCGTTTTTGTAACGCGAGTTATAAAGCGCTCGTGTGAATGGGGACTGACTTTATGGTTATTGTCTGGACTAGTGTGACTTGATATATGTTGTTTCTCTTTTTTTATTTAAAGAGTATGTGAGATGACAATAGGAGACAATACAAGGTCACGTCATTGATTTATGATTTTTTGATTGGTTGTTGTATGACAAATTAATAATAAACTATCTGTTGATTTTAATGCAATATTCAAGTTGATCATTATTTTTATTAAAATGTTATCGAGTGTCGCAGAGGTATGAAACCTTCACCCTACTCACCTCATCTTTGGTAAACAAGATGTTTTATGATTTAACGTTGGTTTCTACTGTCTTATATTTGTAATATTCTGAACATGAACATATTTTCAATTCTCTCAAACAAAATTTGTTTTTCAAGAAAAGACAAATATTTCCACATATCTAATCTTTAACTCATATCGAAGAAATTCCAAAGCGATATATTATCGAAAAGCTTAACCTGACAATAACTAAATTAAATATTCGAACTAAAATAGTTCGTAAAACATTTTTTTCTACCCACAACATACCACAAGCTTCCATTCAAGCCTACGAATTCGCACGGATCACAAACACAAGCGTAAACACGCACACACCGGTGACTCAAGCCAGTTTGACGTTTCTCGTTATTCGAGTCAGTTGGCCGAGGCACGGCGTCGCGGTATAATCGCTCGTCGCCATCTTGTTTTATTTAGTGCGGGTTTAAAAAACAAAAGTATACGTGTACTGCTTGTGTTGTGTTCTGTGCTTGTAAAGAGGTTCGATTGAATCTTACGTTAATCTACAGTAGGATTTGGGTATTTTCAACATTATTTTTAAGGTTATAAACGTAGTGAATGTTTTTTCACTCTAACGTATATGGCGCGAAATAACCGTAATATTTGAAGTGATGTAATTCTTTTCGGTTTTTAAACTAAATAACGACAAATTTAAAGTTTTAACGGTTTTTATGACGCTAAAAGATTAACAGAGTTAAATGGTAGGTGACTTAGTAATCCAAGGCTTTAAACACTCGATTGTATAAAATCTAGATTCGTAATAGGTGAAGGTAAGGCCAAGATATTTGTTTACTTGTATTGAGCTAAGCAAATAATCTATTTAAAACTTGTTTTAATTCTGATATGAATTTAATTAACTTATGAAAAACAACGATTTACCTGTTTGTCACATAATTAAATAATATCGTTCGTTGAATTAATCGAGTTTCTTAGTTTATTATGCATTTAGTTTGATAAATATTGTTTAGATAACGTGTTATTTATGCAGTTTCGTTATCATTCGGAAATAGTCGAGGTATTTGGGTTACGGTCAACGCTCCCGCGAAATAGGTTATGTTTAAAAGATTTCAACGCAGTTGACATTTTGAATTTCGTAAGAATTGGCTTCGAAAGTTAATTTCTAGATAGTATAGTGGATTAGTAAATTGTATTATTTCTATATTTAATGAAAAAAATAAACAAAAGTACCAGTAGTAAGCTAATTTATTTTATTCTTAAAGAGACGACGTTACGACTTAATTTATTAATGCAAATGTAGACGAAGTGTTGTCTTAAGTTACCATTAAGAGTCTGAGTACGGCAGTTCTATTCCCATGTTCTTTTAGATTTAAGGAATGCTGTAAGACATACAAGCGTTGTTTGAATGCGCGCATTTAAGTTGCCATTTTGTTAAACAAACACGGATGCCGTCACCGGCGTGGCTCGCTTTTTTCATAATATTTACCAACCGCACAGTTGACTTCGTGATTTATCAATATTTATTTACTATTGGAATATATTAAAAGTATTCAATGTTGTTTCAATGTGATATTTCATTTAACTATCTGGTTCCCGAAGTTGTCTGTGCAGAAAAAAAAATACTAATTACATAAATGCGAAAGGTTTAGATGTTAGAGTTTATTTTTACTGGTACACGGATCTCGATAGTATCCCAATCCGGTAATAACGAAGTAACGGCCAGAGCCGAGGCTCCTGAGGGAGCCCTCAAGCCTAGTTACTCATCTGCGGTCGGCGACCTAAAGCCCGGTGAATCTGTAAATGCCTCTTCAAGGCAAACAGTGACAACTCAGTCACAAAAAAATATCGATCGGATATACAAATATGGTAAAAAAGCCAGAGAGTAAAAATTTTACTAGACAAAAGAATAAGGTAAAAGGTCTTTGGGATAACAATACGTAGTATGAACTGTAATCTGTCTGTACGTTATGTAAACAGCATGTAAGTTTGTTCAGCGAAGATAATAGAATTCCTGGAAGGTGTGACGTACACTCTGGATGACGAATATGCTTCTATACTAATATAGTAAAGAGGAACGTCATTTTGTATGAACGAACAAACTTAAAATCTATCAGACATATAACAATAAATTCTTCACTAATAAAAACCTTTATCATCTTACTAATATTATAAATGCGAAAGTTTAGATGGATGGATGGATGGATGGATGTTTGTTAGCGTTTGTAGCCTAAACGCCTGAACGGATTTCGACGGAATTTCGCATAGTGAAGAGGATAATCTAGACACATAGGCTTGCATTTTTTTTTGCTTCCGCGCGAAGACGAGACTTTTATTTTTAACGACTAAGAGCTAACGACAAAACTACTATACGGATTAAAAAATCTTTCACCATTAGAGTGCAACATTATCCCTGAATAAAATAGGCTGTTTTTATAAAAATGTCTCCATTCAAATGAAGCCGGGACATACCACTAGTATATACAATTGTGTGTCATTATATCAAGTGTACTCCAATAAGTTTTAAAAATCCATCCAAACGTGAACCGTTTCCAAGAAGGTCCTGAACCGATCTCATGTCCTTGTTCATCATTTAACAAACGAATGAAACAAAACATTTAACATTCCATAACATGTTAGATAAAGATAGAAAACGTGATATATTTTTCTTTATAAAAATACAGATATATTCCTCACAATATAACTGAGTCACTGATAACGTCATTACGGTATATTTACTATATAGTTCGAAATACAACTTTATGGACATAGTATTAGAGACTGTGATATTTTACTTCGACATTACTAAATTATAAGGTAAATTTACTTGATAGTGCTAAGTTTTGCGGTCTCGATATTCGTAACAATGTACGTATTGAATTAGACTTATATTTTAACGCTAATTTCAGATTTGTAGGTTTGTGTCGGATTATTTCAAAAACTAGATCGATATCAAAAATTCTTTCAACGTTACAAAAACTTAATCCCCGTCGAGTCAAACGGCTTAATGATTATTTTCATTCATTTTTTCTGTTTTAATTTTTTAAATTCTTTTTAAATGCAGTACAATAAGGCTCAGATAACGCGGCTCATGTAAATGTAGGTAAATGGATGCTACGATAATATTTACCCGCTTACTGTCAATACACTTAGGGTTGCCACATGTTACAAATATTATCAATGAGAAATTTCTAATAGTAATTGTTGTTTCTAATAGTAATTTCTAATAGTAAACTCAAAAACACTTAAACAATCTAAAAGAATAAAATTTAATTAGTCTGATATAATTCAAGTTATGATATTTAGGGTCTGTCCTACCAAATTGTAAATTGTCTGATACCTAACGTGTAAATTATCGGATTTGTTCCCTATCTGACAGTGACGTCATATTTAAGCTATCTGAGCCTCTATCAGCCAGTGGTGGGACAGGCCCTTAGGATTCTTAATTAGTAATCTGAAAATATTCAGCTTTTAATATTAGAAAAATTATCGTTGAGATTATCCTAGTTTACATTGTATGTATTTGATTATATTTCTAGGTACTAGATCCGGTATTCTCTAGTTTATTTGTGGCAACCCTAGGGACGTACTTTCTTAGCTGCTGGCTTTACAGCGAGGGTGACGTACGCGTCGATTGTGGAGGTAAAAGGTGACACAGATTACACTCTAATTGAAATGGCTGCTCCCCTGTGTACATCATTATTTTTTTTACACAAAGATTTAAATTATAGTAATGTTAGTTTGATTGAAAACACGGTTATCGAAAATAATAGTCATTCAATCAAATTAAATTAATGGTGTAATTTTTAGAACTATGGTCTCGGCAGTGCCCCGTTCGTACTGAGAATACTTATGAAGCATCTTCGAAATTTAACGTTTGTTACGTGAGAAATATTAAAAGTTTGTTCTTTTATTCTGTATTTGTACTATTGACCATAGATCTATGAATAATAGAAGTGGTAATCAAATGCATAAATTCAATATTAGTCGGATATCCTTTAGTGGGCTGTCTAATTGTAAGGCAAAACACATTGACAATACGTCGGGTATATGACAAGTATGGAAATCTATACTAATACCCGTATTATAAAGAGGAAAGATTTGTATTTTTGTATGTATTGGAATAACTCAAAAACTACTGGGCCGATTTCAAAAATTCTTTTACCATTAGAAAGGTTCTTAATCTGTGAGTAACATAAACTATATGTTTCATTATTTTTTTTTTAATTTAACGGGTACGAAGTAGCGAACAACAGCGAGTTATGTATAGATGAAGTTAAGATTCAAGTGAAAAAATAAGTCGATCAGCGAAAAAACATTTCAAGTAAAATTTTTTTCTCGTTTTCAACTTAATAGTCTTCCTTTAAAATTAATAATTAAATTTCAAGTATTTAAAATTTCCACAACGGAGTCGCGGGCGAAAGCTAGTTATTAATATCTTCAACCTCACGTTACATTTACCGTATTCGATTGTAGAATTCTGATCAATTACAAGTCACGGTGTCAATCTGACATGCAAACTGGTCCAGTTACATTGGCACGTACTTTCCGTTAGTCCACAGCATTACTAATTGTTATACGGAAAGGTCAGTTGTACTACGGTTTAACAAATTGAAGAGTGATTTTGTGTTACCGTAGAACTCCATTGCTGTACACTTGTATTGTCATGCATTCTCTTAGAATAAACAAAGACTTCTATTGAACACTTCGGGTACATTATGAATTTGCCTAAGAATATCTCTCATTATGCCTATATGCATGTCAAGTTAGGAGATAACAACTTTCTGCCTTGCACAGTCGTGGAAATTTTTTGTAATAGTCTGTCCTCGGCAGTATTTCCAAACCTCCATAATTTAGGGTTCTTCAAGAAGTAAGCATGTCTTCTTAAAGGCCGGCAACTCATCTGCAGTTCCTCTGGTATAAATCACCTCGGTATTCCCGCTGATTGTTTGTCTCCTTGTCTTATAAGAAAATGTAAAATTTCCACAACGTAACAGAGGTACAGTTACTTGATTTTTTATTTTCAATTTATTACCAGCATTTATTAATTGCCAGTATAAAATTCTAAGAATCGTTAGTTTTGCGTGACAAATATTTCTCATTGATCACATCGAGTCGACTAATCAAAACATCGATATATTACATTAGTTAGAGACGAGATCGCACTGTCCCGTTAGCAACCGGTCTGGGGCATTCCTGGCGTGCTCCGCCTCGTACCCAACTCATTGTTACTAATGAATCATATGTTGGACATGAATTCATAAAAGTGTTGCCAACAGTAAATCAACAACTGATTGCAGTGTCAATTATAAATTAATTTTTCTCCCCGTTTGATTTTTAAGCTTTTTTGTGGCTTATTGTTACTGTTAAAAAGAAAATTAGTACCGCGCCATAGAATTGGCGCAACACTAGATTGTTGGCATAAACGTCACATCTCTAACTGACAGCTGTCAATGTCATTAGACGATTTAGATTGGCGCGCGATCCTGAGTCCTGACGAGAAGTGTTGCTCTGAGTTTTAAACAATAGTATCAATTAAATAAATTGTTTAAAATTATGTTTAAAATTGTGAAGCTTTTCGTACAAAATTGTGATCCGATCTGTTTCTAGTGATGTACTTGTTCTTTATTGCGTTTCTCTGTAGCATTTGTTTTACATTAATTAAAATTAATGTTGTCATTACGGATGTGTTTCGATTGGTCTGAGCGAGTGAATAATCGTACGTCGAGAGTTCGGCAAGGGGCTGTCTCTTTTCACTTTCGACATAAAATGATCACATTTTTCGCGTCGAAACGACATTCCTTTATCGGACATGGATGCAATATTAAACTGGTTTTTGGTATTTTTTATTTTTATTTCTGGATACGTTTTTTTCGGAAGAGAAATTCTTGAAGTAACATTACTTTTTTATGATCAATTTTAAATGATTAAATGAATTTAATAGCTATGTAACTTAAATTTAGGCAAGTCTCGATGTTTTAACTACAATTATATATGTAATAGACTGAAAAATGGCTTAAAGATAATTTAAAAATTAACGGAAAATGTCTTAGGCTGAAGATTGTTTTTGTCTTTACAAGTCTGTACCAAGTTAGAGTCGTTTATGTTTGTCATGTTTCCGCAAACGCTTCTTAATTGTAATTATTCAAAGTAGGCAAAAGACAAGGCGGCGTAAAAGTGTTGCAGACGTGTTTAGTTCCGCAAATTTCACGGCCCCTGACTTTTGTAGACGGCGAGAAAACGATGTTCAAAATAAAAAAAAGTCTTACCTATTTTCTTAAAAAAAATTATGCGGAAATTCCAGTATCTTGTTTAGGCTTTTATTCTTACATCTTTACTTGACAATTTTATACTAAGGGACAGTTCCATAAAATTGTTAATTGTCTGATAACAATAGTGTAAAATTTATGATGGAAATATCGGATTTTCTTCCCTTATCTGACAATGACGTAATTTTTAAGCTATCTGCCCTAATACTCGTTAATCATTTGTATGCTTTTGAATTGCCACTTTCCTAGACGTCATTTGTTTTTGAAATATGAAAAGGATAATAGTTTTGTTTTAACAGTGGAAACTCAGTGTAATGTAGAAACCAATTAATAGTCATTGTTTGTTACAAAGGTCGAATGTATTAAATTCATTAAATCCAAATCGAGTTAAGACCGTCTAGACTTTAGTTCTTACGAAACAGTTTTATGACAGCGTGGGTGGAAGTAAAACTGCAATAAAAGTGACCAGCTAACACTATGATTCGATTACTAAATAAAGTATTTACATAACTGTTTAAATTATTTGAAGTAGTTAATAGATGTACATAGTTAAAGATATTTTACGAATTGTGTGATTCAATATTTGCGGTACACTGTTTACGATATACGGTTCTCCACATCTCAATAAAGTTATTTTTTAGTCTTTTTTCACTCCTGTTGTAGTGGCCAGGACCATTATTCTACTTAAGTCTTTCATGTCCTCAAGTCATTGGTACATTTTTTTTTACTTTATATAATTTTGTTTGATTATCAAGGTTGCCAACATTATGCATTTGGGTCTATAAAACAATTGCTATGAGTAACGGATGTTCGCGGTCAATGTTCAAAATGAATTGGATTGCTTCATAAAAAATAACGTATTTTATATAAAACAATGGAGTATGCGTCTTGAGAAATTAAACGTTCGCACGATAAGGAATTGTTATTGTTTCCGAAATTGCCCGTTGGTTGCCCACAGACGCTCCGGTTGTCGAGGTCACACTTTGACATTGTTTGTGGCTTTTATAAGTTTATCATTAATGAAATTATTAAAAAAAAAACTCTTATGATATTTTATTAGCTGTTGCAGCATCAGCTTGCGTACAATCTTCAGTTTACACCTAACTTTACGCTGTGTTTTAGTCGTATTTGGTATATTTCAGTGATTATTCGGTCGTTTTGATATATTTCATCGCTTTTTAAAAGTGGCTTTTCTATTTTACTGGACATCAGTTTACGAAAAAGTTTTGTAGTTACATTTATAAAATACATAACAACACTTGTTACAATTCTTAACCATAAAGAGAGCATTGTAAGACAGGAAATTGCTAACGATGACCTGATGACGTCATGTTCCAAGAATTGTCCGGTCAAATGTCCAGCATCTGATCTGGAGACTGGTTCGTTTTTTCATTTGTAATGTAACATATTTAGAGGTCTCTGACCTCAACGAAGTGTTCGCTAACGCGATCGGGTTTCACGCACTTTTATATCGTTTGAGATTGCGAAGAATTCAGCCTTCTGATAGACTCTGTTACTTAAATATGCTGGTTAAGAGTTTAGTTAACGTATTAACTATTTACCTCCCCACTGCATCGATATTTCTGGACATCCTCTGTTGTTAAGAACCAATCCATCTGATGTTAAATAGTGATGTGGTCAAAATATGGTAATTGTTGTAACTTTGTTTCATTATTTAATTTTCAATAAAATAAAGCTGTTGACACACCAGAGTCGTTTCGTAATCTTAAAATCATTAGTGATATCTTGTAAATATTTACCTTCCATTATCCAGTAGGTCAGTGACGCAAGAGTAGACCTCATGATTACACAGGTAGACGATGCTTAGTTAAATTTAGTTTTAATGCTTACTTAAACGTAAATTAAGAAATGACGACTGAGATGACGGAAGATAAATCTGTTTGAAGGACGAAGACCTGGTACCGACTTTAATGGGACAATTAAATTACATTTAACTAAATCTAAACTAAGAAACTAACTCAATGTTCAATTGAGTGTAGCAGTTAGTGGAACAGGGTTTTCTCATAGTGTGACATAAAATGAGAATACTTAAAAGTTGATTGAAATCATGATTCCTGTGCGACTTCATCCGCATAAAATTATGAATATGTTATTCTGTTGTTTATATATAAAATATTTTACTCCCTATGTTTAATGGCGTGAAATACTCGTATGTAGCATAAAGCGTGACGTAAGTGTAGGGCTTTTTATTAAAAAAAGAATTATTCAAAAATATGCTGTAATTGCTGAGATCTTAGGCAACAAAGAAGTTTGTGTTTACGCTTTATTATAATAGTAAAGAATAGATAGATGTAAGGTCTGAAAGTTACTGCTCGATTGGAATTAAACAAAGTTAATCAGAGAATTATCTTGATCTGATATATCGTGTGTGTTCATTTCATCATCAAAATCATCCCACGATCTGGTAGGGCAAACCTTACGTAAACACTGACAATTCCTTTGCAAGTTTATTTTCTCGCCTCCTTCACGTAATCGATTGTTGTATTTGTGTAAAGTATTCAAAAATGTAATCACTTCAAATACCTGAAAATATGCAACTGTTTAGATAAACAGGATGATAAAAATGTACATAGATTTTGACGGTATGAACTAGACACTTCTTGCTCAAAGCCACTAGGGGCACGGCAATGAAATGTAACTACGATAGAAATGGTGTTCGCCCGCAGCTGTTTGTTTTATAAGAGAAAGGAACAAACGAATTGTAGGAACACTGAGATGATGCCCATGGAAAGTTCATGGGCTTCCATACAATACCAGAGGAACTGCAGATGCGTTGCCAGTCTATGACAAAGAAATAAGATGGAAATTATGATTAGATGAGTGACTTAAAAAAAGATGGATAGATTGCGTGGAAGGTGATATGATAAAGAAGGGAGTGATGACTGAGAAGACGGATGATGAGTCATTTAAAGGATTAAAAACAAGGAAGTTAGGATAAGATAAAGGAGATTATGACGATGATGATAAATAAATTAGTAGCGGAAATAGATGTAATGTATTCAGTATACCCAATAGTATTACTTCATAGCTACATATGCTACTTGCATCTTACAATCTTTTAACTGTCAGATAAAAAATTGGCTTATCGCTATCTCTTTCATTCCCTATAAAAATATTGAGATAGCAATGTTCATACTCACATCATCTCTATTTCTTGGTACACGTTCAATGTTTCCATCATCAGAACTATACCCAGTTCTCCTCCAATCACATTTCCAATCTCTACATATGCAAGCTATTTTATATTTGAATTCTTGCAACTTGTGCTTTTTATTTTTCTTTTTCTTTTTGTGTTTTAATTGGACTCTGTATTGAAATGAGTATGATGGTTCCGATTCCTTTGGTGCCATAAACTTATTGATATCGTAATAGTCCTGTGGATAATGCAAAGGATAAGGAACGAGTAAAAGTTTTTTAACATTTAAAATAAAACAAATCGATTCCTATTTTAATGAATACAGGTAAAAGACCCTAAATTTTTTTTTCTTAAGAAATTCATTGTTCACTATATGTTCCCGTGCGGCTTAATCCGCATGAAATTATAAAAACTTTATTTTATCGTTCAAAGTTGTCAAATTTTCAATTGCAAATGTCATAATTACCGTTACCATAATAACCTTGCTTCCTTAATGTTGGCAGCTTGTAGTTTATAGTCCCTGTCCCAATTTATAAAGCCCCTAAGTTTAATAGCGTGAAAATAGCCTAAAGTGTGTCGTAAAGTAGGGCTTTTTATTAAAGAAATAATCATTCAAAAACATGCTGTGATTGCTGACATCCGAAGCTACGAAGTAGTTTGTTTACGCTTTATTATACTAGTACAGATATGTTAACCATAGGACCAAAAATAATTTAAAATTAGCCAACATCTAACACTAAATAGACATTCATATATTAATACGTGAAACTTGTACCATTCTACCTGTTAAAGTAACAAACAATCTTACCAAGTTTGTTTTATTCCCTTCGTTGAACCTCGAATCTAACCCACTTGGTGGAATATTAACGATATTTCGTCTATTTAATTGCTGAAAATATGAAATTGTTAAGAAAAGAATGTAATCTTAAATTAATTTTACTTTTCAAACTCAATTTATGTATTTTAAACTTACCTCCGAAGTTACTATACTCGTAGATGCAGATATCAATAGCAGCAAAGGAATATTGAACATTTTTATTAAAACTGAAAACATTTGTTAGTTTACCTCTGATAGGGAAAGTAATATAAAGAAGTTTAACACCTTATAGACAATAACAGCACTAATCTGGAGGTAAGAATCGTATTTTTATACGTAATTAGCTGTTGCGCACGACTTCGCCCGCGTAAAAAATGACTATGTTACTCACAGATAAATGACCTTTCTAACTGTGAGAGAATTTTTAAAATCAGACCAGTAGTTTTTGAGTTATTTCAATACATACAAAAATACAAATCTTTCCTCTTTTTATATTTATAGATATAGATAAAGAAATAAAAAATCTAATAGACAAAATTTTTTGCATTCCACGCCGATCCAGTCGTGGCAAGAACTAGTAAAAAAATTTTAACTTACTTCCAGTGCTAACATCTAATGAGATGTTACCACATCCATAGTTAAAGGCATAATGAAGGTATACATCCATGGATAATGACTTAATTTATACATTATTAGTTTGGTGTATTTTTAATTGATTATGTTTTTTTAATTGGCAATCTCTATGTCAAGTTAATCCGATAGTAAACAATAAATTTCGCATTCCCCGCAAAATCCTTATGTATACACTAGTTGTTCCCATGCGACTTCATCCGCATAAAATTATTAAAAATTCATTTTTTTGTTTACATTTGTCAAATTATCAATAGCAAATGTCAAAATGACATGACATGATGTCAAACCATGGCAACCTTCCTTCCTTGATGTTGCAACAACTTATGGTCTCTTTCCCACATTAGGGTTTTTATCCAAAATATTTACCCCTAAGTAACGGCGTAAAATATATAGCCTAAAGCGTCACGTAAGTGTAGTGCTTTTTATTTAAAAAAGAGTTAGTCGAAAATATGCTGTAATTGCTGACATCTTAGGTAACAAAGAAGTGTGTGTTTACGCTTTATTATAATAGTATAGATTAGTATGGATGGTATGTGGAGAGGATGTGCATTAGAAGTAAATTCAGATATGAGGGCTATTAGAGATGCAAAGAACCATATCTTGCCGACCCTCCCTAGGGAAAAGGGCATGACGATGATGAGTTATATGGCTAATGCTAACACAGGTTTTGTGACGTCACTTGCTCTTCGTAGGCCTTTCGAAACATTTTGTTCTAAATTAGTTTGAGAGTCTAAAACATTGAGAAGCTCTATGTATTTCGCAATGGATCAGTTTTAATTAGTGATGTACAGCCGGTTGAAATTCCCACGTGCCTGCCGAGGCGAACACAATTTTTCAATTAAAACTCTCATTCTGGCAGTTGTTGAGGTAATTGCTTCCTAGCCTAATATTTGAAATCGACACGCTTCAAATATTTACAACCCTAATAGGTTGAAGCTCATATTACAGCGGCTTTTATTTTAATAATTCTATTTGATAAAAATTCCTGTCAGGATAGTTTTTGGTTATCAAATTAGTTTGAATAATACTTTATATTGGTCTTTTGTAAACGTATAAAAGGGTATTTGTATGATGCTCTTGTGAACATGATTGGTGTTAGACTTGTATTTATTCTGGTTTTCTAGATACTTCTTTTGGTAATAATTTCTACTTAACAAATGAAAACTATTCTCTATAATAGAAAAATCGTCTCTTGATGTATTGACGAAGAGGAAAAATCTGACTGTTTGCATTGAATACGCTCCGAATGTACAAAAGCGATTTGAAAAATTCTTTAATTGTTCGCGATCCAGAAATACGCTGGTTATTAATAGTTTGTAAACAATAGTAATAATTAAATACAGCCCATAGGCTAAAGTAACATAATACTCACAGATAAATTACCTTTTTAATAGTAAAAGAATTTTTTGCGTGAATCAAAAACATACAAAAATACTAATCTTTCCTCTTTATAATATTAGTGGTTAGAAGTGATATAGGCTTTAATTATTACTAGATTTTATTTTAGCGGACGAAGTCACAAGTAAAAGCTAGTGTTCTATAAACCTATTTATTACATTGATATAGCAACAAATGTTTATTTTTCACATTTAATCAGCTGACGTAACAAGGTCGTAGAAATTGTAATCAGCAATTAAACATTACAAGTAAATTGATTTCAATGTCGATTATCGGATAAACATTTCGATATCTATTTTTATACCTTGCAATCGATTAGCTGCACTTCTTGGAAACATTTACTAGAGATTAACATTCTTTACTTGACTTTTAGTTAAAGATGTTTGTTATCTAATTTCTTACTTACAAAAGAAACAAAAGAATCTCACCAATCTACTGCCGAAGTACTCATACAATGACTTGCTGTACCACAAAATGTAGAGAGACTGTACAGTTAAACACGTGTTTTAATTGTTTGTAACCAACGTGGTTTTATTTTCTATTATAAATATGTATAACCACACACTTTTTATCTACGTACTTTATTTGTAGCTGTAGCTCGCGACTTTACGTAAAATAAAATAAAAAATGTAGCCTATATTACTCACCGACAACGTAACTTCTTAAATTCGAAAGAACTTTTGAAATCGGCATGTTAGTTTTTAAGTTATTTCAATACGTATAAAAATCCAAATCTTTCCTTTTTTATAATATTAGTATAGATTGATTAAGATCGCATTTCGCAAACCTACGTATTTTCTATAGCCACGATTTGTCAAAAATGTATCTGGCTCTAGTCACGGGTTGACGTACGTTTATGCTAGAAAAAAAGAAGTCGCTCAAAAATGTATTTGAAAGTCAAAATAAGGTCCTTGATATAAAGGGATGCGTGTGAAGGTTACAGCTCACGCAAATGACTGCACTACTAAGATATTTTAAAGACGACCAATGTCGGTAGTGAACTGCTATACCAAGATGTATGCACACACAGTAAGTGAAGAAGCAATTGGTAATGGGCGATCGTAAAAAGGAAATCTTGACGCACGTCTGCAGATAATACTCTCGTAATTCAGTTCATTTCTTGATTTATGCATGTGAGAATTACTGGTTTTTTCTCACCGTTATTCATGTTTGATTGTACGTAAAGACATACTAAAATAATAATTAAATTTTTAATAATGATAGTGAAGTCAAGTAAAAAAATGTTTTTACTAGCTTTCGCCCCCGTCTTAGTCCGCGTGCAATGAAATTAAACAAAAGTGAGTAGCCTATGTGCTCTTCCAGACTATCCTCGACATCTATACCAAATTTCAATGAAATCCGTTCAGCCGTTTGGGCTACAAACTCTAACAAACATCCATCCATCCCAACTTTTACATTTATAATATTATTAAGATTAGTATTGAAATTACATATCCTACTACTAATCATTGTTAATCACTAAAATAATCATTTGTTAATGCATCAAAAAGATATCACAATAATTGTTAAATTGCACAATCTTTGGCAACATCCGGTAATAAACTTCGTGACTATAACAAAACCTCCAAATCGTTTTTCTGAATTTGTGGACAGACTTTAAGCGTAGCGGTTTATTAAAATAGACACAGACTCAAATAGTAAAAAAAAACAATAACCAATGAGTTTCGTGAAACTTAAGAGTCCCTTAATATTTAAAAATAGTATTTTTTTAAGATAAATAAGTAAATAACTTTCTAAAATAGTCACAAAAATACGGTTAGTTTAGTCAGAGGTTAATAAAAAGGTTCCTTTTTTAATCTGTTCCACTGATTTAAAAAAAAAACTGATCAATTTTGTCGTATATCTGTACTAAGGAAGCAAAATATCTCTACATTATTTTTATTGTTATGTAAAGGTTTGTATTAACGCAACCGCTCGCAGCTGCGCCCTACAACATTGTGGCGAATATTCCCACGGCTGAGGTGAGGTTTTGACAACGAGACGCGACCTTGAACAGCGGACAAGTCGCCACCCCAAACTGTTGTCACTCTTTTATTACAAAACCAATTCTGCGAACTATACATAAATATAGCAGTATCTTACTTCTTAATAATATAATTGCAAAAGTTTACTTGGATGGATTTATCTCCAGAACGGCGCAATGGACCTAGATTAAATTTGGCGTAAATGTGAAAGAATAACATAGAATACTATTTTAATTCCGTGCGGACGGAGTCGCAGACAACAGCTAGAATGACTGCAAGTAGTGATAATAGGAGACTTGTACTTTATATGGCTTTTTAATTTTACGAAAATAGTAGTCTTATTGATTTACCGACGCATTTTGCATTTTTATTTATTGTCAAAAATAATACTATAGACTTTGCAGTTTGATATTATTTAAAAAATTAATTCGATTCTAATTAACCAGATTTGATAAACAAGGTTGATCATCTTTTAGTCAAAACAAGTTTTTAGTAAAACCTTCGATCGTCGTATTCAAGAAGTGCGTAGTTAAATTTACAAAAATGCGGCAAACACGTGTCATATAAGGTTAAAGTGACTCGCATCCTTGTGAAATAACGTTTATATTTGCTACTGTCAAATTGAAAAATTAAATAACCGTCTCCACGCGCTTCGAATTTGTTCGAAATTGCAAAGCTTTAAGAATGAACAAACAGGATTTAGCGAGAAATCTACCTGGACAAGGGATCCATTCTGAGAATAATATGATAACAGTTCTGACTGCAACGATATTTATACATCACTTTGATATTCAATTAATTTCTTCTTTTTAAATTTTTTCATTAGCTGTTGCTCGTTACTGTCTTTGTAAAGTTAAAAAATTATAAAAACTATAGCCAATGTTACTCACTGATAACATAGCTTTTTAATGGTGATATAATTTTTGATATCGGCCCAGTAGTTTTTGAGTTATTTCAATACATACAAAAATACAAATCTTTCCTCTTTATAATATTAGTAAAGATATACCTTCTTTAGTAACCATAACTGTGTTACTGCTTCTACATTTCATCTATCTAATTTAAAAAAATGTATGTTTTAATATAATTTTTACGGCAATGGAAATTCACGGCGAGTTTATATTATTCCAGTCCATCGAACAACACTGGATTAATACAAGGAAAAATATACACTCCAATTGAACCTACACAGCGCATACCAGTGTCCATTATCTTACACTAGCTGTTCCCGTACGACTTCATCCACGTGTAATTACGAAAACTTTATTTTATTGTTTACATCGGTCAAATATCAATTACAAATGCCAAAATGATATGACATGATGACAACCTAGCTCCCTTGATGTTGGCAGCAACTTCTGGTCTCTTTCCCACATTAAGGTTCTTATCCAAAATATTTACCCCCTAAGTTTAATGGCGTTAAAATGTATAGCCTAAAGCGTGACGCAAGTGTAGGGCTTTTTATTAAAAAAGAATTGTTCAAAAACATCCTGTAATTGCTGACATCTTAGGCAACAAAGTAGTGTGTATTTACGCTTTATTATAATAGTATAGATATATACTTGTGAAGTGTCTTCTGCCTTTCCTATGTTTTAAACCCTTAATTCCCTTTACATACACAGGAAATATCAATCTAAACGTGCCTGTATACATTTTTATCTTATCCATACAAAGCTGCCTGTCCATCATGCGATAAAATAAAATTATGAATAGCGTTTAAAAGGAATTCGTTACTATCTTTTGCACGCGATTTCGGCGCGGAATTATCCGAAAATAGCAATCAATATAGCCTATGTTACTCAGTGATAATGTTGCTTTCTAATGGTAAAAGAATTTTTAAAATCGGTTCAATAGTTTTTGAGTTTATTGATATACAAAAATACAAATCTTTTCTATATAAATGCAGATTAGCATTCGAATCCGATGAGCATGAGTTGATGTAAGCGCGCTACAAATGAAAGTCCATAATCTCTGCCTATCCCTCTAGGATACATCTTACATTATAATCAAGTTGACTCAAATTACTTTGTTGTTTCGTTGTGCATTTTCTTTTCATTTTTATTTGTTCGTTAAGATTCCTGTGTACAGTGTTACAACTAAATTCCTTCCTTTTCTCTGTATTAAAACACTAACTGTTGCCGGTGACTTCGTCCGCGTGGTATTAAAAAACAAACAAATTATATAAATAACGAAAACCTTTTCCCATGTGTACTCCAGACTTTGTTTTATATCTGTGCTAAATTTCAATAAGATATGTTAAACCGTTGCAGAATGGTCGAATAAACATTAAAAAACTAAATGAATTCCACGGGAACCGTAACTATTCCCGGGATAAAAAATAACCTATGTGTTCTTCCAGACTATGCTCTAAACCTGTGTCAAATTTCATGGAGATCCGGTCAGCCGTTTATGCTACAAACGCTAACAAACTTCCATCCATCCATCGCTTTTATAATATTTATTAAAAAAAATCATTGACTGTAAATCTACCTTTAAATCTTATAATGAAAGTTTCTATTATCAATAGATGTTACAGATTATATCGCGGACTGTAATTTTAATTTATTTCGTGACCATTTAGAATTGGTTTAGTTGATGTTAGGATAAAGATTTTAATTATTCGAATGTCCTAAATCTTTTTTTATACTTTATGAAGTTTACTGTGTAAAATGTATTCATATCCTGTGCCTAAGTATACTGATAAGTTACTAAAAGTCTAGTATAAGTCTTTACAAATATCTTAACGGCTTAAAGTGAGGGACGCAATACGCTATAGTCTCCCGGCATCGATATAACCCCTACACTACTTACACCTAAAATTTTGGTCTGCGCATGGACTATACGATGTTCCGAGCAGCCAAGATATCCGTCAACGAGTATACTTAAGGTTTTACTTGTTTCTTTTTATTAAAAATGTTTTATTGTTAACCGGTCTTGAAAGTGAAATAAAATGTATTCTGAATTAAAACAGGTAAAAAAATAATTTTATCCTTGTTAAACTGGTTTTGGTTTTTAGTATTTTATATGTAACGTTTTATATCTTTAGAAAATATAAAAAGGTACATGTATTGCAGTCCCACATATTAATATGCCGCGAAAATTATAGCGAATGAATTCTGAATTTTGTTCAAATCATAAAAATTAATAAGTCAGTCTTAAAATTAGTTACTTAACATATTCAGTGCTATCGATTAGCTCAGCAAGTTAACTAATAATTAAAAATAATAGCGGCATTTAACGTGTTAAGTTTAATAAAAGTATGAAGTTAATATCAAGATAGAATACCTTAATGCGTAAAGTTGAAATTACCCAAATTCTCGTTTATAATCCGTTTATAATTACCTTGAATACGAAGAACGCGTTAATGATTAATACAAGAAACACATTAGACCTCTAAATAACATGTCCATTATATTGTGTTCTCAGGTTGTCACAGTTTGTCTTTACACAAGTGCGTTACATACAAATGATTCATCCAATCGAACAATACGAAACGACTTTTAAATAACATTCGAATTTTAAAAAAGTAACCGATCATTCCAAAAAAAAAATACTAACGTTTAACAAAAAAAGTTGCCATATTAACATTAAAAACTTACAATTATAAGTTAAAACAGTGATACAAGTGAGTGGATAAATCGTGTCAAGATCAAGTGTGTCAAGGGTTCTACAACTTTCCTTTTGTAGTCACCGGGTGACATCGATCGAGATAGACCAACCTCGGACTCGGGTTTGTGGATTGGATTTTGGCGGATCCATTCATAATACCACCCTAAAGTGATCGAACTCACCCAAGGTGATTGGTAGTGAATTATGTTAAAAGTGAAATAGTGCGAAATGTCTACACAAGCGTATTACAAGGAACGTCTCGGGTTTGACCCGCAAGAGGCGATGCAGGATAGCCTGAACGGAGGCGCGTCGTACTACGATGGTCACCAGCCGAAGCGGCACCGCGGCGAACATCAGCCGGCGGAGAAACATGATCAGGTGTACGAGGAGAACCTGACAAAATTCAAAGGTACAACATGTTGGGACTTATTTATACAGCAGTCAGGTTCGTGGTGATGGGATATAGAGAATGTGTGTTCGTGTGTGAGCATGACAATTAACACGTTAACTGCGGCAGGTAAAAACATAATTTTACATCTAGTGCGACGGCGGGCAAAAACGCGTTTTTAATGCTTCCGCCAGTGCGAGGCAGGTCTTTCTAGACCCACCAGCACTATGATAGATTAAATTGCTACTTTGTGGAAACAATGTATACATTTTATGTAATGTAATGTATACACTTAAGGTAATTATTTTGCACTAGCGAGAGGGATATAGTTTTCTTCGTCTGCACCTGCTTAAGTACCGCGTCGGGCCGATATCGGCCTGTTACGCAGTAAACGTGTTAATTATGTTTATAGATTTTTAACTTTGCTACTAATAACTGTTTAATAGAGTGTTGTATTAATACAATATGATCTTCACATCGGTCCCTACGTAACCTTAAGTATCTGTGTACTGAATGCTTGTGACGTGTGCTCCCCTTGGTGGCTCGGACAGCACTGTCCTGGTGGCATGACGCCATGACAATACACTGTGTTGCCATACACTACAATTAAACAAATAATTAAACATTCAAACATGTTAACTCGAGTTCAATTAAATATATCGTTGAAAAGCAGTATAAATTTGTAATCAAAAAAAATTCTTAATGATACAGTAATTAGGTTTTACTCTAGTTCCAGTACATAAATACAGTCAAAACAGCTGTTATGAAATTAACACTAGAAAATTTATAATTTCTGTAATACGCTGAATAGACAGCCGTTATCAGTTACTATCTTATCTATGTCGTAACAAATATCTATCCGTGTTTACTGAACTGGTTTTATTCTAACACGTAATTGCAACAGCCCATAACAATATCCTGTTCTTAATAGTCCTTGAATTGGCACATCAATCGGAGGTGTACGCTTATTCCCGACGTGCCAAATCAAATACTTTTCCTTGATCTCAGTTTATAATTCCTATGCATAAAGTATTTATCAATTTAACGTTAAGAAACTATTTAGAATGCAATTTATAAGATTTTTTAGTTAGTAGTATTCTTGTATTAAAAGGATATTTAATCAGCTGATTTACATGTTAATTTGTACTTTGCGTTTTAATATACCCGTATCGGAGATAGTGAATTGAACAGATAAAGTAATCGAGATAGATTAGATATTTCCTTATTATCTTTGATTCCTTTAACTGTGTTATATTGGGTGGAAAAATTCACAACAAATTTATTTTTTATTTACCGAGCGAAAGGAAAGCGAAACTTTTGCAGCCATTACTGTCAACATAGTTTTGCCCATACAAAATTTTCACGTACTGCTTTTCAATATATTTCTATCAGACGTCATATCTGAATTTACTTCCTTCATACACATATCGTCACAAAATCCATCCATGTTTAGCATAAATATTGTCAATACAACTGTTTGTCTGTTTTCTGTCTTTTTTGTATGTAAAAATTCACACATATACAATATTAATGTTTCGCAAAATATAAAATAAGACATAAATGACAAGATAACAAGCTCTTTTATAATTCTTATTATTTCATTATATTTGGATCACTACCATTGCTATAAAAATATACCGGTTCTGAAATGTTTCGTATCGAAGTTGTTTGTTTTAATTAAAACGTTAATGTAATAAATTCTTGCTAAAGCTAATTAATGCCGGTTTCTTAATGGATCTCATTTTAAAAGATTTTTTTTATTACTAAATGCACACGAAGCAAGTCATCATCATCTCCTTATCCTACTCCCGTAGGGTCGGCACAAAAGGTTTTTGTCCTCCACATAACTCTATCATACGTCATCTCAGTCATCACTTTTTGATCATGTCACCTTTTACACAATCCATCCATCTCTTTCTAGGTCTACCTCTACCGATGTACGATGTATGTAAGTCTACATATTTAAGTCTATGTCAAAATAACTATGATTTCCACTTAGCGGTTAGCCGCGCGACTCTAATCTGCGCGGTTTGTATAGCAGCCCTAACGGCGCCAGTGAAAATAAGACATATGATTAAATTCAAAAAGCCCTAATTGATCTTAGAACCCTTTCGCACTAGTGCGGACGCGACATCTAAAATAGAGTCGCGTGGTTTACCGCTGGTAAAATTGATCTTATAATATCCTATTACGGATTGGTTCAATAAAAGCCGGCGACCGGTGACCAGTTGATCGCTGACCCTGTACATTGGAACAAATCGTTTGATTAGTACAATCAACTCAACCTCTAATTGTAACTGCACCATATCGTATGGAAGATTAAATTTTAATTGTCCAATGAATTGGATACGTTCAGTTTAGATGGTTTTGTCCGACCGAATTTATTAGGCGACTATCTGTTCCCGTGGGGCTTCAACCGCATGAAATTATAAAAAATATATTTTATTGTTTACATTTGTCAAATACTCAATTGCAAATGTCAAAATTACCGTTACCATGATAACCTTGCTTCCTTAATGTTGGTAGTTTGTAGTTTATAGTCTCTTTCCCGCATAGAGGTTTTTTTTTTCAATTTGTGTACCCCCTAAGTTTAATACCGTAAAAATATATAGCCTAAAGCGTGTGGTAAGTGTAGGAACTATTTATTTAAAAATATGCTGTGATTGCTGACATCTTACGCCACAAAGTAGTGTGTGTTTACGTTTTATCATATTGATGACTTTTCATTTTCTTGTTTAGTAATAAGATATAAAAAAAATCTTTTGTATGTGAATGCTGTAACGTTTTTGATTATTTTGACAACTGTCCTTCATGCAACTCCATGACTTTGTCCCACTCTAATGTTGTCTCTTTCATATCTATTTTCTGTCCTTCATCTTAACTAAAGTGAACTATTAAAAATCATCAGTAGTTGAAATAGGACAAGAGAAAACCAGTCGCCGTCCGACTGTGAAGGTCGATGCTTTCGAACTGCTACAGACGGACTTTACCGTTATATTTCTATAGATTTAAATCCCTTAATAAGTAATTAATTCGATTAATTTTGATAACGTAATCTACCACTCTTACTTTTTGATTACGGGAGTTAGGAGTGCCTGGTTGGTATAAACCATGGTCAATTACATAAAATTTAACAGACTTTAATAGTGATGGCGGTTTTTACATCTTCGCACGAATGGGACCGCTCGCCCTAAGCAATAGCACGACCACACACAAGACAGGCGTGAAGTGGGAGCAATTTCACGTTTCGTCTCATGAGTGTGATGCCGGAGGCCTAATTAAAGTCCCTTTCTATTTCCAGTTTTTTCTTATAAGGAAGGGATGGGAAAGGAAAGAGGATTTGACGGTGGAGGAGACGCGTAGGAAGGATAAAGATATCTCTGTGCGTCTCCTCCTCCGTCGATTAAGGGTAGGCAACGCATTTGCAATTGCGGATGTCTATGGACAGCGGTCTCTTCGCCATTTTGGCGGATTCAGGTCTTAGGTACAGGTTTTAATTTATAAAAAAGACCCAGTGACCCAATCACCGACACTATTACTTATTCTGTTTCACTGAAAGTAACCAATCAACCTTTACACCAGTGTTCTCTCCAATAAATTTCAAGTTGAAGGTCTAAGCCACAGTAAACTACACAGTCAATTTGCATACTTAGCGTATGTTATCTATAAGTTAGCGGTGCGCAGTTCCGTCGCAACTTAGATAACATACATTTAAAGGTTTAAATTTGCAACTAGGTCATTGCGACTTGTAATTTGCAATTGTCAAGGTCTTATAGCGTAATTCGCGGCACGTATGGCAAGATGATCGCCCTCTATGGCTGTGCAAGCCTTAAGTCATTATTACGTGTAAAAATGTTATATTACAAGCTGGTATAACAAGATTCAATCTTAATGGCAGCTCGTGGTTCATGTCTTACCAATTGAGTTCACTGCGGGTTAAGAAATCGCTTTTTCCTTAAAATTGTATTTTGTGTAGTTCTTTAAATTTGCGAGCCTCTATTAAGTTTGGATAGCACTGTACTTGGGCTTGTTTCTTTTATATTCTAGTATCGCATAAAAGGGGGTAATAGTCTTTTAAAAGAGCATTAATGTTACTTATTCCTAAAAGTTAATTCAGTAGACGTTTTCCTTCTAATTTGTAGTCTAAAAACGTTTACACTATGTGGGAAGTTTCTACAGAATGGTTTAGAGACAATTTTTGTGAACGCAGTGAATTTTTTTTGCAAACAATATGCAAAGTTAATTTTTTTCTCTCAGTGAATATTACGTTATCTAGTTTAGATGCATCGATGTGCAGCGGTTCGAAGAATCGCTTGCGAAATCATCAGAAGTCTACATGTCGTGTGAATCGACCCCTTTATTGTAAAGGTGCATACACACGAAGTTTTGTATTGACGATGTTGAGCAAAAGTTAAAGAGGATAAAGATCTTTCTGATACATCTTAAAATTGAGTCTGAAAAATTATTAATAAAACGTTGTTTTAATTAATCGTACACTTATAAGAGTAAAATTTAATTCACTATCTCTAGCACTCTCGTGAGGTCATTTACCAGCAAACGAAAAGATCTTATGGTGTAAATGTCCAATGTGTACAAAAATTTTCGCCATTAATACCTTTACAATATCGAATTATATTATTTTTCAAAATCATGTGTCCACACCTTTACAAATCCGTGAAGCGTGTACTCAATCAGCGCAATGCATTTGAGTCAGACAAGACACTTGCATTAAAATCAGGCGTGTGCACATTCCTTTATGAGGCTGTTCGTTTTGCGAACGCATCTCATCGAGTTCAAATGAAATGCGACCCTTTAAGTAACGACCTTTGTTGAAGGTTCGTTTAATAATGTTAATTGAATCATTTTGCATGCAGTGTTCCAAATTTTTTATTCGAATTTAGTTGTATAACTTAATTTTGTGTTATGTGTGTATCTTTAGATCTGTAAAAAATAACTTTTACCAATAAAATATTTCTATTTGTATTTGTATTCGAATGACGAGCATTAGATAATTATGTAAAGTTAGATTTTAAAAAAATATTATAAGACTAGCTGTTCGCATGCGACTTCTTCGCATAAAATTATATAAAATCATTTTATTGTTCACATTTGTCAAATTATCAATTTCACGTGTTACAAAGACATAACATGATGTCAAACCATGGCAATCTTGCTTCCTTTATGTTGGCAACAACTTATGGTCGATTTTTCACATTTGGTTTTTTATCTAAAATATTTACCCCTATGTTTAACGGCGTGAAAATATATAGCCTAAAGCGTGACGTAGGTGTAGGGGTTTTTATTAAAAAAAACAGTTATTCAAAAATATGCTGTGATTGCTGACATCTTAGGCAACAAAGAAGTGTGTGTTTACGCTTTATTATAATAGTATAGAAAGATAGATATTCTTAATTACACAAATTAAATATTAAAACAATCAGATGCCGATAAAAGAAAAAATATCCCACACGTGCAATGCCATGTACTTCCGACACTGAAATATTTTGGCAACGTCTAGTGTTTGGTTGTTAAAATAGTTCGCTATAAATAGATAAAATTATACTATCGATTCGCTCACAGTTCATTTACCTCTCGTTTAATTTCGATAACACGTTACTGTTAAGAGCGTAGTTTTGATTAAACTATCGCACAACAGTTGTGCGATTGTCGTTTGTTTCGCATTCAACTGTTTAGTTGCATAACTAAAAATCGAGTAGTACGCCATTTAAGCTCATAGGAATCAAAGCACGACTAAACAGTTGTACGATAGTTTAGTCAAAGGTGTAACGCTTACTCTGAAGCGTTAACTCCTGAACTTTAACTCCTGAACTTGAGGACATTTAAGGGGTCCAAACAATTACTTTATTTTCAAAGTAAATCTTACACTAATTTACTCGCTTGCTGGCTGTCTAACAACTTCGAGTCCATTATACTTCATACTAACATTGTAAATGCGAAAGTTTAGATGGAAGGATGTTTGTTAGAGTTCGTAGCCTAAACGGCTGAACGGATTTCGATCAAATTTGGTATAGATGTAGGGGATATTCTGGATACACTTTTGTTTCTTTTTATTCTACATGGACGAAAACGCGGGCGAAAGCTAGTAAATACATATATTATTTTTAACCTACCGATTATTCACCATCATCATCTCCCCTGCCTTATCCTACTCCCGTAGGGTCGGCGCACCGGGTTTTCGTCCTCCAAATAACTCTATCATCCGTCATCTCAGTCATCACTCCCTTCTTGATCATGTCACCTTTCACGCAACCCATCCATCTCTTTTTAGGTCTACCTCTACCGGTGTACCTTCACATTCATAACTAATATCATGTTTTTTTTTTAAGTTTAGTTTTTAATCAAAGCTGACCATAATCCGCAGGAATTTTATCAATTCAATAAAATTTTAATACTTTGATTAAAATATTGTTTTGCGTTTTAAGTCTAGTTTTATATAATCTGCATATTTGTCGATGTTTCTTTGATTATTGTGTCAATTTTAATAATAACAAATTAACTTCAAATGATTAACGATTGTGTGAAATATGAAAACCTGTTAGCCTTTAATATCGACTAATTTTATAAATAAAATAACAATATTTGGTTGAAAGACTTTATTTATAAGTTCGGGGAATACATTAATTTAATTTTTATTGATCTTATTTAAATGTAAAAATTTTAATGAGACCAGAAATGGATTCTTTTTATTATTTTGAATTTGATGCTAAAGATCTTAAAATGTTTCGAACAAATTTTATCAATTTTTTTTAGCTAAAACAGAATCAAACTATTTAAGATAATATCAACAGGGTCATTTAGAAATCCTTCGATAATATTAATATGTTATTTTCTTTATTTACAGATGAACGAGATGCAATACAGAAAAAGACTTTCACAAAATGGGTCAACAAACACTTGAAAAAGGTCAGTTTACTATTTAAAGTCAAATGAATTTTTAAAAAAAAAAGCTGCCACATATCTTGTTTTAGTATAAATGATTCTTGGTATTTCTAAAAAAAAAATAGACTAATTTATTGATGCATTCGTAATCTAAAACACAAAAATAATATTCCGAATCTTTGTTAGTATTTAAAAAATGAACTCAAAGAAATCTAAATCGGAAATCTATAAACTCTCTGGAATTTGTAAAGTATACAGTTTTAAGTGACATTGTTACATTTGTTCTTAAAAACCATTTCGATCCATAAGAGCGGACGCACACCTTTGAACTGAACAATCGCACAACTGTTGTGCGATTTAGTCAAAGTCAATCGACAGTCATACTTGTTGTGTGATTGTCAATTGTTTCGCAGCCAATTTAACTGCTTAGTTGCTCTACTAAAAATCGTAGTGTGCGCACCTAATAAGCTGATAGGCATCAAAGCGAAAACAGTTATGCGATTGTTTAGTTTGAGATGTCGCAAGCTTGAAGTTTCAATATTTAACTCGATAAGACTATTCCATACTTCAACCTACGAATGACATTGATTGTATTGAATCTTAATCGAATCGTGTTTAATAAATTGACATCGACGTGACAGTGTCGTGAGGAAGTCGTGACGTACGCGCGTGTGGCGAATGTATTGATATGCTAACGTCGATGACGAAAGATTTACGCATAGGTATAGAATAATCCTGCTTTTAACAGGCGTATTAATCTGTATTTACAGAAGTTTCTTCTGTGAATTTGTCATTAAAATCTAGTTAAAATCGTCAATTGTTTTGATAACGAATATTGATGGAAGCAACGATTAGGTCCTGAACTTCTCTCTCGTTCTCTCTCTCTCCCTAACTTTTCCATATAGTATAGGGATAAGCTTTATTTGTTATTTGTTCCACTTCACTCTATCTTCTATTCTTTTTTTTGATTATACACTGAACATGTATGATTGTGCATGACTAAGGATTTTGTACTGTATTTGAAGGAAAATACTTCCGTATGAGGATGATAAATAAATAATTCGATGTACCATTTCGTTAATAACATTTCCAGAAAGTGCTATTTTAAATCATCACAAACAGGCTGTTTATTCGCGAATGTAAACACAAAATTAAATGATGAACAATGAATCTTTCAGCAATAAGTTAAGGTTCAAAATCATTTGAACACAAATGCGAATGTCTGTTCACTTGCACGGTATTTGTATAGTACTTTCTTAACAATAAGGGCGATATTCGCTTGCAGTGTTTACATTGCGTCGCAGGCTTAATGTACACAAAAGACGTACAAAGGCTGCGTTATTCGCAATCTCCTTTGTTCGACATTACGTGACTTTGATCCTTCGTGTTAAGTAAATATCGAAGCATGTGTTTCAATACGCATTAATGTTTGCAAAAGTGAGAACTACAGCATGTTTCTTTAAGATGCATAAGTTTAAAAATATTTTATTTAACAATACTGTGCACTCCAAATTTGGCATGAGACGCTGGTAGGGTGGTAAAAGGTGCACACACCCTTGTTTTATATTACAAGGTGGCAAACGAGCGTCCACTTAAATCCGCCAAAATGGCGATGCGACCGCTGCCCATAGACATCCGCAATTGCAGACCCATTGCCCACCCTTAATTGATGGAGGAGACACACATAAAGACATTTCCCCTTCCGACTCCTCCACCGTCAAATCCACTTGGCCTATCCATCTTTTCCTTATAAGAATAGTGTGGAAAGGGGTAGGAAAAATTATACCTCAGACACCACACTCATCAGTCGAAACGCAGAATTTCTCCCACTTTAAGCCTGTCTTGTCGTGATATTCCACCAGCCCCGTCGTGCGAAAATTTTAAAGCGGGCTCTACCCTTGCTTTGGATATATAAATGCCATCATGCTTTATCTGATGCCAATCGTAGTAAATAGATAGAATTCTTCTTAAAATGCCATAATAACTTGCGGTATAATCAGTCTTGTCTGTTATTTTGGCTCAAGAATCCTTCATCTTACCAGCCGGTTTCGATCACAACAGAGAACAAAGACATCTTATTGATGATTCAAAGACGCTCCTTGATACGTGAAAGTTAAACAGAAAGGATATTGTCGATCCGATATGGGGAGATATTCTCGTAAGCGCATGATTCAGAGGTCGAAAACATATGGCTTAACGGTAAAGGCTCTCATTGAATGTTTATCGAGCTGTCTTATCAAAATTGTTGTGTATAACTGTAGTATATTTTTTAAATGACAAACATCATTTATGTAATTTAGTAATTCATTTGTCAAAACTAACACCACGATTTGTTGCTGCCTTTTGTCGATAATACAATCTTTTCACACATGTCCATGTCGACAAATATCACCAATAATCTTAGTCTGAAAACAATTAAAATATTGAAGAATAAGTGATAATTCCTAAGTAAGTGCTTTTACTTTAGTATCAACATAATTTAATGTTATGGTAACTTAGAACAAAGGATGTAGTGTAGGCTGACGCAGCGGTCAGGCGCGCCGTGTTTGTAACATTTGACCCGCAGCCTGACTCATGCTAAGATAAACCCAGTTCAAAGGGATAAGAAATTGTACAGTTGAAGACGTTTATTTCCTACCCATTTCGGAGAAATTTCATTTGACGGTGAAAAAGTAATTAGGTGGGAAATATTACCATAGGTTGCTATGCTGTGCTTAATAATTTATATGTTTTATGATTAGCTGTACACTAGATATCGATGTCAATGTTTGTTACCTAACAATAATCTAGAACAATCGCAATGTTATAAATGCATTGTTATAGAAAGCGAGATAACACATTAGTAAAATATATCAAGATAAAAATATATGAAGACAGTTCTTAAGATCTCCTTCGATTCCGATTGATCAAAGAAAATTGGCGTTAGGGATATAGAAAAACCCATCGAGAATTTGCTCCAAGGTTATCCAAGGTCCATTATTGTAGCATGCGTCAAACGTCGAGACTGTATGTAAATTGATGATTTGTAAATCAGCTCTTGGATTTCTTTTGAGTCACTTTTGTGTTGACGTAATTGATTTTATGAGATGAAAAATTGACGTGGACAGTATCCTCAGTGGTTAACTAAATACTACATGTATATACGAAATCGTAGTACCTTATGGTTGCCAGTTGTTTTTTTCCTTTTAGGACCCCTTTGCAAATTCGTTTCGGTAATCCTTTATTGCATTTTTGTGTCAAATTGTGAATCCAAGTAATAAAAAAATCGCAGAGTAACTCAAAATTAAGGAAAAACCCAATTTTACTGTACATCACTCCTGTCGATACTTCCATCATTTTAGAATAATTCGTATACTCTAATTTGCTATCTCACTCTTTCCTGATTTAACTAAAACATCTTATTTCTTTATTTAAGATTATAAACAAAACTTTCATCACTTATACCATTACTCAGCGTTGTTTGAATGTAATCTTATTGCATTTATGACTTTTGAATTATCTTCAATTTAAATGGGTTAATGGCATCGTTAGCTCTGCTTGTATGCAATAATTTCTCTTACAATATCTTGGATTAAATCACTTTGTAAAAAATAATAACATCATGTTTTTATTATTTGTATATTCTGTCGACAAGAAAATAACGTCTCACGAAGTAAGCTTTATTCAGGCTAACATAGTCGATGGTAACCTCTAATTTTGGTTACAAGATGACTTAGGCCTGTTCCACCATATTTTAAATTATATGATAACACTAACATGTAAAATATGTGATAGGAAAAATGGATTTTGTTACATTATCTGACAGTGACGTCATTTTTAAGCTATATGAGCCTCTTTTAACCAGTGGTGGGACAGGTCCTTTTTAATAATAGTCTTTCGAAGTCCTCACTCACTAAACCTCAACCCCTTATCCTTATCCAACTCACTTAGATCCGAGTGTCCAAGTTTTAGTTCTCTAAATAGATAGATCGGACCTTCGGTTATCACAGTCGTCACTCCCTTGATCATACCTTACGCAATCCGTTCATCTCTTCTCGACATCTTTGTCGCTCTCTCAAGTAAACTTCCCATCCTTATATGTATTCAAGCTTGACATTCAAGTTTCAAGTTACACCGTTGACGTAATCCTTTAGTATATTTCGTGGGTGTAATATCGTTAATTTACGAGCTACGTGCCACGTGTGCCATATGGCCGATGGCCTTACCTGGCGCCGAGAACAACTCGCCCACAAAACTAATAACACCCACTTACTGTTATAATTATTGAACGTTAACATACCAGAGACATTTATGGATTTTGACTTAACAATAGTCAAGTGCCTACATACTAATCAAAATATATCCAAAGACATGAAAGGTGAGGAGCATATTAATACATTTTGGTTATTTGCTGCAGTTAATAGATAACTGTATAGTCATTACACTCTTAAAAAGACAATCTGTTACACTTGATTGTTGATTATTTTGTAATAGTAGATATGAGTCAATAGGGCATTTGCCTTCTGCTAGTAAATAGTAAGAAGTTATAAAAATAACTATCCATGTTTTTAGAGACATATATTAAAGGAAAATTTGTGCGATAACCAGCAGAACACCGATTACTATATTATTGTTACTATACTTATGAAGAAAAAAATCTTGTATTCGTTCACTATAATAGTTCTATTATGATTCAGTGTTCCAAAATTAGAAATCAGTCAATTAATTTCAGCTGTAAACATCGTTTAAATTCCTTTACGGTAAACAGTTTCCTTTAACGGCCGTACAAAGATTATTTCCAGAATTGTCATTAATCATCGACCGAATGTTATTCACATCTGTAACCGAACGTCCTAATGGTTTATATTAATCATTCGTAATGACTCAAACGAATAAACAGTTCACGTCCATTTGTACCACAGTCATAGAACTTACAGTGGAAACTATATTATAAATCATAGATACCACAATAGAAAATGCCAAAAAGGTCACTCTACATTTGTATTCGTATGAGCGAATCTTTGATGTCGTAAAATCATCGTTCAATACAAATCGCTGAATAAATTGTAAATTGCATTCATATTTCAAACATCAACACATTTAGCGATATATTAACCATAACATAGAGATACTGATTTATTTTAATTCGTCATAATAATTTTAGTTATTTCGTATATCACAATCATTGATAACTTTCCCAACATCAATTAATTTTATTACAATTTGATGGATCCCTCAAGGATCCGATATTGGACCATTCTTGTTCTAATTTTTCTCAGGGATATTACAGAAATAGAAATTCTTATTTAAAAAATTACCAAGTATTATATTGATTAACAGTATTCTAAAGCATAAGATATGTGACAGCTTCAGCACAATCGTCAATTAGTGATAAATTAAACGTGTGTTCATATGTTTTGTTCTTTCATCGCTTATCGTTTGGACTCGGAGCAGCACTGGAAGTATTTGAAGGTCTGTAACATACACGGATGTATATATTCTAATATTATATTTCAGTTTAAGTTTTTTTTTATGAACATTGAAGTAGTAGAATTCTGGTTTAATGTATTTCAAGCATTCTAAAGAAAGTAAAGAGTGCTTGATAGTTGTGATTGAGAACAAAACTTCAATTCCTTTATTTATAAGTATTTTTCAATTTAAATCTTCTTGCATGCATATTTTACTAAATGTCACGAATAATTCTTTTATATCTGTCGTAGCTTATTTAATGTCGTTATGATATATTCAACATAAATCCATGAAAGTTTTGCCAAAACGTTTTTGATTCTTTTGTAATTACACATCGAGTGATTTTATTTGCATCTACATCATTATCATCTACATTTTATTTAGTTTCTAGTCTATCTATACATTTGTCAGCACCTTTGTTTTTTTTATCATGTAAATTTTGATATTTCGACCCATGTATGGAATTTATATCTCTTAACAACCTTAGGAGGTAAAGTTGTTCATGGGTTGATTTTAGAAGTCTGTAGTTGGGTTTTAGACGTTGTGTGTATTTAGATAGAGTAGTATTTGTCGTTGAATTTGTTAACAATGATGAACCTCAACCAGGTGTTTACTTTCACGCTGCTCGGACAGACTTACACACGGCTACATGTGTGCGAGATCGTCAATAACCAACCGTGTTGTCCTCCTCAACAAGTAAGTTAGGTGTGATCTAACAAGCTGTTACCGTCTCCACTGTGGTTATACTTGTATTAAAACATCTATTTTTTTTAAAGATTGATAGATGGATGATATATTTTGATTCAAGTGTTTCGATAGTGTTAACCTACAGTATAATTTTAGATGTTTTCTGAGTTTTTTCGTTATTTATAGCTTGTATTTGCATGAAATATACAATTATTTAAGGTTTTTTCTACTTTACTATGAATAATCTAGTTCCTTAAAGATTTATAATATCAAAATGTTCTACAATAATCTTTGTATTAATATGTTCATCCATGTTATTACTTAGATGGATACTAAATTCGGTCTTAAAAACTAAAATCTACTTTTTAACCCAATTTCTAATACTAGTGACACATTTTCTTTTAATTAGCAATAAAATGGAATAAACTGTTTTCTAGCATTATTTGAATACGTGAGCTCGGTTAGAATGTTTTTTAATAACATGACTTGATTGCGATTTGAAATATAGTTGTTAAGGTTGATGATTGATTTTTCTAATGTCTCGACGTACGTTGATGCGTATTTGATTGCTGTAGTTATAATGTCTTATGCATCTAATGAATGTTTTAAAACGTCTCATTTAGAGCGAACGCACACCTTTGGTAAACTATCGCATAACTGTTATGCGATTATTATATTATAGCACCACCACCACCCATGGCCCCACCGACCCTCGATCATACGGGCTGAATCGCGGTAGGGGCGCGCGGTTTGGCCGGTTTCGGCTCCGCACGCACCTTCTTGACTCCCTACAAGTTATTTCGTCCGTTCCTTGGTAGTCACTCTCCCCCTAATGGGCATGACATAACTGTTATGCGATTGTCGATTGTTTCGCAGCAAATTCAACTGTTTAGTTGCACTAAAGATCGAGTACTGTGCACCTCCGTATAAGCTTGTAGGAATTAAAACGAGACTAAACAGTTGTGCGGTATTTTAGTAAAAGGTGTGCGCACGCTTTTATGCATCTAATGAATGTTTTAAAACGTCTCATTCAGTGTTAAATGGTTCATCTATATGATGTGTGAGTTAAGATCTCTCAATTTTGTTATGCCATAAAATAAAAGATTTTATTTTATAATTAAAAGAAAAAAAAATGTAACATACACACAACACAAGAATACGAGTATAATGTATTACTGATTTAATTTGAAAAATAAACAAAGCAGTAATGTAATTCAAATTGTAAACTTTTTGTTATATTTTGCAACTATTATCCTTTTTTGTTTTCTTTAAAACTATTTGTAATGATTTTTTCTTTTAATGTAACTCAATAAACCTACGAATTGTCGTATAAATATTAGTATTGTGTGTTATTTAGTTTTGGTTTAACGTTTGTATTTTTAATTGGCACTAAAATTTATTTGTATTACTAATTTTTATAATTCACAGGTTTTGTAATCCTTGTTTCTTATTTTGTAGTTTTAATAGTTGCATTTTATTAACGTTGTTTTTTAAGATCGGATTTTTGTAGCACTGTTGTGTTTTATTAACACGAAATGCACGATATATAAAGCATTTTATATGTTAATTTATTTGTATATTAATATGGAATATGTTCGCAGGTGAATCGACATGTGAACGATCTATTCGAGGACCTGCGCGATGGACTCAATCTCATCTCGCTGCTGGAGGTGCTTTCTGGCGAACACCTTGTGAGTATTGGTTACTTTATTTATTTACTTGATTCCGCGACTTCTTCCGCGTGGAATTAAAACAAGTAGCCTATGTGTTCTTCCAAACTATCACCTATATTTATGCCAAATTTCTTTGAGATCCGTTAAGCCGTTTAGGATACAAACTCTAACAAATTTCACATTTATAATATTAGTAAGTTGAAAATAATTTTTTCATTTAGGGAACTAGAGCATTCTTCTGCCAGGCGTGCCGATTCAAGTTACGGGTCTTGTCCCGCACATCAAATTGAGTTGAATCTATTATAGTTACTATGCTTAATGCTTGTTAAGCTAGTGTTCATTTGGATTTCTTTATTTCTAAATGCGGAGGTATCTTATCGGAGTACAATGACAAACATATAGGATATCATAAGAATTACAATTACAATTTCAAATTTTATCTCGATCGAAACAAGTTAGTTTCTATGGTAACCAGTTATTCTAATTCTCCAGACCAGTATTTAAGATTTATGACTTGATACAGTGCTTTGTAACCTGACTATAGTCATATTATTAAGTGTTGAGAAATCAAGTCAAACGACAAATTTGAATCTGTATTTTTAAACTAGTTTATTGTCTTTGATAACAACAATGATCTAGAAATAGAGAGTCTTACGATATATGCCAAAAAATCACAACCCATCGATTTAAAAAAAAAATTGTTTTTGCAGGAATTTTGCAGTTTTTATTCATTGTATACACTCCAAATTCTCAACCAGATTTCATATACTATTTTAACCTCTAGACTAATCATAATAAGCAAGTTTATTTCTTTTTGTAGCTATCATTTACTAAAATTGTATCTTAACGTAACTCACTAAACACATGGCCAATATTCGATAAACCGTCTATATGATAATTACGGGTACAGGTGAGGCTAAAAGGTCAGATTAAAAAACATCTAATTTCTTGTTTTAAAGCTGACTTTTTAAAAGTTACGTAATAGACGATCGCAGCTGATAAAACGGCAGGTGTGTCCGGAAATCGGAAGCAACCCTATATCTTTTAGTTACATGGGGTCGGAACTAGGGCTGTCAACTTTTATAGTAACGAAAATAACATCCTTGTCTTACGTCAGAGCTTCACACCTTCTCACCCAAAGACCCGAATCCGAAGATGGTAACCCTAGACGGTACACTGATTAGTTGAATTACAAATATTTACAAAAGAACCGAAGTGGCCTAAGCAAAATTTAAGTCCTTTTGACTTGTTAATTCATCTTTTTATAATATGAAAGTGATTACTCTTGTTCAATATTAAAGTCTAATAAATTACGAACCACGCCTTGCCCATTAGAATACTTTCATTTAACATGATATGCGTTTTTACACTCACTTTATCATAATAATGAGTGAAGTGCTTTAAATAATTAACTATGAAAATAACTCGTGTTCGTTTTATGAAATAATTAGCTGTTCCCATTCGGCTTGATCCGCATGAAATTATAAAAACTTTATTATTTGCAAATATCAAAATTCAAATGCACAAATGACAACGAAGGCCTTTGACATTGGATAACAATAGATTCCTTAATTTAGGTAGCTTGTACTTTGTGGTCCCTTTTCCACATTAAGGTTTTTTTTTCCAATTTTTTTACCCCCTAAGTGTGTTTACGCTTTATTATATAAGAAAAGATTAGTGATATAGAAATATGTAAGGAAATTTAAGTAACAAAAAAAAATCCAACAATAAAATTTACTGATTAAATCCAAACTTTCATCATATTAAACTTTTCATCGTCTAATAAAACAAAGAAGCAAATAATTAACCACACTTCCTTTCGTATTCCAGCCGCGTGAACGAGGCCGTATGCGTTTCCACATGCTGCAGAACGTCCAGATGGCGCTGGACTTTCTGCGGTACAAGAAGATCAAACTTGTCAACATCCGCGCGGAAGACATCGTCGATGGCAACCCTAAACTCACCCTTGGCCTCATCTGGACTATTATCCTGCACTTCCAGGTCAGTCTGCATGTTTTACTACGCTAGTATTATTAGAAGCTTTTACTATTAAAATTCTCAAGAGATTTTTATTAATGTTTGCAAAGGCTTTAAGTACGTTTATGTTGTTAGACGGAACTAAGGAATTTTAAGTTTCAATAGGATGTTTTGTTACCGTATTTAACTCGATATGTCATCAATTTGTTCTTAACTCTTCTGTAGAGTCGGCACAGTATGTGCTGCTCTTCCATACATTTCTATCAGCCGTCATATCTGACTCCACTCCCTTAAGCATATCCTCTTTCACACAATCCATCCATACTTTCCGGTCTTCCTCTACCTTTGTAGCCATCCACATTCATTAACACTTTCTGGTTTATACCCCATCGTCTCGTCGCATAACATGTCCATTTAACTCGATATATATTAAGTATATTTATTGTTAATAGTCAAGGAGCCGATTTTTATTTTCTAATAGAATTAAATTGAAAAGATAGTCTAGCATATTTGTCAAAGCTACCGTAGCCTTGGACAAGTTAAATAGGGCATTGTCCGCTTAGACGATTAACGTCCACTTGGCTTCTTTACGATACCTAATATATCTAAGTCGATTAAGTTTACTCCTTACATTGCACCTTTTTTATAATCTTTATAAGGTATTAGTTTAAATAAAAAATACGTAAGTACTGTGACGTTAATACAAAATGAAACACTAAGTCGCTAAAATCTGTTCAGTACACAGAAAAAAGCTATACTATTGCAGCTCTTTAGGTGTTCTGATAAATAAGTAATCTTTAGAGCGTGTGCACACCTGAAACTAAACTATCGCACAACTGTTTTATCACGATTTGTCGTATAAGGAGGTGCGCTCTTTCAATTTTTAATTGTGCAACTAAACAGTTGAATTGACTGCAAAACAATCGACAATCGCACATTTGTGCGCTAGACTTCTTAGGGTCCTTTAAGAAGCGAGTCTACAATTGTCTCAAAGGCCGGCTACGCCGTAGTTCCTCTGGTGTTGCGGATGTCCATGGGCGTCGTTGACCACCTTTGTGTTCCCGCCGCTCGTTAGCCCCCTTTTCATATAAAAAAAGAATAGTTTAGTCAAAGGTGTGCGACCGCTAAACTGTATTCTAATGTTATAAATAACTATTAATTAACTAGTTAAATCGCTACTTTAAATGGCTGTAGTTATTTGAATAGCTATTTCGTTATTGGATTTGAATAAATCTGTCACGCAACTATAAATCCATCAGTTCAAGAACCATTGACAATTCTTAGCCAATATAGTGTCAGCCGTGACATAGAAATTTTGCATTCAGTACGCAGTATTGAGAGAATGTTGATGTGTTTTTATCCTTATACGTCTATCAATATTGGATATCTATTAACTAACTTGGATAAGAATCAAATGCAAAAAGTAACACCTTTTACAATCAAGCGTGTTAAAGAGCGTCGGTGGTTCAGTGGTTAAGCACTTGACTTGCAATCTACAGGTCGTGGATTTGACTCCCGCCATGATGATGAAATTGCACATATCGGCAAAGAAATTCAAAGATATATGTGAAGTCAACCAACACGCAATGGGTCAGCGTGGTTGACTATGACCTACCCCCCCTTACTTTAGTGTAAGCTACGAGCCCTTTGGTAGGGAGGTATAGTGAGCTAGCGATGATGGTGACGTGTTGAACAATACAAACAATGTTAACACTGTAAACGCTACTAGGATTTTCTTGAGAAATTAACGATGATCCTGTTTAATTTGAAATAATTCAATAACGTAATAAGGACTAGATTCAATACTAGACAATCTAGATTTTTTTATATTATAAGGCGGCAAACGAGCAAGCGGCCACACGAATCCGCTGAATCTACCCATCCGCAATTGCAGATGCATTGCCTACCCTTAATCGACAGAGGAGACGCACATAAAGAGGATATTTCCCCCTTCCTATGTATCTCCTCCGTCGTCTATACGCTTTTCTATACTAAAAAATAGTGTTTCCAATTCGCTTTAGCTTGGCCGTCTTTTTTTACTTAATTTAATCGCGTATAAGTTAATTATCCGAAATTAAGCGTATTTCTCAATGAAAACTTGTTAATTAATGAATATTCAGGTCACGGTCTTTAAAACAGCAAACGGTAATTATTATTTTTTCTTTAATTACATTCATTGACAACTTCTGACAAATACGGTATGTCGAAATCGATAAATACTTGAGAATTCTACCGTTGAATAAAAAATATATAACTTTAGTTTCATAATGTTAGGAAAGCCTCAGCAGCGAGGGTGTTAAGCTTTTTAATTCCATATTTCTAAAATTCTTTAGTCTACATCTTACTTCTTACCAATATTATAAACGTGAACGTTTAGGTGGATGTTTTTAAAAAGAGTTTCTAGCCTAAACTGCTAAACGGATATCGATGAAACTTGTCATAGTTGTAGAGAATTGTCTGGAAGAACACATAGTCGATTTGTTTTTCCTTTTTTTAGTTCTACGGACGGAATTGCCGGGGAAAATTAGTTTATCTATATTACAGAGAACAAAATCGTGAATCATTTCGTACTAACTGATGACCTTTCTTAATCCTCTGCAATTGATGTGTTTAAATGTCACGAATGTTATATAAAACCTTCATAGATCACACTTTTGTATACACTTTCCCTTTCAAATGTGCAATAATAATAATAATATAGCAATTATTCTGAAATTAGATTAAATATAGTGACTTATAGTATGTCTCTAATTTCAGCGTGCCTTTTGGCATAGGCCTCCTCCAAACACTTCCACTGTTTTCTATCTCGGCAACTCTTCTCCAATATGGACCGGCAGTAAACCTCAAGTCGTCATCCCATCTTATTCGTTGCCGTCCCTTACTTCATAGGATCAAATATGCAATAATCCTTTATTTAATTCATTGCTGTAAGGTTTTTAATTGGCACGTATTGACCCATCAGATCTACGCTACATATTCATTTAGGTAGTTTCATTTCGAAATGCTACATTTTCTGTTAACTAAACTTTTAAATTAGGTATAATTTTAGTCGACTAGAAACTGGAAACTACCGTTCTTGCTAATAGGCGTTTGCAACAGACGATTCGACATTTTTTTCATATTATACGAATTCTCACGTCACTTCCAAGCAATCGCCTATCTATTTGTTTATATCTATAACATTTTGAATACCATGATCTCATTTTCGTGTACCCGATTTCAAGTAGGTGATTAATTTTACTATAAAGTGTACGATGTATGCGCTAAAAACTTTAGTATCCAATCGAAGATTTATAGTTTTGTAACTCAATTCCTCCCTTGTGTAAGACATGAGTCAGGACTGGAATGATGTCATGCAAAATCCCTCACTTTCGCTCGTAAGTTACGATTAATTCATGTTTAACTCTGGTATTACCATATCCGGGTTATTGTGGCTGCAATCTGAAGTTATTAAGTGTTACGAAACGGTGCTATAAGACAGAAGACGTCGGTACCACTATCGATGTTACTTACACTAAAATCCTCGATAACGATTTTCTCTTGTTAAATGACTTTTAGTTCATGTTGTCGAATAATCGGATTTCTTAACAAAGATCTGGACACTTATAAACATATTTAAAGACTTTTAAAACCATAACTTTGTATATAATGCGCTTTGGTATATCTATCTTAACATACTAATATTATAAATGCGAAAGTTTAGATGGATGAATGTTTGATAGAGTTTGTAGCATAAACTGCTAAACCGAGTTCGATGAAATTTGGTATATATGTAGAGGAAGTCTGGAACACAGGTAACTTACTTCTTTTTTATTCCACGCGCACGGAATCGCGGACGAAAGCTACAATATATTTCTACTTTCATGTTTGCAAAATTACTTATAAGAAAAACGTTTATAGCTGACTATGATTGTCGCATAGGTGGCGCCAATTAAACCTTATATAGACTTAGTCCCTATGTACAGCGTGCTCCTTTTATGTATATTTGAATAAACCGTTTAATATTATTAGTAATTTACAATCTTGCATTTTATTACTCAAGGCATTATTGAATAGTGTAGGCGGCTGGCAATTTTGATGTGCTATAAAGTTTTGTTTATCACTGCAATAAATATGCTCACAGAAAGCCAAAGGTACTTAGCTAGTTTTAATTTACTAGCTGTTGCTCGCGACTTCGCCTGTGGAAAAATAGAGCTGTTACTCACTGATAACGTAGCTTTTTAATGATGAAAGAATTTTTGAAATCGGCCTAAAAGTTTTTGAGTTATTTCAATACAAAAATACTAATCTTTTCTCTTTACAATTAGTCATATGATAAAGTTATTGCTAAATCTGAGTCTACAAAAAAAAAATTCAATCTGATTCAAGTTTTAAAACAAGAATTAAATATAAAGTACATTATACTTGCACCTTGTCGCTTTTTTCATATTTGTTTTGTATAGTCATGTTGTGTACACCTACTTCGGTTTAAAACTTAGTTTCTTTAGTTCATTATTGTCATTTGTAATTATGTATTTAGTTTTAAGCTGTTTGGTGAACCGAATAAAATAAATAAATAAATATATACATTAACTGAAGCAGACACTTTAGTAGAAATGATAATGACAGTTAGTATATATCTATAGTTTGTTTCTAAGACCCTAAAAGAGAGTCTATATCTTCAAATATAGGGTCTTTTATTACAATTGTACAAATGCAAATACAGGGACTAAGTGCATTGTCATTATGCGCAAATAAATTTGCAATTAATTAACTTGTGCGCAACAATGCATATTATATCTTAACTAATAAACATTCGTATATCGCAGCCTGCATCATAGTCTTGGGCTTAATCGGACATCTGCAAGTGCGCACCGTACTAGTACAATTGGGAAAACGTACTAGTACACACTTTTAGTACCTTTAGTACTTCAGATTTGTGAAAACACAAGACATGAATAGAATATAACGAGGGTTATATATTACTTCACATCAAATTTTAAGCAGGGTCAAACATATGTTACTAGCGAAAATAAATTTAGTTATGATTAATTTTATCCACTTTTGATTCTCATTATCAAAGGTGGATGCTTCAATTTGACAAAAAGGCGAACACCGATATCGTGTAGTGTACTAAAAGTACTAAATGTCCGATTAACAGAAGCCGTTCGGTAACGTTACTTTTAGTACAGTGCCGAGTAACATTACTTTTTAGTACATCGTACGTGTACTATCCAAGTCTACTGCATCATAAACGTGTATGCTTGGGACCGACCCAGGGACGGTTACGAGTATGTGGCGCCAATAACAGTTTTATATAAATCTTACTAATATTATAAATGCGCGTCGGTGGCTCAGAGGTTTAAGCACTTGACTTGTTATCTACAGGTCTTGGGTTCGAATCCCGCCATGTAACAATATGATTTTCGATTTTTCCAATTTTCATACGTACATAATTTACCCGACGTTCGGTGAAGGAAAACATCGTGATGCAACCTGCACATATCGGCGAAGAAATTCAAAGATATGTGTGAAGTCAACCAATCCGCAGTGGGCCAGCGTGGTCGACTATGGTATAGTCACCCCTGATTAGGGTAGGCTCCGAGCCCCTCGGTGGGGACATATAGTGAGCTGGTGATGAATATTATAAATGCGAAAGTATAAATGGATGGATGTTCGTTAGTAGCCTAAACCTGAACGGATCTTAATGAAATTTGTCATAGATGTAGAGGATAGTCTGGAATCGCATAGCGTACTTACTATTTTTTATAACTGCGTGGACGGAGTCGCTTGCGAAACCTAGTAAATAATTAAAAATACATGCTCTACTATCAATAAATAAATAAAGTAAATTTTGAGATTCAGTTTGATTTGCGAACTAGGACTGATTAGTTTGTCAATTTTTTATTAAAAAGATATTTTTTTTTATATCCTATTAGTTATAAATTACGTTTACAGACAAAGAAATACATATGTATAAAGCAAGTAGCTGTAATATTTATTTCCTTTACATAATGTAATCAATTTATAATACATTAGCACTTTGAAATAATCCTACGTTTTATGTTTATTTAAAGACAAGTGTTATTACGTATTTACTACACCTCATTTGAGATCCTTACGTTTGTTTATACGATAACTAACTGACGCCTGTGACTCTCCCCGCATGAAAATTAAAGAAAAACATTTTATTAGTAGCCTAGGCTTCCAAATTATGATCTACATCTTTGTCAATTCAAATAGTTCCGTTTAGTCGTTCTGGAGATACATAACAACCATCTACACTTTCGTATTTATAATTCCATATATCCTTATTCGTTTATTTATTACATAATGTATGTTACATTATTTATATAAATATAAAACATGTTATGTAAAAAATAGAACACCACCGGCTGCGGAATCCGATGACTCAAGTACTTATAATATTAGTAAGATTATCTCTTGGTACTCGAAAGAATTACTATTTATTTACATAAGTAATGAAATACAAAAATCAATTTAGTTTAAATCACTGCAAAAAAGTAGTAATTCAAGTATAAATAACATAACAAACTAATCTTATCTGCCTAATTTTGTCATTTAAATCTAAGATTATTTTGTCTCTTACTTAGAACAGACTGAAAATGACTACTATTTATAAGTATTAATTTTTATCGTTACATTTACAATTAAATAATATCAGAATCATATTATTCTCAAACTAATATAAAAGGATAAAATAAACTATTATGCCGTAAATCTTCTTTTATCAGTATAGATGGCGCCTCATACACTCAAGTGGCAACACTTCACACAATATACAACTCTTGTATTACATTACGAAGATGCATGATTACCATGGGTTTCCACCGCCCGAAACATCAACGAAATAACATTGGTATATTTGTCACCCTTTATATATGTCAGTTTAGAGACTTAGTACCTGCCCCACTACTGACAGATAGAGGCTCAGATAGCTTATAAATGACGTCACAGTCTGATAAAGTAACAAAATCCGATACTTCCCTTACATATTTTACATGTTGGATCGTTATTGGACAATTTACAAATATTTCGTGGGACTGACTCTTACTAACTTTGTAATACTAAAATTAAACTTGACTAATATACTGAGGACACGAAAAATAGTAGATATACAATACAAACATACTAAGCATGGCAATGCAGAACAGATAGGGCCTTTGCTGTTATTACCATCATCTTCCACTTTCTTGTCCCTACAGAGGGTCGGCACAGTATGCCTTCCATACATTTCTATCAGTCATAACTGAATCTACTTCCTTCTTCAGCGTATCTTCTTTCAAACAATCCATCTATACTTTCTTCATTGCTATATGTTAACAACTTTTTTATTGTAAACTTTTTTACTGTAAATTTGTTTAGATTTATATTAGTGTTCTAAAAAAAAACAACTAGCACTAAGCCGGAAGAACCCTGGCTCCTACAAGACGGGCCTAGAGCCTAGTGTAGGAACCAGGCGATCGACCACAATTGTATTAAAACAAATTTTGTAACTTTATAAATAAATCAATAAATAAATCTTTACATAAATAAATAGATAAAACAAGGTGTAAATACTGGTATACTGCAAAAGCAATCCTATCCTTTGTACGTCAGATATTAGTTGATAAATAAAGTATGACATCGATAACGTACTCTTAGTATTCATTAAAGTACTAAGTATAAGAAATCTACACTAAAAGTCACCCTTAAGTACCTGTTACTGACTCTGAGTGTTACAATTGCAAGCTGGTCTTAGTTCTAAGTGGACCACCCAAGTGTTTATATCGTGGTGGAACAGGAACGACATATTCAACAGGTGGGGTCCACTTTTTATAGTCGCAGACTCCACTTCCGCGTTGGTGTAATTTATAAGCACTACATTAGTTATGATTTATCAACTTGTTATATAAGGCGTAATTAGCGAACAGTTGTTAAATAAAATACTCTAATAGTACAGGAAACAGAAGACTTATGCTAAAGTTCTGAAATTCCCATTTATTTTACCATTACCTAGTGATTTATTAGTGTTTGGTTGACATGTTTTGGAGTAAAACTCAAGTTACGTAGTTCAGAAACCCATTTAGTGAAGTTATTAGAACGAATGGTTAAATGTAGCTGGGAAACCGGCCATTATAGATGCATTACTAGCTAATTTGTAGGAAAGAGAAGGAAATATACAGATAACAGAGAGAGAGGGAAAGAGACAGTTTGAAGGTCTTGGCTGCTTAAAGTACGTATGACCTTGATACCTGTCATAAGTGTAGGGATTTTAAAGTCAACCGCAGCTTACGGAGGCTGCGTACAGTTAGCCGGGTCGGGGGTCAACGGCCTCGTTTTGGCGCGCACACAGACACACAAATGACCGTTTCTACGATCTATTTGATACGGTCCAATCGATCACTTGCTAGACAGTTTTTTTGCGTGAATGATTTCGCAAGTGACGGACTAGGGATAAGGCAATAATAGTCAAATCCTGGACGTCACAACTTTGACTAGACTATCGCACTACTGTTTAGTCGCCTAGACTATCGCACTACTGTTTAGTCGCCTAGACTATCGCACTACTGTTTAGTCGCCTAGACTATCGCACTACTGTTTAGTCGCGCTATGATTCCTATGTTATATGTAAGTTTATAGTTTCGTAACTAAACAGTTGAATTGGCTGTGAAACAATCGACGATCGCACTGCAGTTGTGCGATTGTACAATCAAAGGTGTGCGCCCCCTCTAATCGTGAACTTTATGTAAACTTATCGTAACGTTAACTAACGCAAACCCCCAATTACTTGAAGTAAGAAAAAGCTATAATTGTTTAAATTATCAACCTATAAGAATAGATTCTAATTTCCTTATATTTCCATACTAATATTATATAGAGGAAAGATTTGTATTTTTTTATGTATTCGACTCAAGAAAAACTACTAGGCCGGTTTTAAAAATTCTTACACCACTAGAAAGGTATTTAATCTGTGAGTTACATAGGCTATGTATTGTTATTTTTAATATTCACGCGAGCGAAGCCGCGAGCAACAGCTAGTCTTTTATGATTTGATTTATAAACCACTCTAGTTCGACGATCTTCAATTCGTCTTGTTGGTTATCATTAGTGATGAACCAAATATCCTTATTTTTATCCCGGATTTTGTACGTGTACCCTGGTATGGTACACATCTAGTTGTGACATGTGTACTAGCCTTCCAAAGAAACCTCCATACTTAAAAAGTTATACAAGTATATAAATAATGCAATATGATTTAACACTTTCCCTAACGAAGGTCAACACCCACCCTATACTATGACGTAGGGAATTAAAAATGTGACCAGTGACTTATTGTGGAAGGCCCGTGGGTGTAAAGGCCGTAGACCATATGGTCACACCCACACCCCACCTTCGCGGACTGATTCCTGTGTAACTGAAAGGATTTTAAACCTTGATATGTACTGTTTTTTACGTAATAAAAAGGTCCAATTGAAAGTTCGAATTTAGGTAATGATTCAGCGCCTTGGAACTGAAATATTGAATTAATTTTGTACTAAATTTAAAATGAAATAAATAATTATTTCGCAAATAAAGTCTAGAGTTTTAAGTTTCGAATCACTAGCATGTTACGACTTAATTCCGATTTTTAACTGTAAATTAATTAATAATTAAAATGTAGTGTCTTATATTAAAAAAAAAAAAAAAACTGACACTATATTAAAAATACATATTTATATCTTTTATCTGTACACGCAAACTCTGGCAGACGATGCTGGTAAGTCGTCAGAGAAAGAAAATACGCAGAACTGTTGATGCTTGCTTGCTTCAGCATTTACGCGGTCTGATAATAGATGGCGGTGCGCGAAGATGATCTATAACTTCGTATCGGCTTCGCTTGGTAACGCTTTTGGTGGCGTCCAATAGATGGCGCGAAACGTAATAACTAAGTCAATAAAAAAATTATAAACAATATTTATGCTTTTAATTCTCGCTTATGTTATAATCCACATATATTCTTTTAGTAAATTAAGCTTATTTTATATAACAATCACTATTATATTTTAATGTTGACATATGCCTTCATAATATTTACATCTCAGTATTATTACAATAATTAAAACAAATAAATATCTCTTGTGCATTCCAGTTGTAATGTGAGTACAGCATACTTAGAATACTTTTCTGTAAGAGAATAACTCAAAAAAAATGCTTTCATAAACTATGTCGCTAACATCTAATAAAAATCACACCACACTACCACGATGTTATAAATATTTTCTATTTCTCATAGAGGTCATTACTTTAAGTCCAAGTCGATAACCTAATTTTTTATTCAGGTCATAATATACGCAGTGATTTTATATTATTTTTATTATGAATAGCTTCTTTATCATTTCATTTTCACTAATATTTTCCCGAATTTCCGTAGAAGCAAAGGTTTTCGCGGGTATATCCTACTTGTAACTTAATCGGTTTGATTGGAACTGAATACTGGAGTATAAAGTACAAAGGGTGCAGTATACAAACATAATGGGTTACTATGACCATGCCCATTGCCCACGTTAAGTTATGTTTTTTAAAACCGGCGCCGTCACGGGCAACTTGACGCTATCCGCCAGTCACCTGTTAGCGTCCGACAGATGCGCGCGCGCCGCTCCCGCGAATTTAAAAATCGAACACGAATAATTCGAAATTTGAAATAAACTTTTTTTTGCACAAGAAATAAGGATTTACGTGCCAGTGTCCGGTATGTGATAGTGTTGTGTTTTTTTTTCGATGCGTTTACCGATAAAAATACCGGTGACATAAAGGCATTGTTGTTTTGTTGGGAATTGTCAAAGTAAATAAAAACGCGGTTCGAACTTATTGTTACGGTTATTTTTGCACGAATATTCTCTATGTCTAATTAACTATGTTAATAATAACTAACTACGTTTTGTTACGTATTATCTTATATAAAACTTCAATTAAATTCGTAATAAGAGTTTATATAACGTTATTTTATGTTGATTAAGTCTTTATCAAGTAAACACCGAAATAAGGCTTTACAATTGGTTTATTTCTTATCATAAAAATCTTATAACATTGTTATTTATTTACGGAGTTGTAGCTCGTATGCATTGTGACGTACGTTTTGCAATGTACCGGTAAAAATATTTTTTTTCTGATATTAGAAAACTATTAAAACTGAACTATAAATATACAAAAATAGCATTTGTTTTATTCTTTTCACGCATGCATTTGTTTAGTAATATGGAATACCTACTCTTCACTAAATTGTATGAAACCGATAGAATATTGCTTCTTTAGTTACAAATTTTTTGGTCTTTATCTTTCTTTTATAACCTACTAGCTGTTGCTCGCGACTTTGTCCCCGTGAAATTAAAAAATAATAAAAGTGTAGCCTATGTTACACACAGATAATTTACCTTTCTAACGGTAAAAAAGTTTTTGAATTATTTCAATACATACTAAAATACAAAACTCTTTATGATATTAGTATATAAAACAGATTGTTTTTTTTTCATCAGTTATTATGACTTAAATTTTACCATGAACATCTATCATATGTCATACGTGGGCTAAATAACTAAGCTAATTTCAGTACCCTCGATTAAAATAACATCGGCAATACAAAGGTACGTTGTTTCCTTATAAAGTATCGCAAGGTAGCCGTGGGCGAAGGAATGTTTCGACACAGTAAAAACTTCATAAAAACATGTCACCCACACGGATAATCTCTTATAATTACTTAGATTATGTATTGATTTACATTTAATACACAACACCCACATTTGAAGCCGTAACAGTGCAGGAACAAAAAATATACTTGATATCTGATATATTACTATGAGTACGACTTGCTTTAGTTATCCAAAACTTAGTGAAATGTTTTTTAGACAGTCATGAAACAACTTGTTTTAAATTTTCAATTAAAACTTCATCTATTAGGTGATTTAATAAATTTAAATTAACTTATATTGAAATAACTACGTTATGAATTAGTTTTATTCAGTTAACTTGAAGCATTAGGTATCCAATTCCCTCCTAATGTTGTTAGGCGACTTCCGCCGGAAAGACGTGTCCACGTCAAACACTATACTGTATTTGGCATCTATAATATTCATAATCCGATATGTGTAAATTGTTTCTATTATTACACTACTTTAAAATTTTATTAATAAATTTATAATTAATATAACAAAAGCAATAAAATTAACAAAATAATACAAAATAGGATATTCACTAAGAGACTCAAACCATTTACTTGGCTATGACATATGTAAGATAATCGTTTTTAAATAAGATTTCCCAGTAGTCTCTAGTAGGCGATTGCTACCATACGCAGCATCATGACAATTTCCCACTCGATATTGCCTTTTATGTACCGAAACTATTTGCAAGTTTTGTCACATGTAACGGTGTAGCGGTGCGCGCATCGAATCCATAATAAGGAGCTAATGTTTGCAGCGAGCGGACTCATCACAACGGTATTATGTTCAATCACGATCTCTAAAGGATACGGAACGAATCCACAATGTCGATGTATAGATTTGTGAAAGAAGGTAGCAGCAAGCGGCTGTTTGTGCAAGGTACTTTAGAAAGCGACGATAGCAAACCACTCAAATCGAGTTTGAAGAAACCATCGCCGTCGCCAGTCGGTTCCCCAATAACCACGAGTCTGAATCTCGCATCAGTACCCAGAAGTTTGCGAGAAGGATTGACGAGAAGTGAAACTGTTTACGATGGCAACTATCCTGGTATGGAACGTTCGTCCAGTTATCGTTCCGGGTCATTCAGAGAAGAAAGTTACAATGGTAGGATCGTGCACGATGGGAACCAGACTCATTTCGAATACGATGCGGGAGAAAGTGCCCTCGCCGTGCCGCTGTCGGCCGGTGGAAGAGGCATATCGGAGCTGCAGGCGATTCATACGAACAAACGCATGTCGACCGAGGTCCTCGGCTCTTCCTTGGAGTCGACTAAGATCTCGAAGAAAGATGATAGCGGGCAAAGGAGGATAACGACAAGAATCGTGAGAAAAGTCACGACTTTAACACGTGGCGAAGAAAAAGCCTCCACCGAGGATCTGGCACGGGGTGGACGAGAAGTGCACAGGTCTTCTGAACATTATCGCCATGTGGAGATGGAGAGACACCCTAGAAAAGTAAAGGTACTTTTTATTGTAAACTAACGATTCATAACTTCTTAATTGAACTGTGTGTCATTTATTTGGTCTGTGAAGAGGTAACTACCATAACCTGTGTAAAATTATCTTTCACCCGGAAGATATCTTGATCTATTCTAATTTCAAGATACTGATAATATCGCGGAAGGAATGCCTTACAAAGTATTGCGTCCGTTGTTCGTCTTGATGCATGTTACATGCGCCTTTATCGACTACGTGATAGTCTGCACCAGTTGCATGCATTGCCGCCATTACGGACGTAGAATTTTAATCACTTGTATGCTGAACATCTTTTCTATAAACATTTAAGTTTGACTCGACTGAAGGGTGCTGTACTTTAACTAATTCTTTTATCTGTGCCTAAATAGTCCAAGGTAGTGAGGAAATCTAGGATGTGGTTATTGTTAGGCATCCTACAATTTAATCGGCAGTTACATTATTTTTATTATCATTAAGTTGCATCTTATTGCTGGAAATTATTCTTTTCTTCTACATTATGAACATTGATTTAAGTGGAATTCAAAGTAGTACAAGAATTTGCGACTGTAACAATATAGTCATTGTTTAAAAATTCCCTGGCTTATAAATACTCAGAATATTTGGTCACTTTTAGAAACTACGAAGTGTTCCTATAAAATTAAAACAAAGAAATGTTATTTCATATTTACTGTATTCATCGGTTTGCAAAGGACTTTTGCGTGCGATTTCAAATCTTACTTCTTACAAATATTATAAATGCGAAAGTTTAGATGGATGGATGGATGGGTGGATGTTTGTTAGCGTTTGTAGCCTAAATGGCTGAACGGATCTCCATGAAATTTAGCACAGGTTTAGAGCATAGTCTGGAAGAACACATAGGCTACTTTTTATCCCTGGAATAGTTACGGTTCCCGTGGGATTCATTGATTTAGTTTTTTAATGTTTACTCGATCATTGTGCAACGGTTCAACATATCTTATTGAAATTTGGCACAGATATAAAACAAAGTCCGGAGTACACATGGGATAAGCTTCATCCCCGAGAAATGTCCGGTTCCCCAGGAATACGTAGCTTTTTGTATTTTATATAGTTCGAATGTTTTCTAATACCACGCGGACGAAGTCGCGGGCAACAGCTCGTCAAGAATAAATTTACCTAATAGTGTTTGTTCAAATAATTTTCTCATCAGTCAGTCATTTCAAATGTTCACTCAGTTCTCATCGAGTATTAAATTATATGTTGGAAAATTGTTAAGAGACGTGTTAATATCGGTTCATTTGTGTAATTGACCAATTTTGTTATGGTAACGTTTGTATTACTAGCATAGACGTTAAGAACTCAGCCTTACAAATAAACGCGGTATAAAGTTAAACTTAGGAATAAGCTGAGTATAAGCAAATATCAGTACAAATTTTAGTAATAAAAATAAATCCTAAGGCTGATAGTCTCTAAGTTTAAAAGGTATATTTTTGTTTTAATCTGATCATTTTGTATTTGTTCCTATAGAACATTTACGAATATCTTAATAACTTTGAAAAATATATGAAAACTAACTTTCGCCCGAGAGTCCGTGTGGTATTGATAACAACAAAAGTGAATACTCGATGTGTTCTTCCAGACTATCCTCTACACCTGTACCGAATTTCACCGAAATCGGTTCAGTCGTTTAGGCTACAAACTCTAACAAACATCCATCTAAACTTTCGCATTTATAATATTAGTAAGATGTAATACGAGTGATTTAGTGGAATTTCACTTGTTATATGCATACTTTCTTTTGATAAAGAATCCATGAAACAAAAAGAAGATAGCCTATCATTTTGATATGTCAGATATTTTTGAATAATCATGAGATCAGAATGCATTTGATATGCTAACTTTATACCATCAAGAGCCACTTCAAAACGAAGCATCGACCTTATGTACTGAATTATCTTAAAAGTTGAATTTATTTCCGTCAAGTGTATGCTTTACACATCTTTAATGATCTTAATTCAAGTTGTGCTTCGATCCTTGTATTCTATTCTTAGCTTAGTATCTTATTTAGTTATGATATTTTCAATTGGATATTTTCTGTTTTAACTTAGATTTATTTTTGCTCGGTTTATCGTGATTACAAAGGCAGAATTCCTAACATCGATCTCTTAGTTAAGTTTAAGGAATTTTACAATTTCAAGTACTGTTTAAATATTATGTTTTAGGCGATCTTTTGGATGTGATTATTCCTTTAGGAGTTATCTGTATTTCTAAGTGTTTTTACCTACTCTTTGTTTTTTTAAAGAATTGTGTTTTCAACTTGTACGAATTTTAATTCAGCGATAACTGTGTAAATTAACATTTACCTTTGTTACTACTTTATTTAGTCGGTGGTTTTAAACTTTATAATCATTGGCTGAAAGCGATTGCGCCTGCGCATGTCCCATTGCTCATTGTACTTTATTTCTATGCAAATGGCAGAATCGAGGCGCGCACGACTGTTGACCTATACAGCCTTGATGACGTCATCGCTGATTATGTCACTGTTCGACGTCGTGTGTCATTTTCGTCTGTCATTGAGTACTGATAAATGTTACAGAAGTTAAAATCAATATATCTTTAAACTACCTGTCGCATGCGACTCCGTCCGCTTGAAATTAAAAAAACAAAACTACGTGTTCTTCAAGACTATCCTCTACATCTGTACCACATTTCGTTGAAATCCGTTCAGCCGTTTAGGCTACAAACTCTTACAAACATCCACCCATTCGTATGATTAGTATGTTTGTTGTTTTTGTAGGCCAGATACTAAAATCGTCTCGTTTAGGAATCGAGGAACTTTAATAAAAATGTTTGTAAGTTCGACTTCAAATCTGTACTGCATCAACGGTCTTCACTACGTCTCAGTTTTTCTGATTGCTTAATTTTGCATCAAATCAATTCTAATTGTGCTAACAGTTGCAAATGATCATGCAAGGCTGACTGACTCGAGAGGTATTTTTAAATCGAACCTTGATCACTTCTGCCTTTAAATTACTTTGCATGACTATAAAGTCGTGTTATTTTATAACACCCTTGATATTACGGACACGTAGACCACTAAGATAAATAGAAATTATCAATTTTTTGGTACAATTCAATTCATTAGATGTTATGTAAGCAATTCAATGCAAAGTTATTATGTTCAATAATAGATGTAAGCAAAACGCATTAATTTACACAATCCTGCGGTTTCAGATTGCGGTTACAAATTCTTTAACATTTAAAAATATCTTTGCTACTAAATCATACTTCATACTAATATTATAAATGCGAAAGTTTAGATGGATGGATGTTTGTTAGAGTTTGCACCCTAAACGACTGTACACATTTCGATGAAATTTGGTACAGATGTAGACGATAGTCTGGTAAAACACAGAGG
>NW_013525336.1:1197174-1213797 GCF_000836215.1 Papilio polytes | reverse complement strand
GACGGAGTCGCGGACGAAAGCTAGTAAATAATAATAATAGTAAATGCTTTATTATTTATCTCTTAAGTATATATATTTTATGAGAGCCTTGGCTCCTGTACTAGGTTCCGCTGTGCTGCAGGAGCCAATCCATTTCCCCAGTTGTGAAAAGCAATATAAGTATCTAAGCAAAAAAAAAGAAAAACATTACAAGTACCATGTTACAGGATTGACAGAAAAAAATAAAAATAAATTCATATAAAAATATATTTTACACGTCTTTAGACTGCAGTGTTAGATATTTTTCCTAGTCCTTTTGTCATGTTTTCTCTGAATTCAGATAGTTTTCAAGTTTCTATATCTGACCTAAGGTTAGAAATCTATTTTCTTAGATACAGTCATGTTCGGCGTTTAAAGTTCACCGCTTGAAATAACTGTGATTAATGTCACCTGAGTTCAACACGCACGTTTCTAGGCTGGATTATTGAACTGCCTTTTACTATTAAATTGAACTAAAATTCCCTATATTTATAAATTATTTTAATACCAAATTTCTGTGCATTATCTTTCTAATGATTTTCTTTGTAATATATGTTTAGACACTAATATGTATTGCCCTTCACAAATGGGGAAAGAGATTTGGCTCCTGCAGCACAGGGGTACCTAGTGCAGGAGCCAAGGCTCTCATGAAATGTATATTTTTAAAGTGAATTAATAAAGGATTTATTTATTCATTATCGAAATACAGTGACTAACCAATATTTGAGGAGACAGCGTTAAAAATCATATTCAATTTGATTTTCCATCTTCCTCATTCTCTTTGTAAATAACAGAGATAACAATAATGTTCGTATGTTGTGGGAAATTCACAGATAGACATTCCATCCGAACGGTTTTCTAAATTCGAATTTACGTTTGCAAATGGCCTCGCAATTTGCGAAGTCCCACGCTGTATTGCAGATTGCATCGCCTGGGAAATAACATTGTTTTGTTTATTTATTATATTGTTGACTTTAGTAATTCCAGTTTAAATACACATTCAAAGGAAATAATTCCCAAATTCTCTTATATTTTTCATCATTGGTTTATTATACATTACAGTATCAAGTATCTATATATCTACAACCCTTTAGAGACTGTGTCGAGAACGTGTCAAATTAGCTTAAGTAATGTTGCCTTATTTACACAAACTGCATTTAAAGTTAAGCTAGTAATTCTAAACAATCGAATTAAGGCGACTTCGTCCATTTCAAATTTAAAAATATAACCTTTTTTATAATATAATGTGGCAAACGAACAAGCGGCCACCTGAATCCACCGAAATGGATAACGACCGCTGCCCATAAACATCCGCAATTGCAGATGCGTTGCCTACCCTTAATTGGTGGAGGAGGAGACGCACATAAAGAGGACATTTCCCCATTCTATGCGTCTTCTTCGCTGTCAAATCCACTATTCCTTCCCATCCTTTCCTCTCAAGAACAGGGTTCAAAGGGAAAGGTACTAAAACTACGCCTTATCCGTTACTCATCGATAACATAGCTTTTAATGGTGAAAGAAATTTCGAAATCTGCCTAGTAATTAGTGAGTTATTTCAATACATACAAATATTTCCTTTAAAACATTAGTAAATAGATATTCATTTATAAGTTTTCATACAATTACTAGTGTATTTAATTCATGTCTTTGTCATAATTGCCCAATTCCAGTATTTTTCTTAACTGCATATGGTATTACGGTCTGCTACACTACTAAATTACTTTTATTGTCGCACCAGTACAATGTTTCTTATATTTAACGAGGACAAACATGGTCGTAAATGTTGTGATAAAATGTTGCGATCAGTTTTTTTTTTTAAATTGCATTTAAATGTCTTTATTTTGGTTTTGATATTGTTATACTTAATGTTAATAATACTTACTTTATTTTTATCGTATTCAGACTTAACATATTCATACTAATGCATCCGCTCTTATATTTCTTATTCGAAGATTAATAGGATTCTTTACCTTTGCACACATCCATAAACCACTCGAAGTTTCGCATCGTTGTCAAACTCTTTCAATTGTTTTATTTATGTGTTGCTAGAACTTAGTAACTTACCGTTGTCTGGAAACTTAGAAGTTACTATATTACACTAGCTATTCTCGTAATTATAAAAACTTAATTTTTTTGTTTACATTTGTGAAATTCTCAATTGCAATTGTCAAAATTACAATTACCATAATAAAATTGCTTCCTTGATGTTGGCAGCTTGTGGTTTATGGTCCCTTTCCCACATGAAGGTTTTTTTTTTTTTCAATTTAGTTACCCGTAAAACATATAGCCTAAAGCGTGTCGTAAATGTAGGGCCTTTTATTGAAGAAAGAATTATTCAAAAACATGCTATGATTGCTGACATCCTACGCCACAAAGTAGTGTGTGTTTACGCTTCATTATATTAGTATATCGAATATTAATGAGCCTAGAATCTTGTTGGTGTTCAAAACTTTAATTGTAAAGAAACAAATATTTTAAATTCATCATGTCTTTCCATTGTTTTGAAAAATATGTTTTTGATGTAAATGATATTGTTTTTATAATTCGTATATCCGCATGACCTCTATTATTTTAACAACTTTGGTGTTCTTGCTTTATTTGTGTTAATTGTGTTTTCTTCCTTATTGCTTGTAATTAAAGTTAAATTTATGATGAATTCGAATAAAATCCGTTTTTATCCATCCTTTTAAAGATGTCTTGAACACTCCAAGTAACATTAATATTTTAAATGTATAGTAAAATTAGGAACAACGAGATTGTCTAACTTGTATAGTTTTCATTCTCAAAGCTCGACGTTGATCTGAATTACGGGGTGACCAGGCTTTAATTGTTTACCAGATGTTCTTACGTTGAAGGAAAACATATCGGTGAGGAAATTCTAAGATATGTGTGAAGTCAACAACCCGTATTTGGCCAGCGTCTTTGACTATGGCCCATCCCTTACTTAGGGTAACCTCCAAGCCCCTCACTGGGAACGTATAGTGAGCTGGTGTTGATAAAGATGAGGCTTTAATCAACTATGCTAACGCAAAAAAGATAGGTTGACTGCATCTTTTTTTTTCATTTGGTTTAACTGTGGTATCTTGTAATATATGCGTATAAAGAAAGTGTATCGCGGAGGCAAGGCGTGGTCTGTTAAGATGGCGCACAGGAAGCGCGGCAGGTGCGCACGCGCAAACAGGCGGGGAGCAGCCGTGCGTTACCGGCCTGCCGTCCGGTGCTGTACTCGTTCTGTATACACATGAATAGTACCGATATAATAAGTAACAGTTAAGTGATATCTATGTTGGTCTTTTGAAGCCTTTAGAAGAGTCCAAGGACTCGCAGATTCCAAGAATTCCATGGATGGATTGCGTGAAATGGTCCATTAAGAATGGAGTGATGACTGAAATAATGGAAGATATCGCAACATGTTTTTTAAATTACTTTTTTTATCCTCCAGGGATGGGGTGGATTTCTTGCCTATTCATTCATAGTAAAAATTGGCAAAAAAAGTCCACTTAATTTGTAAAGAAATACCCCTGCACGTAGATATCTATACTAATATTAGAAAAAGAAAAAAAATGTATTTTTGTATCTATTGAAATAACTCAACTGATTTTAAAAATTCTGTGGGTAACATTAGGCTATATTTCCAGCAACAACTAGTCTGTAATAAGTTAAAAGTACAGAGGATATTTATTTTAAATGGACAGAGGTGAGGATGTAACAAAAGTTCCTTTTCCTGAATCCTTCCCCTGCCAAATACCTTTCTTTATAAGAAAAATCTCCTCCTATCCCAAGAAAGCACGAATATATGGTGCTTACTTGGGACACACTGTTAATGACTTCTTTACAAAAGTTATCCTTTGAGGTTTTTTCAAGCGATGTCTAGGGCGTGTTTTCTTTGAATGTTCCTGTATGTAATGGAAAGTGTGTTCCGTGCTGATAAGCAAGATCGTAGAAAGCAAAAGGGCATCTTAGAAAGTGAATGCTGATATATGATACGAATGCTTAAGATTTGAATTGAGTTGTTTTAATTTATATTACGTAGGATGCTTGGATTACGGAATTTGATGAGAAGTTTTTAAAAGTATCATTTTTTTTAATTTCAGACCGATTTTTTTTTTGTAATCTATCAAGTAAAATTAAACCTATTTTGTTAAATGAATTTATAGTTTCTTTTTAATCATACTAATATTATAAATGTTAAAGTTTAGATGGATTGATGTTTGTTAGAGTTTGTAGCCTAAACGGCTGAATGGATTTCGAAGAAATTTGGTATTAATGTAAAGGATAGTCTGGAAGTACACATAGGCTTTCGTTTTTTTCTTAATACCACGCGGACGGAGTCGATTGCGAAAGCTAGTAAATTATAAGGCTTTAAGGCAATGTTTATAACATGTATATTGAACATGCTAGTTTTTGCATTTTTAAATTATTTGTGGCGATATACCGCAAGATAAAATTTACATAACAATGACATTATCCGTTGTCCACGCTAGCATCTGAATAAATTTAAGACCGTTAACCTCAAAATAGCTTTCTTCACATATTTGTATGCTTTTATTTCCTTTAAAACCGTCGTCTCCTCAATACGATTGCGTTCATTGTACTCTGCAGTAGAGATTCTGCTTGAAATTTAACTGCAAAATTGTTTAGTTTAAGAAATGATTATTTAGGTTTGTTTGTATTTGATTCCCCTTCTTAGGGTAGCTATGATATAGTCAAATCTTATCTTATATATTCGAAAGTTTATGATTGATGGATGTTTGAGTTTCTAGCCCAAATAGCTGACCGCATCTTGATTAAATTTAGCATAGATGTAGAACATAGTCTGGATGAACACATAGGCTAGTTATTTTAGTTTTATTTTTTATTTCACGCAGACGGATTCGCCTGAGAAAGGTAGTAGTTAAATAATCATTCTAAAATTCAGTTTTGTGAAGTCACCTCCTTTAAGGCCGGAAACGCATCTGCAGTTCCTCTGGTATTGCGAATGTCCATGGGCGTCGATAAACATCTCTGTGTTTCTGCTCGTTTCCCCCGCTCTTATAAAAAAAAGTCATCACCAGACTAACGTAGTTGATTATAGTCTGGTTGCCCCGAAATTAGAGTCTCTTGATAGATTGAATGTGGATGGCTACAAAGGAAGAGGAAGACCGAAGAAAGTATGGATGGATTGTGTGAAAGAGGATATGCTTAAGAAAGGAGTGGATTTAGATATGACGGCTGATAGAGATGTATGGAAGAGCACATACTGAGCCGACCCTCCGTAAGGGATAAGGGCAAGTGGATGATGATGATAATGGGTCGTCAGCTAACGATAGCAAGATTTTTTTATGTTTATCTTGATTAAGAGTATTTAAAAGGAATATCTTTGTGTACTATAGTTATGGAATCGTGTAGTATCGAGAATCCTAGATACTAGGTCGCACCGTTATATGTCTATATATGGCGACAGTTGCCGGCGATATGTTATCCTTTATATGTTGTTATTGTTAACCACTTTATCTCTTAGAAGGTTTATTTAAAACAACAAAATCTGTAAAGCATTTGTCTAGATCCTTCATTTCCTTGTGTTTTAATTTTTTTGTTTGTTATGTACCTTTCTTCAAAATAGTTGTTTGCACAAAATAACCTTTATTGCATCCCGTTAAACAAGGATATCCTGTTACTTTTCATCCATTGTTATACGACTTATGTATTGTTTCACGTTTTCGTTTAAAGGTCAAAGGAAATGGCACAATCTTAAGATATTTTAGCAAAATTTAGTATTGAGAAAAAATGAGTTTAAAGCTTCGGAGCCTCAATCTATCACGATTTTAGATATGATGTCAAAATGACATCATTCTTTCGTACCATACTCGTGTTTACAAATATCGATTAACATAATAAAAAACTTGTAACGGTAGATTTTTACACTATGAATGAAATACTAAACGCAAATGACTTAATTATTTACTTTACCAAAATACTTAACGACATCATCAACACCAGCCCCACCGAGGGGCTCGGAACCTACCCTAAGTATGTGGTGACGTAATATATAAGTATTCTCTTAACGACATATTCAAGTCAAATACATTTTAAGGTAACATTAAAATCCGCGAATAAAAAACAATTCGTGAGAAATGACATAAAGTTACTAACCGTATATCGTTCACTATCGGAAATTAGGGCTCGTCTGCATCTCGCGAATGCGGCATTCGATAACTGTGAAGTAACGACTACACTTAAATTAGTGAAGTCATGTTTTCCGCGAGTGGTAGGCGTCCNNNNAACAATTGTTCCCACATCTATCTAAGCGATCACGGACCTCTTTCACATTTCACTTGATAATGTCAGGAAGTTTTGCTTTGCCGTGCTTTTATTACGACGCATAAGGGCGCCTGTACACTATTTAAAGATTACAATGTAAAAGGAATATTAAACTGACATATAGAGAGTGACGATTAACTAAACAAGATTTTGTTTTATACTATTTTTACACAATCGCAATAGCGAATGCGTTGCCTATCCTTAAGCGATGGAGAGGAGACGCACATAAGAGTTTTTTCTATGCGTCTCCTCCACCGTCAAATCCACGTTCCCTTCCCATCATTTTCTTAAAAAAAGGATGGGAAGGAAAAGGGAATAAAGTTAGGCCTCCGGCACCACTCTCATCAGACGAAACGCGGGATTTCTCCCACTTTACCTGTTTTCTGTGTCATCGTGGTATTACACCTGGCGAGCCGGTCCATTCTTGCAAAGATGTTAAAGCGGGTTCTATCACTGTTACCTATGTGTTTGTTAAAATCAAGAAGTGTGAATTTGATGAATACCGTTATATTTTTACCAAGTGAGTGGTGGTCCTTAAGTCGCGAAGAATCGTGCGATCACGAGAACTCACGACGATACACGACTTTCATAATTTACTTTTAAATGTTATTTTACGATTGCTGGCAAACAATTGAAAGAGGGTGGAGTTTATGAAACGAAATCAAGATAGCTTTAGACAAGAAAACACTAAATAAAAAATAAACCGTAAGATTTTCTGCTGAGAAATCTGTTATTGATATTTGAGTTGAACAAGTTAGTGTCAGTTTTTCCATCCAAGAATAACGTGGATCCTATTTAGAATAAGATATTTAATATTTTATAAGCAAAAGTTAAGATGGATGTTTGGGTGTTTGTTAGAGTTTGTAGCCTAAACGGCTGAACCGATCTCGATGAAATTTGGAATAGATGTAAAGAACACATAGGCTACTAACTTTTTAATTTTAATGCCGCGTGGACGGAGTTGCGCGCGAAAGCTAGTAAGATATAAAGTAGACACTAAAGTTCGTTCCATCTTTCGATCACTAACCTCTAGGATTATTGTTGACTGGTTCGTTCATAAAAGAATATTTAAAATTATATCGATTGTAAAATTTTATTATGTATTTTTTATTAAAATCAACATTTCGATGAACATGAAACATTTGTTAATTTGAATTGTACACGTAAATTCAATATTGTGAGACACTTTCATTGTGAGGACATAAGAATGCAAACTTTCTTGTTTTCAATCCTCATTTAACGAGTCATCTTCATAACAATTCATTTGAAAGAAAACAGGTCTTCCAATAATATTGTATTCAAATTGACTTAGAATTAACATTTTTTTCTACATGAAAAAATTTAGAATACAGCTCTTAATTAATCAATCACTATAGGTCAAGCGAAAAATTTACAAATCGAAAAATTCGCCAACAAATTGATTGATTTTTTTTCTTCCAAAGAACGTTTTACATCAATGCCAAATTTCAGTAATATCTGTTAAGACGTTTTGGAGATACGTAATAATTTCCATCCATCCAAACTTTCTCATTTAAGTCAGGGTAAAATTAAAAAATAAACAAGTAGCCTATGTGTTCTTCCAGACTACCCTCAACATCTGTACCAAATTCCACCGTGATGAGTTCAGTAATTTAGGTTACAAACTCTAACAAACATCCATCCATTTTTCGCATTTATAGTATTGGTAACAATGTGATTGACATAACACAGATTTTGTGTGGTTATTTAAAAAAACACTTTAAAATGCAGCTCATGTCCATTTTATCATATCAATCTATCATTTGACGCTTATGACGTTCCGAATTTCATTTAGATTCAAGTAGTGAAGCGCCATTTCCTTTTACATCAATCCATTTCAATTTCGGTTTGACATTCGACTTAATTCACTTTCCATATCGAGTTAGTTGATCGTTAAGAGCGTGCACAAACGTTCAACTAAACTGTCAAACAACTGTTTAGTCTCGCTTTGATTTCTATGAGCTTACATGGAGGTGCACACTCGATTTTTAGTTGAGCAACTAAACAGTTGAAATGCCTGCGAAACAATCGACAATCGCACAACTGTCGTGCGATTGTTTTTTCATTGGTGTGCTCTAATCCGTACTCGATGTGTCTCTTTGACTATAGAGAAACAGACTAAGCAGAGCCGCAGTTGTCTATTATGCATCTTTTCGCGAGTGGACGTAAATATGACAATCAGATATAACTGTAGAATCATGTACGTACACGTACGTCACGTACATAAAGACGTAATTATCAAATCATGTTGATAATTACGTCTTTATGTACGTATAATGACATATAAATTTACTACCCGAAAGGAAGCGCCACAAGCAAAGAACACTGATAGAACGAAATAAGTGAGTTTGGTTGGTCCAGTTTTTAAAAGTCAAAGAATAGAAGCAACAATGTTCTTGATTATTTCCAATATCTTGATTCTAAAATTGCTTTTGTTGTTTTTTTGGTTGGAATATTCTGCGAGTTTATCTAATCGCTCAGCGGGAGACTAAATTAAGTTGATACTAAAAAATTAGTTGTTCCATGTTGGTAATGCTTTCTTAAAATGCAAAAAATCCAATTTAGTCACAGCATTAAAACTGTGTTAAAACATTTAAATGCTACATTATAAATAATAAAATCTATTGCGTTGCAGTTAATTTGGTTTAACCTCCATCTTTTGGGCATTATAGTCTTGTTATTTGGACTGAATATTGCACAGAATATTTCGTAGTTTATTGGAGTTCCAAGTAAGGACTCGGAACTAAAAACCGGCTACAATATTACTTGACGTCATCAATTTAAAATGTAATTTGCTCAGCAATTATATTGCTATAAAAACAGCTTATAACATAATCTGTATGAGACAAACTTCATTAATGTTTGCTTTTGCGCAGTTAACTTTATACACAAGTTGTTGCTCGCGACTTTGCCCGCGTGAGATTAAAAAAACATTAACAAACATAGCATATGTTACTTACCGATAACGTAGCTTTTTAATGGTGCAAGACTTTTAGATATCTGTCTCGTAGTTTTTGAGTTATTTCAATACATACAAAAATACAAATCTTTCCTCTTTATAATATTAGTATAGATGTAACTAGCTAGTTATTGGCTATTATATCGTCTCAAAAATGAAAAGACGTCTTAGTCTAATCAAGCAGAAATTCATATACGTTCAGTTGTTTTAGAGTAACGTATTAAAAATATCTACACCTTTTCACATTTATCTTAGTAATATGAATTGACTTTTCACATCCCAATAGTATTCAATCCTCATGTCTAAAGGCTTTGTGCTATCTAATGATATAAGAAACCGTCCGTTCCATATTTCACCAACGAACCGTCTTACTATTGTACGATTTGTATTTTTTTTTATCTTAACGACTGCGGACTGCAACAAAGTTATCTTTACCATTGAAAGTTGTTACTTTAGTCTTTGTTAACAAAGGTTCTTTTGGAGTTGAAATTTGCCGGACGGCATTTTTATTTTTGTAAATACCCAGAGCGTGACTTCGCCGTTTCATTAAGTCAATGGCCTACCTCTGATAATGCTCCACTTTAAGTTAAATGTCTTAACTTAAGAAGCCTCAAAGATTACATGCGAATTTTTGAGAAGTGATGTAAGAGAAATTTTTGCAATTAATTCGTTATTTTTACATGATTATCATAACTCGAAAGATTTTTTAATTTAAACTACCATTTAACAACTTAAAAGAAGAATGTAATTAAATAAATTTACAAAGAACGTTAATTAAAAAATAAAGAAAACAAAACACAGTTCTTGGCTTAAAGAAAGAAACTCTGCTGATGCTGTCTCTTGCTCCTCACTGCAGGATGCATTAGGTTTTTTTGCCTTCCTTTACTAACATCCTGGCTCTCCTCTGTAACAATTTTAATTCATACATCGTTTATAACGTCAAATATAAATATTGAAGCAAGATCCGTCCAACCTCATCGGATGACCGAGAAAGAATAAATAGTTTTTTGTGTAGATTCAACGGGTATTTTAATAGGTGCATAAGAATTTTGACAAGAAAATAATATAAAAACCATCACAGCTTGCAGTAAATAATATCACGGTAGATGTAAAGATTAGTTCTGCTCGTATTTAAGAAAATAATTTGAAGTTACAGCTCTACGAACTTGAGTTTACTCATCTTATAAAAATTACATCTTTAAGTACTTTCGGTTAACAATAATAACTTAGCAGGGAATCCGACAAATTAAATCTTTACTTACTACTGCTTAATACTACTGCTTAATACGCCTTAATAAAAGGACACTTTTACCAAACTACCAACCGTTAATCATAGATGAATGTCATTCAATTGTTTTAGAAACAAATGAAATGTAATTTTCTATACACATCTTTCTAACAAGGACCCCTAGACAAAGAGATTTTCGATTAGCGATGTTGCTTGTAGAATCCACAAAATGTGACAAAATATGTAGGAATAAATACGTGACTTATCAAAAGTTATCAGTTCCATACATTTTAGACTTTTCGATTATTGAATGTTATTTTGTTTAAGGGGGCTGGTAGTTAGTCGCATACTCAATCCTGAAAATCTTTACCCGAACTGCTAGTTTTTACAAGGTCAATAAACTCAAATAACAAATAGTCTCGAAGGTCTATAAATTCCGTGCGCGAAGTAAAGATATAAGTGAGCTAAGTAAGGCCCTGACATCGTGCGGATGACATCATGGATTCCACAGCCTCGCCCACGCTTCGTCAGTATTGGCTATTGGTCAAGCAATATTCCAACTTTATTACGCTGAACTTACGGACTTAGCTATGGTTACTTATGTTAGTGTTTTCTTCAATGTTTGGCAGAACTATCGTAATGCATTGAATTTTACTGCTTTGGTTTTCGACCTTATATAATTGTGTAATTTCAAATTGGTCTTCAATTCTAAATTGTTTCAAACGACATAATTTAAAACCCTCAATGAGTTAGCAAAACTTACTACGGACTTATGACTGAGATGACATATGATAGAGTTATTTGGAGGACGAAAACCCGGTGCGCCGACCCTACGGGAGTAGGATAAGGCAGGGGAGATGATAAATAAGTTAGTAAAACTAAAATTACTCAGGGTTATTAGTTAAAATATGCCCGGTTTAAACCTTTTAATGTTTTGCGAAAGTACCACAAAATCAATATTCCAAGTCGAAGTCTCTGTGAAACTAGACTAAAATCCGGATATATTAATTCAGTACTGACAACATTAACACTTGTGGACGGCTTAATGCAAAACACATCCTACATTAAATTCCACCTACGATGCAAGAATTATAAAAAAAAATAACAAAAAACGTACTTAAAAATGCATGACAACCTACATGTTATTATGAAATATGTAAGAGACCTGGGCAATGACCTATAATTATTTATACTTTCTTAGTTTTTATCACTTACTGCATTTAAAATTATTTAAATATTCCCTTAGTGTAGATATCTACTAAATCTAGACTGTAGTTCTGCATTAGTGACCAATTGATTCTGGGACATAGCAAAAAAACCCTTGTTCTATTTCTTTGTCGCTTTGGACTCCGAAAGACAATAGAAAAGAATGTAAAGGATTTGAACCAATAAACTTTGCCAAGTCTTATTTTAAAGAAAATTCCAGCAAAAGTTACAAACCAATGTAAATCCAAGATATCAAACATGTTTAAAACCATGTAATTATTACGTACACAGGTTTACTGATAACTCCCCAACTCAATAACAATGAATAGGTCCCTACCCATCTGCTTAGTACTGTCAGTTAACGCGTGACGTCATAAGGCTATCGGCAAACTAGTCCAGTTTAGATAGGAAGGTGCTTCTAATTAAAATCGAACAGATTTATTCATTGATGCTACAGGATAAACGTTATAATGAGCGGTATCCTTTGTGGTTTGTCCTTCCGTCTTCCTTTGAAGTAGCCTTTTGTAGTAGCCGCATCACTCAATTCTTTGTACAAGATCTTATTTACATGTTACTTTTGTTTCATTAACTGTAACCAAGAGGATAACATAACTAAAAAGATATGAGGCTAAACATGCATCACGTTTAGTAATATTTCGTCAATGAAAGAGAGAACATTTAAAGTTATTAAGAAAGAAAGAGATAGATGAATTTATGGGTTCTACTTCTTTCTTTAATCATGATATCTTACTTCTTACTAATCTTATAAATGCGAAAGTTGAGATGGATGCATGTTAGTTAAGAGTTTGTAGCCTAAACTGATGAACGGATCTCGATGAAATTTGGCATAGCCGTAGTCGATAGTCTGGAAGGACCCATGGGCATACTTTTGTTTTATTAAAACCACGCGGAATCGCAGGCGAAAGCTAGTTTATTATACTTTTCTTACTAGACATTGATTCCCATACGTCATAGGCGTGCGGTGTTTGCATTTCCTCATAGATGCCAAGTTATTTTGGGACCTGGATACCAGCCAGTCTGGGCTAATGACCTAACGTTCCTACATCGATGTCTATTTAATAGGTCAACTTTTAGGTTGAGAAAGCTTTATATAAATTAAATCCCAGCTTAAATATTGAATAGTAATATTTAAAGGTAGCTAATAACTTAAAGTATTTCAAAGTTATGCGTCTGTTTTACATTAAATTATTTTTTATAGAATTATTCTTCTATTTATATCACATTTTCGTTTAAATATTCATTTATAGCATTATAGTATTTACTACTTTTGAAATTTACTGAAAAACTAGCTTTCTCATGCGACTACGTCCGCGTGGAATTAAAAAAAAAGGGTATTAATAGCCTATGTGTCCTTCCAGATTATCTTCTACATCTATGCCAAATTTCCTCGAAATCTGTTTAGTCTACAAACTCTAACAAACATCCATCCATACATTTATCCATCTATACTTTCACATTTATAATATTAGTAAGAATTAGTAAGATTCTGATTATTTCTACATTGAAAGTACATATAATTACGTACGTACGTATATGATTCATTATACAACGTGAGCCTCTATTGGTTTAATTTATTTGTGATCGAGACAAGTCGTTGTCAATAAAATTATAATTTTAGTCCATCACGCATCATTTGATTGACGCCTCATGAATATTCTGGCCTTTGGTGTGTCATACAATGAAAGAAGATGGTTGAAGGTTTATGTCTAAAGTGATAGGATATTTGTTTTGACGTTAGTACAAGTTTTTGTGTATTATGACAAAAAAATCAAATAAACTCAGAGTGACAGCGTTACTCTTATCTTACAAACTGCGCCACTCAGAGTCGAGGCTGTCCTTTAGTGTAACTATACTGAGAGGAATTTGCACTAAGCGACCTTATAACAAGACACGCAACAGTGTAAAACTTGTTCCTAATGACTTTAGGTGTGTTTTTAATATGTTTTTAACCAGTTTGATAAAACCCCCATAGATTTTAACCCCATTTAGTAGGGATAACGCAGTACCGCTTTCCAGATGTCGTAATTGCAACTAAACAGAGAAATCGCCACATCGCTAACTGCGCTAATCGATTACAACAGCTTTATTTGCATTTTGTGTTGATTATTATGCCCGTAGTTCACGCTTCATGTTTCGTTATTTTTGCTACAATGTTTAAAACCATTGTAGGTACTTGATTATTTCCCTGGTCTTATCCTGCTCACGTGGGGTAAGCGTAGAAGGTTTATTACACTAGCTAATGTCACATGCATCTCCGGGGAGTATGAGGGCATCTGTCCCCCCTCCCTAGACCTAACTTTTATTATCTGACAGCCTCTGTTCGACTATAAATAAAAAAAATTGTGTTCGATTTTTCTGTTTCATTTTAAAGTTATACGATTACATCATTAAATTGGCTTAATAGTTTGAAACATACTGTGTCAATCCGTCATCTCAAACAAATAATGGCTAATCTTATCATCAGTAAAATAATTTTATTTCTATTTCCAGATATCGGACATCGTAGTAGGCCAAGAAGCGAATGTGACCGCGCGCGAGGCTTTACTCAGCTGGGCCCGGCGCTCCACCGCGAAATACCCTGGCGTGCGCGTCACCGACTTCACGTCCTCATGGCGCGACGGCCTCGCGTTCAACGCGCTTATACACAGGAACCGCCCCGACCTTATAGACTGGCGTAATATCAGGTAAAAATACAACAGACCAATTTACAATTAGTTTTTTATATTATAAGGTGGTATACAAGTAAAGGAGAACTGAATACCCTGAAATGAAGAAACGACCGCTGCCCATAGACATCTGCAATTGCAGATTACCCTTAATCAACGAAAGAGGAGACGCACATAAACAGGATATTTCCCCTTCCTATGCGTCAATTCCACTTTTCCTTCCCATACTTTCCTCTTAATAAAAGGATGGAAAGGAAAAGGAGCTAAAATAAGGTTTCCGGCTTTATAAGTATTATTAGGCTATAGCCAAAGATCTCGTAACTTCCAGAATGTTATTAATTTAGAAAATATAGTATTGTCAGCACATTCTTTCAACAAGAAGATCCAGAGTAGCGTTTCTTATAGGCAAAGATCCTATAGTCCAGACTTAAGTCACCTTGTCAAAGCTGGAGTTATCATATTCCCCTTTTGGCAATATTATGAATTACCAATTCTAGAATAAAACATGAATGTAAAAAATGTCTAAATAAGCTTGAAATGTAAGGCAACGTTCATATTGAAAATTTTGAAGTATCCTTTTCAAATATCATATGTATGGATTCCAGGTCGAGGCAGGTCCGTGAGCGTTTAGAGACAGCCTTCCATGTTGTGGAGAAGGAGTATGGAGTCACCAGATTATTAGACCCTGAAGGTGAGATACTTACGTTATTCATTTACTTTACCTTTATGTATATTATTGTTACTAAGCTATCATTATGCCACTAAGATGTAACAATTCACCAGAGTAGATGTCACTGGATCTGTTAATATGCATCATACTTCAAACTAACGTAAGAGATCGCGTACGCCTTTGACTTAACTATAGCACAACTGTTTAGTCTCGCTTTGATTCTTATAGAACTTATATGGAGGTGCACACTCGATTTTTAGTTGTGCAACTAAACAGTTGACGCTGGGAAACAATCGACAATCGCACAGCTGTTCGACAGTTTAGTCAAAATTGTGCGCCAGCTCTTGGTCTATATCCAAACCGACGGTATTCTTATCTATACTATTATAATAAAGCGTAAACACACACTTCTTTGTTACCTAAGATCTCAGCAATTACAGCATATTTTTGAATAATTCTTTTTTTAATAAAAAGCCCTACACATACGTCACGCTTTAGGATATAAATTTCCACGCCATTAAACTTAGAGGGATGTTGGGGAGACCATAAGTTTCCACCAACATCAAGGAAGCAAGGTTGCTAACGTCATGTCATTTTGACATTTGCAATTGATAATTTGACACATGTAAACAATAAAATAAAATTTTCATAATTTCATGCGGATGAAGTCGCATGGAAACAGTTAGTATAACAATAACTTAAATAACTTCTCAACGCTGAACTTTAAGAAATAGTAATCGGTACATTTAAAAAGTTGTTTCCTGTACGCAGCCATAAGTTAGCTGCGAATGATTAAGCAAGGACTTCCAGTTGGCGCAGTGTTTCGCAAAAATTAGGTGTACATTCCTATACAGAAAAAGTAAATAAAAAAGACAAGTGTCCAATATATGAAAAATGGGAAATCTTTTCACCGTATTATTTACGACAAACTGTTGCTCGCGAATTAGTACGAATGAAATTTAAAATTAATAAAATAAAATAGCCTATGTTACTCACTGATAACCTAGCTTTTTAACGGTGTAAGAATTTTTGAAATCGGCCCAGTAGTTTTTAAATTATTTCAATACATAAAAAAATAAAAATCTTTCCTTTGGTACTATAAAATTAAATTGATACTCCAAACTTAATTATAAATCAAATTGTATACTAGAAAATCTAACCAAAGCCTATGATTTTGTATTCGATAGTATAGCTCCCCACCTGTTATTCGTCACGCATCGATTACAAGACATCAAGTCTTTGTTTTAACCGATTCGATGCGCCAACGAATTATCTCGTTTTATTGAGCGTATCGATTTTTTTAGATATAAACGATTGTGAGTGAAATTCGCTACACAGTAAATATGTAACATATCAAAGGAAACGATGCGAGAGTTGTTTATAAACAATGTCGTATTTATTTATATTGTTTTTATTTGTTATTTTATTGGTTATAAAAGATAATTTAATTAACGTCTATGATCTATGATTCTGTGCTCTTGAAACAGCATATGTAGTTTAGAGGAATTTTTTATAATATAAGATGGCCAACTCGCAA
>NW_013525336.1:1149871-1197095 GCF_000836215.1 Papilio polytes | reverse complement strand
CAAATAAAGAAGACATTTCCTCGTCCTATGCGTCTCCACCGTCAAATCCACTTTTTCGTCCCACCCTTTCCTGTTAAGAAAAGGGTGGAAAGGGAAAGGGACTAAAATTAGGCCTCCGGCACCACACTCATCAGACGAAACACGGAATTGCTTCCACTTCACGCCAGTTTTCTGTGTGGTCGTGGTATTATACCGGGTGCGCCGAACCATTCGTGCGAAGATGTTAAAGCGGGCTCTACCACTGTTAAATAATATTACCTATTACACTGTTATAATATGTACCGAAATCAGTAAATTTGTGTGCAATTTGCGGTCGCAATTCAAACTGGACAAAGCAAACGTTAGTAAAGTTATAATTTCTCAAAGTATTTTAATCGAACAGGTGTTGTATTAAGTACATAAAAGTTTGTAGTAACAGCGAGCGTGTGATTAAAATGACGTGGCAAGTTCGAAGCGCAAGATGTACTATGAATATTCTATCCCCTCGGGAGCGTATCGCATACGAAACTTTAAAGCATTATCTTAGTAACTTATATGCGTTACATTGCACTTCCATTTTACATGTATGATAATATCATAAATTCAAAACTTTACTATTTAACAAGACATGTTCAAACGAACACTTCTTGTAAACAGAGGTAGAGCCCGCTTTAACATCTTCGCACGAATAGGCTGGCTCGCCCGGTGCACTACCACGACCATACAGAAGACAGTCGTGAAATTGAAGCAAGTTTTTTTTACAATGTTTATTTTTTAAGTCCGCGTTTCGACTGATGAGTGTGGTTTCGGGCTCCTAATATACTAACCCTTTCCACCCTTTTCTTATTAGGAAAGGTTAGAAAGGGAAAGTGGGTGGAAATATGACGGTGGCGGAGACACATGGGAAGGGGAAATATCCTCTTGCGTTGACTACAGGTAGGCAACGCATCTGCGCTTTCGGATGTCTATGGGCAGCGGTCGCTTCACCATTTTGGCCAATTCAGGTCGCCGCTTGCCCGTTTAGCACCTGATGTTATAAAAAAAATAAAGAAAAAAAAAACGCAAATACAATTACTCTTAGCTAGATGTAGCTCGCAATTTCGTTTGCATGAAACCAAAAAATAATAAAACAAGTAGCCCTTGCTACTCACTGATAACGTAGCTTCTTAATGGTGAAAGATGTTTTTAAAACCCTTTAAAAGTTTTTGAGTTATTTCAATACATATAAAAATACAAATCTATCCTCCTTATAATGTTTGTATAGACTACTATATTTAATTATTGTAACTGCAATTTTAGTTAAATTAAAAATGTTAATTTAATTGTGCATTTTCTTACAAAGTATGGGGTTCAGTCAGTTGTAAACATGACTCACAAAAGATCTCTTTGATAACTAACCCTCGTAACACCCTCGTGCTTTCTCAACATAAATAGAGAGAAAACTTTCTAAATAATTATAATGTGTACCGGTGAGTGTGTGTGTGTATCGTCGAGTGCACTTGGTAGTAATGAAGCCCTAAGCAAAGAGGTCCTTGGAATAGTTTAAAAGAATTTAACACCTCCTTGTACAAACGAAACTCTTTGAGAATTCTCGTCCCATTTAGAATCTAATAACGTAAACTGTCACCATAATTTACCACGTATGTGCCATAACCGAAATAAATACAAAGAAATATCGTCGACTATTCATTATTTTAAAAAACATTATATTGATATTAATGTTAACGTCAGGAAAACTTGTCAATATTGTACAAAATATTAGATGTTTAAAACGAAAAATCTTTACATAATCAACTCATATTAAACTGAAGTAGTAGAATTTAAAATTAATTTAAACTAAAATAGTGTTATGCACATATTTTGTACTGTTTGTTTTTCTCCATAAAAAGAGCAGATTTATAAAGTGACTTACGTTATGTCACGGAGAGAACGACAACAGAAAAATGTACTGAACAATTGTTTTAAAACAATGGATGCGGAAACCGTGCCATCGTTGAAAGGATTGCCTTCTGTATGGAAGTTACAGAATGTATGGGTGACCAATACGAAGAATATCAAAAGAAATTCACAGAACATTTCTAATCAAAACAATCATACTATTCTACATATTATAAAAAAGCATAAGCATCATAGCTACAATACACTAAGAAAACTGTTTAAAATCTAGAAGAAATATAAATCCCGACAGACACTTTAGGGAATAACAAACATAGAATGACTCACACTTCTAATTGGTCAAAGTTTTATCCTCTCAGCGTTTATAGCAAAGCGATGTCTATACGTTTAGATACTCGTGGAAAACATTTATAAATCTATACTAATATTATAAAGAGGAAAGATTTGTATTTTTGTATGTATTCGATGAAGGTAAAAACAACTGAAACGATTTTAAAAATTTATTCACCTGTAAAAAGGTAATTTATCTGTGAGTGACATTGACTATGTTTTTTGTATTGTTTTTTTTTTTATTTCGCGCGGGCGAAGTTGCCAGCAACAGCTGGCCATATTCTTAAAAGAAGAAAATATTCTGTAACTAATACTGATACAAAAACCCCCATTAAAAAAATAAAACACCAACACCGTTTTACTTCACTGCCTTTTAAAGTGACACACATTTCCCTTATCGTCAACGTAAAAGCGCGATCTCAAAACATGGAAACTTCAATGCGACGCTAAAACACTGTGTTTCTACAAAGAAATGTTATGACATCGAAACAAGCTACTAACGATTTCAATAAACCTCTTAAATCAATGAAAGAGAGAAAGTTAATATGAAAAAGGTTGGATAGTAGCAAATTGTAATATTAAAGCCACAGTGGTAGAACCCGCTTTAACATCACACGAATGGGCCGGCTCGCTCGGTGTAATACCATGACCACACAGAAGCCAGACGTAAATTGGGAGCAATTCTGCGTTTCGTATTATGAGTGTGGTGCAGGAGGCCTAATTGTAGTCTCTTTCCCTTTCCAGCCTTTTTCTTAAGAGGAAGAGATGGGAAGTAAAAGAGGATTTGACGGTGGAGGATATACACAGAAAGGAGAAATATCCTATTGTTTCGGCTGCGTGACGCTAGGCAACACCTAAAAGGCGCTGCCCACCGCTGCCTTGGACAAGCTCCCAATTGGGTGACCGGTGGTATAAAACAAAGGGAGGACCTTATCTTGTACCTTGCGGTACGCGACTCGGACCCCACCCTGCGCCGGTAACACCGGTCGATGACCCGTAGAAAAGTAGCCAAAATGGCCGCTACTACCAACAACGGGAAAAACGTCTCCCAAGAAAAACACTTTGTAAGCGTGAAATTCCTCGGGGTGAGTCTAACACGTGTGGTCTCGACGAAGGCTGAATTGCGACTTATTTTTAACCGTTCGTTTTGTTATTGCCCTTTAAACAATCTTTTGTCCGTGCTTTTAAGTGATATCATAAAACATTTTAATTTCGCATTGGAATTCGTTGACTGAACCTTTTCTCACGACGGTTTATACATATTCGTCGCCAACACCTATAATAGAAATATAAGAGCCATGCCTACGCAACACATCTGCAGTTGCGGATATCTATAGACAACAGTCACTTCGTCATTTCGGCAGATTCAAGTGACCGCTTGCTTGTTTGCCACATTGTGATACAAAACAAAAACACCTGATAGTGATGTACAGATGGTTAGTACTGTAGCTCCGTAGGAAAAAACAGGTTGTCGATGCTCTTTCCATTGCTATGTTATTCAATTAAATTAAGATTCAAGTCGGAAACGAAGTTTTATATATTTTTTATACAGAAAAGAATAATGTTGCGTTGTACATTGCTAGACCGGAATCGCTGGTCTACAACCTAATACATTATGTATGCGTTTTATTATCTCGTGTAATTAAAATCATTGATATCTTATCTGGATATTTTGACTTCGTTTTATTTCGTTTTTTGTAACGCCGCTGCATAATTGCAAAACAGCTTGGTTGTTTCGTTTTTTTTTTTAAATAGTATACTTTGTATCTATCTATACTCTATCTATCTATACTAACATTATAAAGAGGAAAAATTTGTATTTTTATATGTATTGAAATAACGTGGTGAGGAAATTCAAATATATGTGTGAAGTCAACCAACCCGCAGTGGGCCAGCGTGGTTGAGCCAGCATAGTCACTCTAAATTAGGGTAGACTCCGAACCCCTCGATGGGTATGGTGAGCTGGTGATGATTGAAATAACTTAAAAACTACTGGACCAATTTCAAAAATTCTTTCACCATTAAATAGCTACGTTTTCAGTGAGTACATTATTTAATTTTACGTGGGTGAAATCACTAGCAACAGCTGGTATAAAGGTTGCTTTAATAATAAATACTTCATTTTCCTCTGTTACTCAGAGTTCCTTAAGTTCACTAAATGAGACACTTAGCGTAATACTATAAGGATTATAAATCTAATCATATAACATTAGTTTTCATGTGTGTGGAATGTTTTTGCGCGAATGTTTTGGCAGTTAAGGTCACATTTAAAAATTACTGCTGACATCACCTTTTTAATTATTTTTTAAAATGAAGGAGAATCTTCAGTTGAATGTATTCCACATATATTTCAGTAAAACGTCTCGAAACTCTCATAAATCGAAATAGAAGTACGAAATCGATGTGAAAACAGCATACATATTTTATCCTGCGAAGAGATGTTGCTTTGGAAGGAAATATCATCTGTCTTCGCTGGTGCCAAGTGCATCTGTTTCATACAAAATTCAACAGTTTCCACTAGCATTCGATAGCCTTTCAACTTGTTAGTACAATCAAGCTTGCAAGAAACATCCCTTTAAATTATGTTATACAAGCTTTCGTCAGCGACTCCGTCGGCGTGTAATTAAAAAACAAAAGTATGTTTTCTTCCAGAATATGTTCTACATCTATGCTAAATTTCTACGAGATCCCGTCAGTTGTTTAGGTTACAAACTCTAATAAACATCCATCCATCCAAACTTTCGCATTTATAACATAAGTACTATTTTAGAAATTTTCTAGTAAAATAATATTAACGATTTTATGGAACAAAACATTTATACGTTTACAAAATTAATAAACAAATGATAATAAATGTGACCTCAGCTCAACTTTTTTTTATCATTTTTAATTAAATTAATAGAACTTCATTATTACTATACTTGTGTCATCATAACTCTAGCGGAACCGTATATAATTAATTTATTATAATATTGTTACATTTATAAGGTACTAGCTGTTACCGTGCGGCTACATCCGCGTGAAATTATAAAAAAAAATTTTTTTGTTTACATTTGTCACATTGTCAATAGCAAATGTCAAAATGACATGACATGACAAACCTTAGCAATCTTTCTTCATGTTGGCAGCAACGTATGGTCATTTTTCCTCATTAGGGTTTATATCCAAAATATTTACCCCCTAAGTTTAATAGCGTGAAAATATGTAGCCTAAAGCATGACGTAAGTGTAGTGGCTTTTTATTAAAAAAAAGGATTATTCAAAAATATGCTGCATTTGCTGACATCTTAGGCAACAAAGAAGTGTCTTTACGCTTTATTATATTAGTATATACTAGGCTTTACACTCGTCTTCGTTCGTGAGTAATTAAACCAAAAAAAACTTATTAATAGCCTATGTGTTCTTCCAGACGTACATTGAGATTTTTAGTGAGTTAGACATTTTAGAGATCCAACTTCCAACCATCCATAGACACATTCGAATTTTAAAATTAACTATGAAGTATAATTTCCTAATGGTCTTGTCTTCTATAATGAACTTGAAGATGGTACCTCTGATTGTCTATCTCAATGAAATGTTAAATCACTATCTACATAATAATTTAATTTAGCGATTCAACCTTCTGCATTAATAGATAGGACAACAAGATGAAAACTTATTTGCCTGCTATTAATACTGCTAGATAGGCATTCAAAATAGCAGATACGTTGTCTACCCTTGATTTACGGAACAGGAGATTCACATAAAGAGAATGTTTCTATCTTCCTATGCGTCTTCTACACCGTTCCACGTACTCCACGTTCCCTTTCCATCTTTTTCTTATAAGAAAAAGGGGAAGAATAGTAACTGATGTTAGGAAGGTACATTTTGGTGCATCCTATAGACTGTAAACATCTCCATATAAATCCTCATAAGTTACGAGAGTTTTTTTTTATGCTAGTTTCGTATTCGTCGTTAATTGTATTATTAAAATCTGACCTCGTCAAAAAAAGGTTCACAAGCGTGCTCACTAAAATATCATAGGTATAAAATCACCTAATTCGACCCAAGTTATGCCAGTGTATATTTCATTTTCGTATCAAAAGGTCCTTTAAAATTAATTATAATGAAGACATTTTTATTTGCTTTTCTAACATTCTTATTAACGGGAGCTAACGGTGCTGTGGGTAAGTTGAATAGACAAGTTACTTAATCATAACTTAATACTTGATGTATATTATATTATTGAAAAATTATTATGTGACTAATAATTTGAATTCTAAACATTCTAATGTTAGGTATGAATATTAAAACTCACGACTAAATTATGTAGATATTCCAACAGACAAAACCAGTTTGTGAAATATTTTGGAATACAATTTTTGAGAGCTTCGTGTTCTTTATATCCATTTTATATTTTTCCAGCGCCATTTATAAAGCCATGCACGCTTACTGATAGTAAATGCCTAACATCCAGTGCTACGGCAGCGGTACCTTTTATTGCACCGGGCGTACCAGCCCTTGGCATCCCTTCTAGTGACCCATTGCACATAAAGAAAACGAATTCCGACCAGGGTGACATGAAACTTACCTTCAACGATCTAAATATATATGGATTGAGTCAGTGTGTGTTCAAGACTGTAGAGTAAGTATTGTTTTTTTAATAACTGATGACGTCACAAACTGATCATTCATATTTTCATTTTATATCTTACTAATATTAAAAATGCGAAAGTTTAGATGGATGGATGTTTGTTAGCGTTTGTAGCCTAAACGGCTGAACGGATATCCATGAACTTTGGCACAGGTTTAGAGCATAGTCTGGAAGAACATATAGGCTACTTTTTATCCCTGGAATAGTTAAGGTTCCCGTGGGATTCATTAATTTAGTTTCATTATCATTCTGCAACGGTTCAACATATCTTATTGAAATTTGGCACAGATATAAAACAAAGTCTGGAGTACAGATGGGATAAGCTTCATCCCCGAGAAATGTCCGGTTCCCGAGGGATTTTGTAATTTATATAGTTTGTATGTTTTATAATACCACGCGTACGAAGTCGCGGGCAACAGCTCGTCATAAAATATTTGTAAAATTATAGGTTTATTCCTTTTAATCCTTCTGTTTTTTCTTCTTTTCTGTAACACTAATATTGTCTTAGAAATTTTATGTTGAGTAATTTTTACAGAATTGATGATGCGAAATCAAATTTACATATAGACTTAGAATGTCCTCTTTATGCTAACGGTACCTATAAATTGGGCGGGAAGATCCTCATTATCCCCGCCGAAGGAGAAGGAAACTTTGAAATAAAAACAGGTAAATTTATGAATCTGTTTGATTAAAATTTATATACCTTATTCTTTGCCTGGACATCAGCAGAAGCATTGTTAAAACAATCAACGTAGAAAAATGCTAATCGAAGAATACTTTACTAGTAACTGTCAAACACTTTTAGTTATTGTTTTCTAAAAAAAGTAGCTCTATTTAATAACTTGTATAATTTCAGATAAAGTTGGGTTTACTATCGATGTTAAATATAAAACAATCACAGATGACAAAGGAGACAAGCATTGGAAGATCACAGGCTACGATTACAAATATGATCTAATCAACAAAGTGTATTTTATGCTTCATAATCTATTCGGTGGTGATGCTACCAGAGGTGGGTAGATTTAATATTAAAGAAATAACAAGACTGTAATATGAAAGACAGATTTAAAGAAAATGAACAAAGTAAACATTATAAAGGTTACAAAATACAAGGAATAAGACGCAGGAGATTCTAGCTCCTTAAGAATCTCAATAAGAGTGTATTTGATTATTACTTAAATTTATTACTGATTTTTTGTCCACAGCCAAGCCTGTTCTGGATCTGATCGATCACAGCTGGAAAGAGTTAATAACAGAATTAGGAGCACCTATCATCAAAGACATTGTTAAAGACGCTGTTGGCCGTGTGAAGAAATTCTTCTTGGCAGTACCTCTTTCGGAGCTCGCGCAATTATGATTTTATAAAGAACTAGCGTTCGCACCTAGAGCATTAACGGATAAATAATAAAACACTAATAACATCCAACTGCACTTGAAAGTTAGACAAAATTATACGTTATTAATAAATTTATGTAATCAAAATAATTAATTCAGATTTACTACAAGTTTTAAAAATTTATTTCAACTTGAGAATAATAAAAAGCATTTTATTAAAAATTGAAAATTTGAATAGTTCACACTGGAAGAGAGTGGACTTTCCCCATGCTAACTGATATCATACTGTTTTTCCTTGCGGAGACTTGGCACATCAAGTTCTTCTCTTCCATATCTGAATTCCATATCTGAAATTTTAACAGTGGTAGTGCCCGCTTTAACATCGTAGCACTGCAGGGCCGGCACGCCCGGTGTAATACCACGACCACACTTCTGTGTGGTCGTGGTATTACACCATTATTATCACGTGTCATCTGACAAGCGTGAAATGGGAGCAATTCCGTGTTTCGTCTGATGAGTGTGGTGCCGGAGGCTTAATTTAAGTCCCTTTCTCTTTACCACCCTTTTCTTATATGGAGAGGTTGGAAAGAGGAAGTGGATTTGACGGTGGAGGAGATGCGTAGGAAGGGGGAAATATCCTCTTTATGTGCGTCTCCTCCTCCGTCGTATAAGGGTAGGCAACGCATCTGCAATTGCAGATGTCCATGGGCAGCGGTCTCTTCGCCATTTTGGCGGATTCAGGTGGCCGCTTGCTCGTTTGCCATCTTATGTTATAAAAAAAAATTCTCTCGTAAAGCTTTTCACGCTCAATTTTTCCATACTGTTTTTAGTCTGGTTTCATTTTTTTTTTATCTTTTTCGTTTATGTGGCCACCATCTCTCATAGCATAGTGGACATGCCACGTTACTTTTGCTTCTTGATTTCTTCATCACTAGCGTCCTACTATCAAACTTTTAATACTCATGCTTAATCACATATATCTCGTCTTAAAAAAATATGCTGATAATAGAAATTAAAAAATCAACCACATTTTACTACTTAATAAACTAAAGACATGATTGTTTATACAATAACGCTGTAATTTAATTTTACGGTGTCTGCAGCAGGAGCTCAACCGCATATATAATTAGATTTTTTATTACCAGCTTCCTAATGGATTGTTCAATTACAAATTTTTAGTACGCTTTTATTACTTGTATATAAATTTATCGACCTTTTATTGACTACAAAATGTCAGATTACATTGTAATTTATGCTCTTCATTTATACCTATGGAATATCCTCATTCCTTCGAGAACTATTACAAAAAAATGCATTTATGCGCACGGCATTATCTCCAGCTTATATGATGACAATGAAATAAAGTCATGTAATTTTGAATGATGATTCATCAAATTTCAATCAATTACACCTCATTTTTTTTTTAATTTCAAACTTTAATGTTGTAAGATATACTCTTTTTACGTTTAAACTCTGCATATTCTAAGACGAAATGCCTTAATATGAAAATATGTGCTTAACGCAAAGGCGACGCTAGCTGATGATTTAAGCTAGGATTAGGCTAGTAGCTACCATTATTTTAGTTCTATTGGATGTTGTTTTACATGTATTTTACAATTTTCGATCCTCTTTCCTTTAACTTTTAAAAGGTATAGCTTCAAAATAAACCAGATAATGTTTATTATAACTTAGTTAGTAACCTGAAAATAAACTTCAAGATTACCAAACATGTATGGAAATATTATATTATAACAACAAATAATTAAACTTGTTCCAAAGCGTCCGTTATCATAATTATTCGGTTTCGTAATATAAACTTGACTTTCATTGCTGCGAAGTTTGCGGGTGAGCTCGTAAACTGGTGTAAACGACTGGAAATTTTTAAGTTCCTAAATGCGGTTGGCCGCGGAAAATTATGTTTTAACGCTTCCACGTGCACGTGATTTGTCTGCGGTGTTTATATTACCGTTGTATTAATTAAACAAACAAAACTACATGGTGGTATAGTCTTAGACGTAACACTGTGTGAAGCGTTGCTTAAAAGAATTACAATTTTTTACCATAAAAAATTATTGAATACACTACCCGGGTCATCAAATTATGAAAGACAACAAAAAAAAAATGAAATTCTCAGAGTTTAATATAAAGAAGAAGAAGATAATAAAGTACTTTAAAAATATTGAAAGTATTAAAATATTGATTGAAATATAAATTGAAAAATAAAGCCATAACAGTAGTATCAATAAATCGTCAGGGGAGCAGCAATTATCCCGGACAGGTCTTTGCACATAAATATTCATCTTGCCGACTGGCTGAACGGAATTGGAGGCATTCCTAGAAATCCGCAGCGCGATCCATCGCCCTTACAATTGATTGATCTTAATTAAATCGATTCGGTTGATTGTCTCTTACCATTCCGATGATACGATGTGATCAAGGTGAATATGGAATGCAATCAAACATTTGTAATGTTATTAATTACCTCCTTTGTTATATTGGTCGTAGAATGTGTTATTACTAGGACCCACTGTTTCCATGTCAACTACGGTCGATACAAGACCCACAGCTTAGGTTAGTACCGGAAAAGATCTGAGTGATTACTAAAAGCCATTCGATTATCTCAAATCGAATAGAAAAGAGAATTTGCGGTGGAAGTCTTATTACAGGAGAAACTGATCTAAGGATTTGATACACGTTAATCCTAAACATTAGATTTATAGTTTCATCTGCCTGCAGCAAACAACGCAATACCACTACCATTTCCTTTCGTTCCGATGGTGGAATGGCGCTACAGACTGTTAAAATCGTTGAAATAACAGACTCAACGTTGAGCACGTTTAACGCAAGTACGATGTTTGGGAATATCTGAACATTCTACAAAGATCCCTAGTGTTACAGTTTTATGGGTTATTTTTCACAGGTAAAAGAATAATTTCTTGTGTATTTTAACGGTTTGTTAGCAGAGATTTGCATTTTAATTGAGACTTATTGCTCGCGACTGAATCCGCGTCAAATTAAAAAATAATTTAAAAAATAGCCTATGCTACTCACTGATAACGTACCTTTTCAATGGTGCAATGATTTTTGAAATCGATCAAATAATATTGAGTTATTTTAATACATACATAACAAAAATACAAATCATTTTACAGTATTTGTGTAGATGTAGTAAGTGTGTTCTACGGCTTTTTTATTTTAATCCTCCTATAGTATTCCTATAGTATAGTTCTACATTATTTTCTTCATTTTCCATCATCATCATCTCCCCTATCTTATCCTATTCCTGTAGGATTCTCTTCATTTTCCATGGTTACATAAATGTAATTGATAGACTATCTTTGTTTATGTGCCATTCGTTTAATTTTCATGAGATTCAGCCATTACGTATCAAAATCTGAAGGCAACAGTGGCGGCCTCGTGCGTGCTGTCAAGAGCGTACTTTAGGGGAGGATTCCCCCGCGTTATAAATTGGCCCGCTATCTAAATCTGCGAGATAAGTGTGTTTGAACTTTCCAATTTCGGTACACATCAATAACACTGACAACTTCAGTCGGGGGGCAACAAATCAAATATCTAAGTATTATTGTACGCAGTGACAAATGGAAACAGGTCGTTTTGTTTTTTCTTTTTATGTCAAAGCCCACCAATTTACGTGGAACGTGTGTAGAATACTTGATTCGTTAGAATTGTAAGGTTTCCGTGACAATCTTTCGTTATTTATGTTTTCGATATTTTACAATATTACAGCAAAGATATACTATTCTGGATCTAGGAAATAAAAGAATAATAAATGTTACTCTCATATTATTGCAATTAAACAAACACATTGGTAGACAACAATTTCATTTTTAAATTATCGTACATTACAATATATAAGATATGTATATATTTAATTTTAGTTGATTTACACGTAGATGGTTAGTATGAATGGATAATTCAGGTTAACTTTGACAAAACATCGAGCGACGCTGGAATTCGGAACGAGGCGCGGACGCTCGCTATGAAATGCTGTTCATTCCGATAATGGCGACGGCGACGAGATGAATTATGAACTTGTACCAAAGCGAATTGCTGTCCAAGTGAAATAGATAAGATAACATAGTTTCATTTACAGGCTGTATCTTTTTCAAATTACGCATTACTAGCTTTCGCCTGCGAACCCGTTTGCGCGGAATTAAAACAAAAACAGATGTGAGCGTATGTGATCTTCCCTTTTTCGTAGGGTAATACTGGCTTTAATAATTATTAACATATGAAATGAATACAGATTTTCTAAAAGATTCTATCATCTACTCATGGTTGTAGAAGTATATTAAATTGTAGCATATTGTTGTTTTTGAACTTAAATCACTAAGGGCCTGTCCCTCCAAATTATAAATTGTTTAAACAATATAACTTGTAAAATATATGATGGAAATATCGGATTTTGTTACCTTATCTGACAGTGACGTCATTTTTTAACTATCTCAGCCTCTATCAGCCTGTGGTGGTAACGGCCCTAAAACTTGTAGATAAAGTAAGAAAAAGGCTGCAATTATTAAGTAAGACCAAATATTCTGTTAATGTTTGTAATTAAATATGTTTTATTGTCTTCTTTTAAAAGCTAAGGTAGTAAAACCGTGGTTAATGAAATCTGGTAAGGAGTTTCATCTCCCCTTCTTTAATCTTGCAAGGGAACACAGCTCAGTTGTCTGAATCCACACAAATGTACCGTGAAATGGAATAAGATATAAGCATAACTGTTCATTTATTAGATAATGAAGGTAATCAATTAGCAGAGAACTGTAAATGGCCTGCAACCATCATCATTCCAATGGCCCAATGATCCGCAACGTCGAACTATTACACACCGTGAATACATCAGTTCAATACACTATTCAGCTAAAATACTCTAAAGTTTGAATAAGTATTACGTATTTTACTTTTATAACTACGATGAATAGATTGGTTATTTTTCAAAGAGACATAAGAATCAATTTGATGGATTTCGTGATTAATATAGTCAAAATCAAAATAAAAACAGTCATGTTTGTTCCAGCAATTTTACGATTATTATAGCGCCTGTCAAAATATTATCAGCAACTGATCTGTTCCAACAAAACCATAACTTTATGTTTGTTTAAGATTTTCTAAATAATAAAATACAATTATTTTCAATCATAAAATTGTCCCTTTGCCCCTCCTCATTATTTTAATCTTATACATCTCAGCATTAAATTGAAGCATCGGAAAGGAAGGGAGATAAATATAAAGATTACAAACGCAATCCCCACAATCCAAGGGGTTTGTTGATGCTCGTTAACGCCGCAAGGCAGCCTCTTGACTGTTAATATCTGCCGTTTAACATCCCCAGTATACATACCCGACAAAGCAATTGCAATAAACATAGACTTGAATGAGGAATTATACCATTTATATATCAGTACAACGCCTAAATTTAGTAAACAGACGAACCATTAATTTCAAAATGTGAAGTTTTTTTTGTTCATGTATATGAAACATGTGTGTGATTGAGGACAGCTTTACATAAATTAGTTATGTGCTGAAATTTGCCCGAAATGCAATATTTTGATTAAATTAAGAGTGTTATTATTCTAGCTATTGCTAGCGATTACGTCATTAAATAAAAAATAATAAAAAAGTTCAGCCTGTAAGTTTTTGAGCTATTTCAATACTTAAAAAATCAAATAATACGAATATTTCCTCTTTATAATAATAGTATACCATAGATTACATTTTAAAGAGAACTGACAAACTGAAACTCCAATGTACAGCTCGAATTACTAGCTATTGAATTTTGCACAGACTGTCATGTTAGTATGTGGCTAGCAATAAAAAGGATTTCTCTAAATTAATCCCCTTACGACGTAAAGTAATCGATGTAATATTTACGTTTACAATATTAAGATTTCAGCAATTGTAAGACAAGGTTTTAGCTTACAATAGAGAAAGCAATACCGAATAAACATTTCGTTTTATTTGCGGCGGCTCTCATTTACAAACAATGCAATCATCCCGACAGCCGCGATCTCATCACCGATTATCTCTTAGACCGTGAGCCGTTTTTTTTCATTATTTTTTTCCCCATTTCGCGTTGAAACGAGAATGGTTCGCAAAACAAAGCGGGCAATGATTGAATTGACTCATTAGACCTTTTGCGGAAACGTTAAAAGTGAGTTTCCATTGTCACGACACCTGTATTTAAATATTTTTTTGTCTCACTTTTTTGTCAAGGAGATTAGGAGTGATAGCGAATAGTTTTCATTCATGATTTACAGCAGTAGAAACTTACTGTAAAAATGTCAGCGACCATACAATATTGTTAGAAGTTTTACATTTGTTTTAGTTTGTTTGATTCCCATTTATTTGTTTGTTATAAAAGAATAATTTCGCGGTTAGCCTTGTCAATCCACAAAAAGTTTATCATGAAAAAAGAAAATATTTTAAAAGGATTATAGCCTGTAGGGGAACATGTCCGTTTTGTTGCTTACTCAACGTTTTATTATACATACTCGTTTAATTCAGTATCAGTAAATAACCAGGTAAACAAGTTTTGTTCGTTATTTTTATTTCTCGAAAGAGATATCTCGAAAAGGATTTAATAATAATTCACAAATGTTGGTCGTTGTTGGTTTCAAATGTTTGTCCACACCTTAAGAGGATAAAGTATCGGAAACATAATAATTATTTATTTCAACTTACTGTCTATTGGTCGAAACTCAACCATAAATCATGATAATTATTTTTACTACTTAATAAAACTATTTTATGCTTAAATCTGTTCGTGTTCCTTAAAAAATAGAACAAAATTTTCATAACAGTTATGCTATTAGCAATAGAGTTCAAAATTAAAAAAAAAAGTGAGTGTGGGAAAGGTATGTAAGTGGGCTTAGCAAGAGATAAATGGATTGCATGAATGGTGACTTTATCAACAAGAGAGTGATGACTGAGATGACTGAAGATTAACCTGAAGGTCAAAAACCTCGCCGACAAAACGGGAGTAGGATAAGGTTGTAGAGATGATGATGAAATACAAAATATCATAATTATTACTGGAAAGTAAATCAAAACAAAGATATTTCCTTTAAAATTTCAAACATGACATTAACAGAGAATGTAGTAAAATCCTGTACAATGCACAAACTAAATTTTAAATAAGATAAAGTAACTCCAACAACAAGCACAATTTCTGCTTTGTAACAACCTTAACTACTAACAAGTTTATCCTCAAGGTAAGAGTAAAAATCATTTCAGAGTTCTGAAATTGTTTTAGATGTTGCATAATACTTCAAATACATGCATTTTAAAATACAATTTTTTTATGACGTTCTATTTTACAAAATAATTTATTAACATCAAATAGTATTTCGTATGACTTGCAAATTATTTCCTCTTATTAAAAAAGATAAAAACGTCGTATTAAAATTTACATCTTTGATCGCTGCTATGTATACTTATTATATAGAAACTTATATATAGTATATAGCTATGTATACTTATTATATAGAAACTTATATATAGTATATAAGTTTCTATATAATAAGTATACATAGCATAATATATACTAACTTTTAATTCTCGTAAATCAATGAAATAAATTATTATTTTGGTTTTAACTCTTTACATTTTTATAAAATGCGCATTCTCGGGATTAAAATCTTCTGTTGTATGTATTCTACTAATTTACTTACAACTTTTTTTGTTATCAAAAAATATTAAATCTACACTATTTTAATAAGGCGTAAACACACTTCTTTGTTGCCTAAGATGTCAGCAATTACAGCATATTTTTAATAACTCTCTTTTTAACAAAAAGCCCTACACTTACGTCACGGCTACATTTTTTCACGCCATTAAACTCAGGGGGTAAATATTTTGGATAAAAACCCTATTGTGGGAAAGAGACCTTAAGTTGCTGCAAATATCAAGGAAGCAAGGTTGCCATGGTTTGTCATGTCATGTCATTTTGACATTTGCAATTGCTAATTTAACACATGTAAACAATATAATAAAATTTTCATAATCTTATGCGGATGAAGTCGCACGGGAACAGCTAGTTAATAATGTTTTCTCTAGTCAAAAACACACATTTCAACATTTATTCAAACAGGAATAGTTTAAGCGCGAAAATTTAATAACTTCACAGAATTCTATGCATTTACCAATACGACTGAGGGTCCTTTAAGTAGCGAGCTTACAATTTGCTCAAAGACCGGCAACGCATCTGTAGGTCCTCTGGTGTTGCGGATGTCTGGGCGTCGTTGACCATCTCTATGTTCCCCCCGCTCGTTTGCCCCTTCTCTTATATAAAAAAAAAAGCTTTTAGAACTGGCCTAATCACCAGAGAAGTTGTTATCACAAAAATGTAAAACGATTAAATTTTAAAACTTTAAAAAACACTATTTATCACATAGTTTTAAAATTAGTTACCCATATTACATCACTTCACTTTTTCTTAAGATTACCACAAACTGACAAAAAATTACGTAATGGCCGTATGGGATTCATTGTTACTCTGTTAACAAAATTTTGATGTTCGATTGTAATGTACAATTACGTCACGAAAATCTAATGTCTGAAAGGATTTTGCCTTAATAGAAAAGGGAATTTTTCATCAGATATTATTGAAATCTATGTTCCACGGTATTTATGGTGTGGATGAGATAAAAAAACATTAGGCACAAACATAAGTGAAAAGCGTTATTTTTGACAATTTAACCATTATAAGAGAAAATCAAATTTTTATTTAAAGAACACTGAATTACATACAACCACATGTGAAGATTACTGGCACAGAATATAGTTATCGAGTGTTTTTTTATGTTTAGACTATCGTATTAATGGATTATAAATCTTTAAATTTAAAAACACAGCAAATCGCGACGTACATTTTAAGCTGTGAAGATACCAAAAAAGCATTAAAGAGACGGTCTTAAATTTAAATAGTATGCAAGTAAATAAAAAAAGATGTTTAGAATTTTAAATACTTAGTTTTGGAATAGATAATAATGTCTTAAATAAATTGGTCTTGCTAAATGTTAAATACCAAAATATGTTTATTTTGTGACAAAAAACAAATCTATAAATTATTTGCGCCGTCTCATTCTTGGAAAACGATACCAATGATAACTCTCTCTGCGGACTAGAACTTCAATCTACAGGAGTTTAAAGTGGATTGGACATTAATTTAACATCAAATACAACCACAGACAGAACAGAATTTATTACCTACATTTTCTATATATTTAAATCTTTACTTTCAAATTCTATAAGTAATATTAGATATTCTTGCAAGCGGAACCACGGTAAAAAGTTGCAAAAATAAATTATACCTCAACAACAAATTACGTGTGCATTCAAATTCATTTTTATCAAGGATTATCCATTTACATGTCTAAACAACACCACTTGTTTTTGTTCAAATTTTATTTATTTTATAATAATATCAGTAGTACATATATTAGAAAATCTAATGATTTTCGACTATTAAGGCTCTCAGCCATGTTTATAAAATACTATCAAAACCAAAAAGAGAGTGATGACTGAGATGACGTATGATAGAGTTACGTGAAGGACAAAGACCTACGGGAGAAGGATAAGGAGAAAGATGATAATGAATGGCTAAAACGTAAAGTAACTGCTAGTCATTCGCCACCTTTAACCGACAGAGGACGCATTAAATGAAAATATTTCCCCTTCCTATAAGTTCCTTACTCCGCAAAATACACTAACTTCTTGTCCTTTTTATGAGGCCTAAAATTTAGTATACGGCTTACACACTTACTTCACGCCAACCTTCTGTGTGGTTGTTGCATTGCACCGGGCGATCGGGTTACTCCTGCAACAAATACTGATGCTACACCACTGTCAGGTTTTAGTTAGAATAGCTAACAACCAGTGACAAAACACAAAAGCTGTGCAAAAAGTGTATTTGAAGATTTTCGTGTTGACTGTACACGATTTATGTTTGTCCATTTTGTTTCTATATAAGCCGATAGTTGTCTTTTGTCTCTTGATTGATGTAGTTTATAAGAAAACGTAATTGAATCTGCGTGACTTACTGAAATCTAGTCTAACATCGTGGAGAATCGGGCAGCGTAAATTTAAACAATTAAAGCATGAGGATGTTAAAGAAGTAGATCTGTTAATTATTCTCAAGTAGACTGAAAAACTATTGCAATGTTTGGGTTCGCATTATTAATTCTATCGTCTATTGTCTAGAACAGAAAATTGATGTTCTCATAATACCAAGAGTAACGAAAACAATTTCAAATGGGGGCTAAATGCAATCAGTGTTAGATTATGTTAATATCCAATCCTAATGGATAGACGCTTTCAAATAATAATCACGGATATATGCGTAATTACCTATTTATTTAAATTTTATTAGTATGTTGAAAAATCACTTTTTTTATGGCAAAAAGATTTTGCAACGTTTTGAGTGGTGGTGTTTTAGATACATTTTTTATCAAAAGACAAACAACTGATTACCATAGAAAATGTCACCCATTATTTAAATTGGGATAAACTTGTTAAGTCTTTAATCTCTTCTTTTTAAATTAATCAAGTAAACTGAGACATGATAAAGGAAATGAAAAATTCAAGTGCAAAATTAGTTTTGAATTACAGCCATGATAAGGGAACCCAAAATTAATTTGATTGTTTTTTTTGTATCGCGTCACCAGGGGATAGGGACAGCTGCCTCCACCTCAAGAGACTCCAAAAATTTAAAATAGATTAACGTTGATAATATTGATTTTTAAAAGAATCTTTGGATTAAACTGGTAAATGTACGAATACATATGTACGTACTAAGACTTTTGATATAACCGCGGACGGTCGTCCGCAGTTCTTGCTTGTTTTATTATCGATCGCTGAGTGAGTGAAGCGTGGTGTTGCCACGGGCATCACATCTTTTTCTATCTTCTACTGTTTTGGTAGCTTACTATTTTACTTTTTATTATTTACTGACTTAAACTAATTTATATATTTTACACATTTTTAACATAGATATAAAACCTATTACGAATAAGATTATATTTATTGTAGCCCTCGTTCCCCGTAGCCGTAGGTCTAAATCATTGGCTGACGACGCCCATGTATCTGTCTGTTGCAATGCGACAATATGACGATGGCGACAACTTAATCACATGTTTTAAAATGTAAATTGTTATTCGATTTCTTATCTTCTCAAAATTATATCTATACCAATGTTATAAAGAGGAAAGATTTGTATTTTTGTATGAATTGAAATAACTCAAAAACTACTGGGTCGATTCTTTCACCATTAGAAAGGTAATTTATCTATGAATAACATAGGTTATATTTTTTTAATTATACGCGGCCGAAGTCGGGAGCAACAGCAAGTTACACATAATTTCACTTTTGCCTTTTTTAATGAGTTACTGGTTATTTAGCATAAATAAATATTGAGTAAATAGGATCTTAAGATGTGTTTAGACTGAGAATAAAAATTTTATATAATTTCTACTTGATTTTTTAAAAAGCTTCCCGAAAACGACCTGGTAATAAACAACATTTGACATCGAAAGCTTAATGTCAAATGCCTTTGTCTCAGAGCGTAAATATCAAGTTCTAATTGATCGTAAATGGTGATTCATTGTATACGGCCTCCCTTTTGACCTTGAACTCGATAATGTTTTTATTTGTTGCTATAAATCGAAGCTTTCATTAGCTTTTAACACCGACCTTAAAACAGAAATGTCACTTCTAGTATATCCTAATTAATTACTCTTAGCCTAATTTTGATGCAAATTTATATCTGGTACTTAATCTTGAATTTAAATCTCAACGAATTTTTACTTTTATATCTACGGACGAAGTATTTTCTAAGAAAGGGGTTATGTATGTATGTTGTATGGTATTGTCATCATCATCATCATCATCACCAGCTCACTATACGTCCCCACCGAGGGGCTCGGAGCCTACCCTACACGGGGTGACTAGGCCATAATCAACCACGCTGGCCAAGTGCGGGTTGGTTGACTTCACACATATCTTTGATTTTTTTCGCCGATATGTGCAGGTTGCATCACGATGTTTTCCTTCACCGTATGGTATTGTACAAGTTGCAAAATACTATAAAAGGCAGATATTTTTATTATCTTCACTTGGCTAAAGCAAAACATACACATCTTTTTGTTTTTTTTTATAAGAAAAGGAGGCAAACGAGCGGCGGGAACACAGAGGTGGTCAACGACGCCCATGGACATCCGCAACAACGAGGGAATACAGATGCGTTGCCGACCTTTGAGGAAATTGTAGGCTCGCTTCCTGAAGGATCCTATTACGTAATAATTTGGAAATACCGCCGAGGACAGACCGTTACACACCGCGGCTGTGCGGGACGGAAAGTTCCGCGAAAACCGCACGGTTGTGGAATGCCACCATCAACATGGTGAGGATGGTACCTGGCGGTTCTGGAGTAGACTGATTTATAAAATAAAACTTAAATTTTAATCACATATTTAGGGTGAAATAAATTTGATGCCGCATCGCTTCACAATTTACTTACAAAATTCTTACCATCATGAACTAGTTAAACTTTTAAATTGGTTCGTACCGTAGTTTACAACTTTCAACAAACAAATTTAAATAGCTTTTAATATTTTGTTTAAATCGAATTAACTCATTTACAATATTGGCATATTTAATAAGATATGTATGAGCGGATACACCTTTGACCAAACTATCGAACAACAGTTATGCGATTGTCGATTGTTTTTCAGCCAATTCAACATTTTAGTTGCACAACTAACAACCCGTTTATGAGAAAAAAATATTTTTTAATTTGAATATTGCCAACATTCTTGCGTATACAATATAGAAAAACTACGATAAAAAATCATTTAAATAGCTTATTCCTAATCTAATCTGCATATTTAGATTTTTTTATTCAAATAAAAACTGGTTAATCCGAGGATTAGGAGATAATTAAATTTGAAGCCTACGTCAATTTAATATTCTATATTATCATATAGTTTGCATTCCTGCGTCTTCTTAAGAATTAATTTAATATCCTAGCATGTTATAAAAAATTAAGCCTACTATATAGCATAACCATAGAATTTTGTTTTTATTTAAAAAGAATGCTTTCGTGGTAAGCACTCGGTGATCCCGTCACTTGTTTGTCTCCTACTCTTGTATAAAAAATAATTTAATATGGAATAAAATTTAATATGGAAAAAACAACAATCTTTATTTCAATTTCAATATAATGTTTGTTTATTTTACAAACAAATTGATTCATTGTTATGTATTTATGTAGAGTCTGTATTAATTAAGTGTGATGATAGTTTATATCGTCTTACTTTGCTATAAAAATAACATTTTATTCTAAAATTCGCTAGTGTTCATCTATTTTTGTATTTCATTTGATTGAAAATAGAATTATATTTCATAAATTAAACATTAATTTCATTTATCAAGGAAAGAATTTACTGGTTTGCCTTCATTACTAAATTTCCTTGTTAAAACATAATTGTCTCTAAGTATAGATTAGAAAGTCGTAGACTATGAAATACTAAAATTATTTTGACTATTGCAACAAATAAAAAAAAACAATCCATTCTTGACCTATCCTAATCCGAAAGCTTTGATCCTGAACTTATTAAATAAATTTCAATTTAAATATAGATGTTTTTCCCTACCTAAATAGTTCTATATGTGATTTGGGTTAGCTACACACAGTATGTACAGTCGGCTTCATAAATGTTATCTTACTAAAATTTTAAATGCGAAAGGTTAGGTGGATAGATGGACGTTTGTTGCCTAGACTGCTGAATGGATCGTGATAAATTTTGGCACAGATTTAGAGAATAGTCTGGAAGAAAACATAGGCAACTCACTTTTGTTTTTTTTTTAGTTCCACACGGACGAAGACACTGGCGAAAGCTACTATGTATAAATTTGCAACTGTTCCGAAACTTGTATACTTGTATGAATCTGTCTTTATGTTTCAGACTTCATGCTATTGGCGAATACATACATGCAAAAATATGTTTGTAATAAAAGGACTATTTGAGTTTCAGAAGCTTAATAAATGTTTACATATATACAGCTGACTGTACTTACTCCATACATCTCTGCGGACGTTCACTCCCTTCTTACGCTTGTTCTTTCACACGATCTATCTATGATTTATAATTGGCAAAAAAATAAATTTTCCTTTCATATTAAGCTATTTTAATTGTTTATTAACAGTATAGTATTATACACAAGGACTATTTTACTGGGATTAAAACATTTTAATGATATACAAAATTTTAACAAAACACTTAACATTAAGTGTTAATAGATAAAGAGTCTAGTATTCAATCGGAACATAATGTATGCGGATATAATGAATGCGTAATATGCTATATATTGTGTCGTTTTTAATAATTTCGAATCAGACGATTGTTGAAAGCCTGTAAAGAAACACCTTTTAGAAAAATTAACAGAAATGTTTCGAACCACAACAATATTTATTCTTCTATTCGCTTGTGTCGTCAACAATTCCAGTACTTACCTAGGTATAATATTTTATGACTTAAAATCTAAAAATTTTTTTTTTACTTTTTTGTAATTTTTTTCTTTTTTTAAGCCCCTTTTGTGAAAAAATGCAAATCTAATGACAATGAGTGCTTGTTGTCATCCAACCTGCAGATAGCATTGCCATACATCGCTGAAGGAATTCCAGAGATCGGAGTACCCGGCACAGATCCGTTGGTTTTGGAGAATCTCACCATGGGTTCAGAAGATAGCGTTTTCAAATTTATCTTACCAGCTTTAAAAATACAGGGTGGTAGGAAGTGTAAGATAGCTGATTTTAAGTAAGTCCTATATACGATTTATCAACATAATTAACTTTAAAATCTATTACTTGTAAATACCATTTTCGTTTATGAATAATCCAATTATTTTTTTTTTGTGCAGGCAAAGTCAACAAGATTCAGTTATGAAACTGACATTGGATTGTCCGTTCTTGGGAACAGGACCTTACAAGTTTATAGGACAATGGGGTATATTCCATTTAGAAAAGGAAGGAGATTTCAAAATTCACACAGGTATCATAATATTTCCATACCACTAAGAATCTTTAATCACAAATTAATTTTAAATATATATGCAAACTTTTTAGTTCTACATTCTATACAAATTCGAAAAATCTTGTAATCAATGCTTACAAAAATAATTGTTCTTGTTTATCATAAAAGTAATTGGTACATTTTCAACTGCGATTTCTTGTTTTCTATTTTTAAACATTGACAATAATGGATTCGAAGTTTACCATAAGTTAAGGGCGACAAGGCCTTAGTGAAACACGAACTCAGTTCGAATAAAACAATTTTACACAAATCTATGAATCTAATCGCAGACATGTGCTGATTGTACCACGTTTTCGTTTACTGTATGAAATGTGCTTTAAAAGGTCACTTTATATTAATATTAATTTCAGATTCAATGAAGACGTCTATGACAATTAAAATGGAGAAAACTGCTATCAACGGAAAGAAGTATTGGAATCTTTTAAGTTTCGAATACTCAAGCGAACCTTCACAATCTATGCATATTGAATTTGACGGCCTCTTCGCCGGTGAACTGGATAGAGGTACAATAATTTTATTCACTAAAAAAATCGATCAATAATCATTACCCACATCAATCAACCGATTTGTCTCTGTTCTTCCTCCGATTTGACCGTTCCTTGTGCTTATGAGAGGTAATAATCTTATTTACATTCATCATAATCAGCCCTTGTCTGCTCACTGCTGGACACAGGCCTTTGCCAATGACTTCAGAATGTGGTTCTCCGTCTTCTGCATCCTACTACTTCTCTTCAACGGAACATCTACATTCACTGAAGAAAAATCGCCTTTTTTATACAAAAAGGTGGAAAACGAGCAAGCGGCCACCTAAATCCGCCAAAATGGGGAAGCGACCGCTCCCATAGACATCCGCAATTGCAGATGCGTTGCCTACCCTAAATCGATGAAGGAGGAGAAGCACATAAAGAAGATATTTCCCCATCCTATGCGTCTCCGCCACCGTCAAATCCACCTTCCCATCCATCCTTCTCTTAAAGAAAAAGTTGGGACGGGAAAGGGACTAAAATTGGGCCTCTGGTACCACACTCATCAGACGAAACGCATAATTGCTTCCACTTCACGCCTGTCTTCTGTGCGGTCGTGGTATTTCACCGGGCGAGTCGACCCATTCGTGCGAAGATGTTAAAGTATGCAGTGTAGTCAGTTTGTAGGGCACCTACTTGAAGGACGCTATTCAAATTTTGAAACAGACGATATCGTATAACATAATAAGTAGTGGTGAAAATTGTCTTATGCGAATTAAATGCACATACCGATCGGTGAAAACAATATTAAAAATATGGACATGGATGTAGACTTAAGTGTACCACGGCGACACTTTGATATATTTTACCTAAACATCCTCAGGGAATAAAAGAAACAAAATCATACATATATATGTAATGTATGGCTTACTTGATTCATATGAAACTATAAAAACCTGTATTGTTTTTCAGCACGATCCTTCCTGAGCGCCATGGATAAGAATTGGGATAGCACGCTGCAGATTGGAGGACCTATGGCTGATGGAATCGTGAAAAACACCTTTGAATGTCTAAAAAAATTCTTCCTTAGAGTGCCAATTGAGGATCTTCTACGCGCTTAAATTGTGTAACTTAAGACATAATTTTAATTTTAAGTAATAAAGAATTTCTTAAAACTCTATAAGTATTATTCTAATGTATTATTTGATGCAGTAAAAAATAAAAAGACTTAAAATGAGGTTGTAATAAGATCATCGCACATTAGATCTACTCTAAAACGCTTAGCGTCTGAACTGTAGGTATCCATTGATGTTTATAAAAAAAGACAAAATCAATTTGTTTTAATTACGATCGCAGGCGACTTTTTGCATATCTGCCTTCGAAACCTGTTGACTTCGTATAGAATGACGGTCGATAAAAAAGTACATAGGACAACACAACAGGAGGGGCAATGTAGGATTACCTAATACGCGATGACCTTTAAAACAACAACCTTCAATTTTTGCAATAGAACCAAAAGTGTTATTTGAAAGGAGCTTTGAAGTATAGATATATAACAAAGAAGCTAGACTCGGCGTGATACGAACATGATACGTTCGTGATACTAACGTGGTTAAAGCGTGTATGAAAAAAATACTGGTAGAAAAAAAAATATTAAAAATTTGAATTTTCAAAAGAATAGCATAAACAAAAATGTTTGGATTACCAAGATAAATATTGCACAAAAAACAAGGAAAACAAAATCAATTGCTTTTCTGATTTGATTATGATTATTTTCTACAAACATTTGCCATAGTCATCCCAGTTCAATACGTGATACATATTGTATCTGCTAATATTGTAAAATTATCCAATGCGGCTATTAGAATTTAATTTCTTAATACTATTAACATCTTTATCTAAAGCTACTTAAATTAATCACTTTTCGTATTTATATGTACCGAAAGTTTTATTTGTGAACTACTTTATATATATGCATAATGTTTTGAAAATTTGGCAAAATGTCAATTCTAATCTAGTATGAATATTAAATTAAATCAGTACGATTTTGTAGAATGCAAAAAACTTGCATCAAACACCAAATAATCAAAAAAGGTCAAGGAAACCCAGCATGCGCGGTGGTCAATAAATTCTGTCCACGATCAGATTTCTTATAGCTGCATTCCTAACGTAACAATTTTTTAATTATAATCACTAAAAAGAAACAAAGAAACCCGACTGACTTTATCCAAAAACACGATTTGAATGACATCCTGCACTAAGAAATCAATAACCGATCTCGAATTGTATTACTTTATCGAGGTATTTTGTTACAATTTAAATCTATTTAGAACATCGGCTCAGCGGTTAAGGAACTTTACTACTTAAACCCCTGAGCTTAATCTACAGATTCTGGAATCGTGTCGAACGTTCTTTCAGTGAAGGAAAACATCATGAAGCAACTTGCTCATATCGACGAAAAAGATACGTGTGAAATCAACGATCCCACATTGTGCCAGCATGGTTGACTTTAGACAACCACGTTGTATGGTAGCCACATGGAGTAGGCTCTGCGAGTGCTAGCCTGATAGCTGACGATGAATTCTATGTCTTGAAATTTAACCAACCCGAGACATCGGAATAGCAATTGAAAAATATGATCTACGGATTACAATAAAGTTCTACGAATAGGATGGGAAGTGGCCTGAAATTTTGAAGGAGACAGGATGCCCAATGTTATTCGTTCATCCCCTCCATTGTTGATTAAGGGAAGGCAACGCTTTTGCAAATACAGATGTCTATGGGCAGCGTTATACTCCGAAATTAGCTTATTATACTTTCTTAATTTCCTCTCAATCCGAAGAAATTACTAAATTTCCACATTGCAGATACTTTAATCCAGGCGCTAAGTCCAACAAAATTACTGCAACGATCACTGCAACTGCATTTAAAGAGTAGATTTTGATTGAACTAACTTAACCTGACAATAAAAAAACACATCTTTGTAACAAACATACGGAACAAATAAGTTTATACACAACATATATAAATATAATTATAATTAATTAGATTAACAGATAACATTAATATTTATTTATTGTTGATTTAATTTCGACATAAAAATGTTTAAGGCCTATTTGACTTAAATATATTAAGATTAAGACATAAAATTAGGATATATGTTTATTTAAATTGGCAGATTATTAGGCAATGTTGCACCATTATTTGTAAAAATAGAAATCTACTAGCTTTCGCCAGCGACTCCGTCCGCGTGGAATTAAGAAAAATAAAAGTCAGTAGCCTATGTGTTCTTCGAGACTATCCTCTAGGTCTGTGCCAAATTTCATCAAGATCCGTTCAGCCGTTTAGGCTACAAACTCTAACAAACATCCATCCATCTAAACTTTCACATTTATAATATTAGTATAATTAAGTTTCCAGTTATAAACATTATTAAATTTACATCAATATTGCCTATGATTTTTTTAAATCCTCATTACCTTAAGAGGCATGATTTAACAGATGGTATGAAAAATCCCATAATAAATTGTCTAAATTTTTTTTCTATCAGTAAAACACCATCATCATCCTTTATCTGCCCACTGTATCAGTAGATGGCTTTTATCAACATTCTATGTTACGTATTTGCAAACATCTTTATAGCTACAAACGTAGAGTTCGACAGAAGGGCAATTGTAACTATTTCACATCTAAAACTATTCAGACTATAATTTGGTTAAACTTTATAGAAATAATTAAAGATCATAAAAAGTCAGATATTAATAAATATCATTAGATTTTATATTAAGCTTGAATTACTTAATAATTACTTAAGTTTGACATTATCTATGAATTTATTACTCTTTTAATATCAATTTTTCTTATTTGAACCAACAACATAGAACATAAGTATAAGTATATATTGAACAGTGTTTGTAAGTTTGTATCAGTCGCTTACAAGTATCAACAGCATCATCAAGAATTTAATTTCTAAGAATATACGTAAAAATGACGAAAATGTACATCCTTCTATTCATTTTAAGTTTTGCTCTACTCTGTTCCTGTAATACTATTGGTATTGTATTCACTTTAAATATAACAATTAACTGACTACTTTCATACTGCTCTTTTTCTTATAAAAATCTAGAAGCCGTCATATCTGAGTTCAGCCCCTTCTTACAATACAATCTTTTCTCCGTTATTTCTTCTCTTTTGTACTCCTACATTCAATTTCACTATTGTCTTGTTTTATTTATGTAGTTGCATGTTCTAAAGTATTGTTTTCATTCAAGTGCCTTTCATCAAAGCTTGCAAATTGAACGAAGAAGATTGTCTCCTGACTGCTAATATGCAGATCGCTTACCCGTACATCGCCAACGGGATTCCTGAAATTGGAGTCCCGCCGACAGATCCGATGAATTTTGAAAACCTTACAATGTGGGCAGATCAAGATAATTTCAAGTTTATGTTGCCGCATTTACAAATTCGTGGAGGAAGAAGATGTAGAGTCGTTGAATTTAGGTAAGTTATAAGAACAATCCTGTAAGAGCAGATTAAGAATGCTAATGATACTATTAAGAACTAGAAAGTGTAAACATGTTATTGGAATAATTAAATTTATCCACAGACAACTCCGTGATGAATCTGCTATGAAATTCACCGTTGATTGTCCAATGATAGGAACTGGTTCATATAAATTTAATGGAAAAATGTTTATATTCGATATTGATAAAGAAGGTGACTTCAGAATGGAAACAAGTACGTATTGCTTTCAATAAAATTGTCAATGTAACAATAAATTAATCCTTTCAAACACGTGTAAATTATTACAGATTCTTTAAGGACTACAATCACCGCTAAATTCGATAAAATAGTTATAAATGGAAAGAATTACTGGAAGCTTCTGACCTATGAATTTTTCAGTGAGCCTAGAGAATCCATGAACATAGATTTGGCTGGACTTTTTTCAGGCGACGTCGAACAAGGTAGAATGTTATTCAACTTTGCTTCTGATTAAAATGATTTTGTTAATATTGAAAGTCATATTTGTGATTAAGAAATAAAATTAAAGAGATCAATCTAATTGGTCTACTTGGTGGAATGGTAAAATTACCGGAATGGCTGTAGAATCGATCATATTATAAGAGTAACCTTCGGGATCGTAGTTTGACAACCAACAAACTGGATAATTAACCTGGTTTAGTATGTGGGTCCACTGGATAAGAAAAGAAAGAACTACATTTGCCTAGCAGAAATTCAGATTTCATCTAACAATGAAATGCTTGAGTAAAAATTATTACGTTAAATATTTAGAATTACTTGATTCTGTTACTTAATTTTTTTTTATTTTCAGTTCAACCTTTAATGAATATCATCAACAAGGACTGGATGACCATATGGCAAGTCGGCGAGCCCATCGACAGTGGTATTGTCAAGAACATCTTCAGTGCTCTCAAAGCATTCTTCATTAGAGTACCAATCGATGAGTTTATGCAGTATTAGATCATAACAACAATTTTTTTTAACAATTTCTGCACTAATATTTTATACAATAAACATTTCCTGAACGGTATTCAACGTTTTAATTTCTTGCAATAGTTAAATATTAAACTGTCTTTCAAGTTAAGTCTCCATAAATATTTAAGAAATAACTTTGAATTAAAAATTATAAAATTAGAAGTCCCTAGATTAGAAGCTCTCAGAATCGAAGGTTCAAGAGGTAAAAAATTGTTAATGACTGAAACACATAATCACAAATGTGTCCACAATGACTAGATATAAGTTACAATAACAACGCAGGTTACTTCAAGATTTAATTAGTCAATTGTCTTCCATTTTATCATTTATCAGAAGACAAGTTCTCTTATATGGTAGTAGCATAGTATTAAATAATTCAATCTAGAAAGTACGAAATAATGAATTTCCTATCCCTTTTTGATCATGGAATATTAGTGCGTACTGCGGCTGCATTCCGTCTCTTTATTGTGTACGTCCCTCAAATTGGAACGAGGCAATTTATTCCAATACTAGCTTTCGCCCCCTATGTATTCTTCCAGACTACCCTCTACATCTTCCAAATTTCATCGAGATCCATTTAGGCTACAAACTCTAACAAACATCCATCCATCCATCCAAACTTTTGCATTTATAATATTAGTATGATTAGTATGATTACCTGCTCATACTCTTGGCAAAAGGATTGAAATTCTTTAATTTTTTTTCATAACTTTGTTTTTGTTTTTTTTTTACAATTTAAAAGTCCTTTTTACTTTATTAATTCACATGGTTTAAGGTAAATACAAACCTATGCACAACAACGTAAAGGATAAAATAAGATAATAATCTGTTATATATAATTTCTGTAGTAAATACACCGTTAGGTTCCGTTCACATAGCCCTGAGCGTAGAGCAAAGTAAATTTTATATCTTAAATAAAATTGAGCTGTAAGTAATTGAAACAAGGTTGTATTTAGCAAATCTTTTCTTATGAAGATCAAATGTAAAAAAGTGAAAATTAAAAACTAACCTTATTACAATTGGATAAAGCTCAATTTGATTTACGATAAAAATTTGCAATGCTTCCGGTGTACGGTGCGGTCTATGTGAATGGATCCTTAGTGGAATAAACATAAAACTTCATTCGATATCACGGCACGTGTATAAATCAATACAAACATTCAACTGCTGTGATTTATTTGACGTATTCGAGGATTTAGATTTGTTTTGATAATGTTTAGGCTTGAAAAGTTTAGTTTTACTCTTAAATGTACAGAATTATTTTGGAAAAGTTATCTAAAATATACTTTAAATACATTCATCAGTATTGCTATAAAAATACGTTCTTATTAATTCGGATGATATTTTTAAAAACATGTTTAAATTATCGCTGCAGTAAATTGATTTTCGACGAAATCATTTTAGTGTTAATAATTAATTTGTAAATTATACGGTAAATATTACTTTTATTACACGTTATATAAATTTAATACGATTATGGAATGCAGTCTTAAATTATTTTATTAATTCATTATTAGAATCGTGAGAGCAATGCCAAACAGATATAATTCACTTTTTGCAAACTCATCGATGCCCGTGGATTTGATGCACTTATTACATCAAGGCAAGGCAGATCGTAAACGCATAGACGCCTTTGAAATGTGGTGCTGGCGGAAAATTATGAGAATACCGTGGACTGCACACAAGACAAACGACTCAATATTAGAAGAACTCAAAATTACTAAACGCCTATCCACGATACGTCTCAGCCGCATGCTGGTGTACTTCGGTCACGTTGTTAGGCGATCCCCCGAAAACCTAGAAAAGCTATTACGGGCAAATCGAGGGGAAGAGATCCAAAGGATGTCGCCCTATACGCTGGACAGACTAAATATGCATCACACGCGACACAACTTTACAAAACGCCATACCCTTCGAAGAGAATCCGCACCGAGTGGAGAAACACCCTTCGAGAGATTGTCAAGGAGAGTGGTCGCGACCCTCAGGAATGAGGAAACGATCCTGAGAGAGAGAGATTACATATGGTAGCAATAGAAATGCAATATTAATTATTACTATTACAAACAACAGACACTACTATTATAAATTAGATCCTTATCTTGTCCTTTAGTTAAATGACTATCCAATCCTATTAGTTATAGAACTTTATACGGATATTTTATGAGATTTTTCAACTGGTAGTCGAGGACGTAGTCGTGGTTTCTATTTCGAAATTCAGTGATACAGTCAACATCTGGTTAGTAACTTCAAGTACAAGCACAAAATAATTAGTGCCTGAATTAGAGCATTGACTCTTTATAATGGAGATTGCGAGAAAATAATTTATTACTGTACCACTTACTAATGATAAAAAAATCATTGCGTTGTCTATTCCACGTACTCTTCTTGATGAACTCTCTCGGTTACCATAAACATGACCTTCTGTAGATTATATTCTTTTTTAACGGACTAATAATGTTGCCTTATATTATTTTGTGTCTCAATTTTCAAACACAATGTGTGCCCGCTTCCTCTCTATGAAGCAAATGGAATATTTATGCGCACAATAATCGAAAAATCGTCAATCAATTGTCGACACGCTTAGTGATTTATCACATCCATACGTTTAAAGCGGAAATGATTTTTGTAAACAGATTGCATTCAAGGTATGCATGTGTCTTCTATGATGTGACTTTTATCATTATATAATACTACCTTTCGCCTGCGACTCCATCAGCGTGGAATTAAAAAATCAAAAGTAAGTAGTCTGTGTGTTTCTCCAGTCTATCCGCTATATCCAAATTTCATCAAGATCCGTTCAGCCATTTTAGGCTACAAACTATAACAAACATCCATACATCCATGTAAACTTTTGCATTTACAATATTAGTAATTTGTGTTATACAAGCTTTTAGTAGTAATTTTATTTAAAAAATGTTGGAGTTAAATTATAAAATTCTGTATTTGTAGTAAAAAGCAATTAACAAAGGGATTTTTACTAAAAACAAATAAACTCAACTTGAACAATACTGTAAATTCTTTTTCAGTTGAAGCTTTTAACGAAATGCAAATAAACGTAACACCCGAAACCTTTGAAACAAACCGCACACCGCTCACTAAAACCAATTTACTGTTCGCCCGGGACTGGCATTTTGCATACAAACGCATTCGCATTACAATTAAGTATATATATATACACATAACATACATTGATCTCTTTTCCACGTGAAGTATTTTTTCCAATTTATTTACCCCTAAATTTAATAGCGTGAAAATACATTGCCTAAAGCGTGTTGTAAGTGTAGTGCTTTATATTAAAGAAAAAAATATTAAAAATTATGCTGTGATTGTTGACATCTTACGCCACAAAGTAATGTGTTTTTACGCTTTATTTTATTGATACAGATAGATTGTGCATACCTTACAATATTATGTGTTACACGGAAGAGCGGGACTTCCTAACACAAGTACCTATTGGTCACCTAAAAGGAAAGTTCTACATCTGAATAACTTGTACAATCAATTGTTACACCAATAAATCATTGTCATTTTTATTTTTTTTGTATTTACACACATTGAAATGTATACATAACAAAAAAAGTAATAAGTATCTTAAGTAAAAAACTTTTTAATTGAAACAGAAAAGTGTTGTTACTGACTAAAATATTGCACTTAATAAAATACATTTAAATTTTTAACTTTTACGAAGATAGAAAATTCTATTTCGTATTCTTAACTTAATTTGAACTCCTAAATATTTGTACCATTCATCGAAAATAGCCACTTATTTTTTTTTTGGGACTTTTCAGGCTTCACATTACAATAGTGTTCCACACATCTTACTCATATTATAAATGCGAAAGTTTAGATGGATGGATGTTTGTTAGAGTTTGTAGTCTAAACGGCTGAATGGATTTTGATGAATTTTGGTACAGATGTAGACGATAGCCTGAAAGAACACATAGTCTACTCACTTATGTTTTTTTTTAATTCCACGCAGACGGTGTGGCGGGCAAAAGCTACTTTCTAATAATTTCAACTAAATGCGAATTACTGTAGCTACCTTGATTTACATAAAAATAAGCTTAATAACACTGTTAAAACATTTCATGTTATATACATTCCAATTATAATACTAATAACATAAATGCGAAAGTTTAGATGGATGGATGTTTGTTAGAGTTTGTTTTCTAAACGGCTGAACGGATTTCGATGAATTTTTCTGTAGATGTAGAGAATTGTCTGGAAGAACACATAGGCTATTTACTTTTGTTCTTTTTTTAATTCTACGCGGACGGAGATGCGGGAAAAAGCTATTACTAGACTATATTACTGCTATATAACTATATTTACTAGTAAAGGTTTTCTTTTAAATTAGTTTTTCTACAATGATAGAACTATCTTAATATGAACAAATCAACAATCACTTATCTTTAACTAGAAACAGTATGACAAAACAATTACCAGGGTCGAGCTAACAATCGAAGTATAATTAGAAGAGCTTGTGTCGAACATGTAATGAGTACAACACGTTAATTGCGCGGACGTCGATTTAAATATATCAATTGCAATCTTTAACTATACAGGAATGGACTAACTAATTATAAATCATTTTTTCCGGTGGCGGCAGCGACTAGTTTCGGAACCCTTGAGTTCCACCTTCAGGAATGGCCTAGAAAGGTGCAATCACCTCGTTATATTAAAAAATAAATATTTTCCCCCATGCCCACGGGGAAGCTTACTAATGACAATTAAAAGTGAAAAAGTCCTTGTGAATGCATTCTAACTCAAAAGAACACACACAAATCAAGTAAACATATGGACATAACTTTGGAAGTTATTGTTCGTGTTTACTAGGGAATATGCGCTTGACAGGTCGTGTCTGTTAATAGTCAAAGGTAATGGCAGTGCAACGACCGCGACCATACCACGTGGCATTCGGTATTTCAGTACTGCCATTAGAAATGCCTAGCTATTTGCAGAACTGCTGAACATAGTTTGTAGTTTTGTAGCCGCTTTAAACACAAATTTTACATCTGTTATTACAAACGACACTTTTATATAAACAACATAGACGTATTTCGAAATTTATTTATTTATTTTCTAAATTACTCTAAAATTTAAATATTCCTAGATTACAGTAATAAATAATGGTTTCTCTTATGTCTTATTCTCTTAATTAACACTACAATACATGCAACAAATGACAGTAACGGCAATAAATAAAAAACAAAAGTCTAATTTAATAAAAAACAAACTTATTATTTTGTTCTTAATTAGCCGATTCTTATCAAAAAGACTTGTTTTACATGAAAAACAAATAAAACACCTCAATTGGCATTTCTCCTCTTGAACTAAAACAATAAACGATATATACTGTTTATTTACTTTACAATAATAAAGTTAATGTAATTAAAATATTCATGTTATCATAATATAACAAACTCCAACTTATAGATACGTATTATTTTTCAATAGTAATATAAATACCGATGAAAATTATTTAGCAAGGTCCGTTAAATTGTAGTCGATTTTGATGTGCCTGACAATCAATAATCGAATGGGAATTTTGTTTTTTAATTAATTCTTTCTTGGTCTAAATTAAACAAGTTTTGACTTTTTCATTTGTAAATTAATTATTATTACTAGCTTCAAAAAGACAGGTGGTATATGTTTTTTTCCACTGGAGTGAAAGTATTTCTAAACGAAATCATAACCACTAGAATATGTGTATTTTCTTGTGTTTTATTTCGCCCCACGTTGGAAATAACGAGCCATTATTTTAAGCTTCGTTACAGCGTCCATTTCGCTTACTTTTTACAACCTCTTATTTAATTTAACTTTACCGTTTCGACGTGGACGAAAAGCTGAGAGTCGAAATAAATTTCGTACCGCTAACTAAGCTGACTATTTGAGAACATTAAAAAAAATTGGGAGTCGCAAATCTACGCTGTAGATAATTTGCTCATATATTAATAACAGACAATAAAGCAAACAAAATAATTTGCTAACTCCTGAAATAAATGTATTACACCCAAGCATAGAGTTGTCTCTCTTTTTTCGGAAGGAGTTTTAATAGATTTATGGTCGGCAGCCCTTCTACATTTATCCATTCGTTACTGTTCAATAATTTCATGAAATTCGTTACCGAACTATGTAACTTGAGATTTACTTCGTTGTATCTTAGGTCAACCTAATAAAACTCTAGGCAACGATAAAATAAAAAAAACTCAGACACTTTGTAATGTAGGGGTGTGAATGCAACGGCGGTTGGTACTGGACTAATTTATTATGCGTAAGTGGCCGGTACATTATATTCAGATACCCTCATATATACCACACACAGTGCATTAAGTACTGGTATTTTGTTTGTGGGAATTAAGTGTTAGACAATAATCTGCAATACACGTTTATATTACAACACTAAAAACTCCCATCTGGTCAAATAAATGCCTGCGGTGAAACATGACAAAAAATACAAATATAATTTTGTTAAAAGTTATATTTTTATACAGCGCCCGCAACTAAAGACCGTCAGGGAATTCAAAAGCAATTAAAAAGCTTTCAGATTATGCAAACAGTTTTTAGTTTTACTTTTTCAACTTTACGTGACCTAATTTCATTAGTTTAGCTTCGTATTTCGAGATTATAGATTAGATAGTGTAAGCCAGTATGTTGTCCATTGTTTAAACCAGCTTTAAGTTATAGTTAGTGTGAGTTTACACTGTCAACAAACTTGTTTACAATATTTGTATTTTGCATACAAAACTAACTGGAATCTTTTTCACTCTCTTTGATAAACAAGACCAATAACATCAACAGCACCACGACAATTGGATTCCTCTCTAAAATATTTTTACTAGAAACGTGTATGAGAATAGAATAGAAAATAGAGCAATGTAATAGAATAACAAAATACTTTGACAATACCATGTGTCAAACAAAACATCCTGTACAACTCAACAATTCAATCTAATCATATCGGACATGAGATTGCAACAACAATGATCGTTACACATAATGTTGTTTTCACACAAGGGCGACATATCTATATAGTGTGACATATACCAGTAATGCAGTACTTCTATTGAGTTAACTCACAACGGAGACACAGTGTTCTGTTTTGGCAGCTCTGTACCGTCGTGTCTACTTTTCTGCATTTTTAACCCTTGTGTGAAACTACCACTGTTCACATGCCCATTTGTTATTATTTCACGTTCTAATTGTGAGGTAACATGCCATTATTTTTACCTGCACGGCCGTGTGACTGCGTCCCCATTTCATCGTTGTCCCACATGTGCATAATTACTTACCTTGTATGACCTTTCGCAATAATCATCTCTTTATAAAACGTATTTCAATTATTCACATATTTTATTGTACAACAAATCAAAGGAAATAACACATACTCTTGCTATTCTAATTCTATTAAAGAACTGAAGGTCAATCACGAATATTTGCGTGACGATTGCGAGAACATATTCATAACGTTATTGATAAAATTTGTATGAGATTTCTTGATGTTTTTTAAGCTCGTTTTTGACAGGCGCGAAATGGAAGCATTCCGTGTTTCGTCTGATGAGTGTGGTGCCGGAGGCCTAATTTAAGTCCCTTCCTCTTTACCACCCTTTTCTTATAATAAGAGGTTGGGAAGAGGAAGTTGATTTGACGGTGGAGGAGATGCATCGGAAGGGGAAATATCCTCTTTATGTGCGTCTCCTCCTTCGTCGTATAAGGGTAGGCAACGCATCTGCAATTGCAGATGTCTATGGGCAGCGGTCGCTTCGCCATTTTGGCGGTTTTAGGTTGCCTCTTGCTCGTTTGCCACCTTATGTAATAAAAAAAAAGCTCGGTGATAGCGTTGCAGAAATGTACTACAAATTTTATCGATTGCGTTACGACAGTATTCTCACGAATATTCGTAATAAGTAATCTACTTTTACTGTCGTTGTACAGAATTTTTAATTCCTTCCGTTCACACTTTTATATAATTATACCATCTATTCTATATCTATCTATATATATAATAAAACTTCAGTGTCAGTGATAATATATTTACGTTGCTGATAACGAAAATCGCATTCAAAACATTTTTGTCTGTATGTCTCTCCGCAGACCGCGTTTATTCCAGGTTATCTCCGAAACGGCTAGGTCGATTTCGAAAGGAGTTTCACTGAAGAGTAGCTGACATAGACATGCATATTATAAGCTACTTTTTTAAATTCTTCGCTGTCAAAATGTCGTAAAGGGTGGTCTAAATTTGCGGTAATAAATGCGCGCGACAGCTCGTAAGGTCTATATTTAATTCAAATGTCAAAGCTTCGTCTGTCATTTATTTAAGAAACAGAAATTAGATACAAAAATTAATTAACGATTCTCGAACGTTCTCAAAATAGCTTACACAAACATTATTTAAAACATCGTTAAACTTTAATCCCATTCTTATACCAAGGTATTGTATTAACAAAGCTTTTGTGCGGATTATCTTCTTTGTTCTGTTCACGATTGATTTAAAGTTTACTAAATATTTATACCTTATTAAAGACCATTCTCTTATTGATTGGACTAATTACTGAATCCTTTGATGAAGTGATTTATCAATTAAAGGGCTATTTCTGATCGCATTTGTAATTCTTTTCTATTTATAACTTAACTAGCTGTTCCCGTGCGTCATGATCCGCATGGCATTATAATAACTTTGTTTTACTGTTTACATTTATCAAATTGTTAATTTCAAATGCCAAAATTCAAATGCACAAATGACAACGAAGGTCTTTGACATTGGTATCCTTATTGTTGGCAGCTTGTAGATTATGGTCCCTTTTCCACATGAAGGTTTTTTTCCAACTTAATTACCCCCTAAGTTTAGCGTGAAAATGTTTAGCCTAAATCGTGTCGTAAAGACTATTTGTTTAAAAAAGCATGAATTATTAAAAAATATGTTGTAATTGCTGAAATTCTACGCCACGTGTGTTGTGTTGAATTTTTGGTCATGTCCAAAATTGAATACAAAAAAAAACTTCACTATGTTACAAACGACATAGAACGCGTTATTAAAAATGTGCATGACCCTTTAGCGACTTCATATTTTTGTTTTAGTTCTAAGGGGAATCGGCGACAAACCTGTGTACGGCTAATATTCATTAACACCTTGACAAAGAGCAGTGAAATTAATAATTAATCTTGATCAAATAAAATGGAAAACCCAGCAAATTTTGCATGTCTGGATACAAAATTGTACGAAATAGCACAATGAATTTATTAACCTGTAGATTTTCTATAGCCTTAACAAATAGAGAGCACGTTTTCTTGGAGTAACATCATCATCATCATCATCCTCTTTATCCTATTCCCGTAGGGTCGGCACAACAGGTTTTTGTCTTCCAAATAACTCTATCATACGTCATCTCAGTCATCACTCCCTTTTTGAGTAAAATGAGTAAAATATACCAATAGAATTGAGAGCCTATGCCTTTTGTAGTCGGTCAAAGAGAAAAGACTTCTGTCAAATACTGTGAAAATTATTACATATTGATTGCAACCATGCAAAAGGTACTGTTTAGATACAAATAATTTGAGTAACTTGATCTATAGCTTAAGTAAGGCAGCTTGACTTCAACTCCACTTGTAGTGTACCTAACCCTCAGAGCGAACAGGGTAGTTACTTATTCTGTGTGAAATGTCGGCTAGGTAGTCGTCCGGTTAATTTGTATGCAAATGGCTTAAATCGGGCCGCGCTTGGTTACTGGCGTGCCGTGTTTATATTGCATTCGGACTTGGGACAATCTTGCTTACATGTAAATTTATGTATAGACCGCTTTAGTAAGTTTTACAATTGTGTTCTGTTTAAATTTATGAGCTATCTTAATGTGATATATCTAGATTATGTATGTGTTTGTTCATTAACTCACATTCTGATTCGATTTTTTCTACCGATGCCACAACTAAGATGGCAAAATGTTGATAAGAACCAAAGATTATTCATCAGAACTTAAACAAACATCTCCAACGAGCCTAATAATTTGTGCTTTCCCTAAGACTACCTAGTAGTTTTTTAAAGGGCTGTTATCGTCTAAATTACACACAAGCAGTGTAATTTTTGTAACTGATAATAACCAACAGATAACACTAATGATAGTAAAATAATGCTTAAACATCACTGTTTGACAACACATAGAAACCTATATTTAAAATAAGTAACGTTTAAAAAACTCCTTACTCAAATAATACAAAGAGTTACTCGGAATCATTTAAAAATGTCTATTTTAATAATTGTGACGAGGAAAGATTTGTATTTTTATTTATTGAAATAACTCAAAAACTACTGGGCCGATTTCAAAAATTCTTACACCGTTTGAAAGGTAATTTATGTGTGAGTAACATAAGTTATATTTCTTTTTTTTACGCGGACAAAGTCGCGAGCAACAGCTAGTGCTTTATAAACTAACTTTCGAATTATGCCCAAAGTGAAATAAAATCATTAATGTCATTTTTTATTATAACCGATAATAATTATTAAATTAAATAAATATAAAGCAATCACAATAAATCTGAAACAATTAAAAACGAGTCTCAACGTCCTTTTGTAAAAAAAAGTAAACTCGAAACACTAAAATATCCTTTTGAAAGCTTTTCGGAGAACAGTAATGTTCTTGAAAAGGGTCCTTAATAAGAACTAAGCATTATTAATTACTACAATTATATTTAATGTTCAACTGCGAAATGTTATTTGCATCAACAAGACTATTTAACTTGTAATTTCCAGTTAGAGTAATAATTTTGTATTCACTAACAAAATTTACTGCTACACTAAGAGTGGGCGCACACCTTTGACTAAACTAAACAGTGCCGAACATGTTAATATTTGGAATGAAAGAGACAATTTTTACTTCTTACTATCTTACTAATAATTTACCGGCCAAACCGCGCGCCCCTCCCGCGATTCGGCCCGTATGACCCTTGGGTCGGTGGGGCCATGGGTGGTGGTGGGCTATCTTACTAATATTAGAAATACGAATGTTTAGATGTTTATAAGAGTTTGTAGCCTAAACGGCTGAACAGATCTTGATGAAATCTGGCATAGTTGTAGAGGATAGTCTGGAAGAACACATAGGCTACTTAGTTTTGTTTTGTTTTTTTAATTTCACGCGGACGTAGGTGTGGGGGGAGTTAGTTATCATATAAAATCTGTAGTCAAATGTACACTTCAGACTACGAATGAATTCAGTGATTTTAAAAAGACAAAAAGAAAAAATAAACTTCCCACGGAGTATGAATACATGAAAGATAAACGTAAGTCGCTCCAACGGGTATAAAAGTATGCGACGTATTCCAATATAAATCATCATCTCTACTTCACAGATAACATACAAGGCTTTTGACGACGCACGCAAGAAATTACCTACAACTCTTCTCTGAATAGAAAAAAGATGTTTTGTATGAATGAAAATGTATTCCGCAAATATGCTACAACTAATGTACCTTATACGAATAACTTTTATTTCAAGCGTAAAATCAGCTCATAAAATTGTTAGTTAGTTTCTTAAATTATGTTAGTGACATCATCCACTTGCCCTTATCCCTTATGGAGGGTCGGCACAGTATGTGCTGCTCTTCCATACATCTCTATCAGCCGTCATATCTGAATCCACTCCTTTCTTAAGCATATCTTCCTTCACACAATCCATCCATACTTTCTTCGGTCTTCCTCTTCCTTTGTAGCCATCCACATTCAATCTCAACAGTTTCTGGTTTATGTCCCCATCATTTCGTCAAAACAGAATATATATTTTTTTTACATTTACAAAATTCAGTGAACAGAGTGCAACTTTAGACAGCTATTAAGGTATCGGCAGTCAATCCAGCCGGCTATCATGTAGAGAATGATATTGGAGCTGGCTCGCACCCGACGCATTGCATGCATAATGCGTGAATTACTTAATAAAATCAACTTTAGAAGAATGGATTATTTCCTAACTTTTTCAGACGTTGTAACCTTGGATTAAAATCTTAAAAACTCATTAACATTGAGGGCACCGAGTAAAGAATACTTTAGTTCTAATTAAATACAAAAATGGCAGCGTTAATTACTGAAATAAAAGTATCTTTTAATATTTACAACTTGACCTCTTTTGACAATAAAGAAAATTCATTATGAAATGAGGTTGATATATCTATACAACCATTCCATTTATCATCTTATTTTATTTATTTATTCATTAAATACATTGAGTAATTTATTTCATTTTATCAAACATTCATAAGAACACCAACATGTTGAATAAACATAAAAAACGTACGTACAATAAGAATGTTACAAAAACATACTAGTTTTTAAAATATGAATTGCACTACATTTATCATCCAAAAAGTTATACAAGAGCTATATCATGGCGTTTTAAATTAAAACTATAATGGAAAAACACCATTATCTAAATAAAAAAAATATTTATCATAACTGGAAAATGTTGTACATGACTGTACATAAATCGGATGAACATAAAGTTTTATATTTAAGAACATTTAAGGCAGGGAAAGCAAACTTTCTCCATCAACAATTTTACTCAAGCAGTCATCTCTTAAGAAACAGATATTGCTAACTTTAATCAAGCTAGGACTTAAGCTGTAAATCCAAGCTGAAACTTAGCAGCTGTTGCAAATAACCCTAGAAGTTAGTTAACCGCAAGTGCGGTTTATGAAGGAACCTCTAAATAATTAGGTGTTTAATGCGTTTGCGACAAATTAGTCGATTTTATATAAACATGTACTGTTGTTTGTTCTTTACTTTAAAAGTATTTATTCTTCTGCGTTTTACACGATATTAATTGGCTATCAAAATATACAATAAATTAAAATTGATTATGAAGTTTTTCTCAGAAAACTTTCATAGAATGTTATTTAATATCGAAATATTAAATAAAGGTTGTCATAAATTGTTACGCGAACAACTTTGAGCTACATTAAATTAATTACGTTGACAACCGACGCGGCTGTTTTCTAATTCAAAATTAGCTGAAATTTTATTAATTGACGCATAACATTATTTTCTAGAAGAAATTTAAATAAACAATTATAATAAAAATTAAAATAAAAAATACAAAATTATGGACATATTGAAAATACTTAAAAGGTAATACTTATTTTTTTTAATTTCTCTTCTATTAACTACAATTTGATAAACTAAAAAAGCCACTACACACTAAAAAGGCAAGTTTTAAATACGTAAAGACCGCTTATTAAGAACATCATGATTATTTCGAAATAGGTTAAAAAATTATAGGGTTTCAGTCCTAAAAGCGGGCGCACACCTTATATATCTCACAACTCTTGTGCGATTGTCTGTTTAGTTACACAACTAAAAATAGAGTAGTGTGTGCGCCTCCATATAAGCTTATAGGAAACGAGACAAAACGGTTGTGCGATAGTTTAGTCGATGGTGTGCGCGCGCTCTTAATATTAATTGATTTTATACATATCAATTTACCAGTTAGTAAGTACATTTATTTATGTCATTTCTATTTTTTAGTATACTTTACAAAACACTGTGCTGCTTAAATTACATCGCCGCTGTATAGAACATTCTCAAAGTAATTTATACGTCGAGGAAAGTAGTCGACGCAGCGCAGAATGTTGCCAAAGACGCAAAACATGGAACTAATTACGATCCTACCACTGCCTTCATATAAATTATCCGCTACACAAACGCCTAAACAATAGCCACGAAGTAATGAAGTTGAAAATGTTTTGTATGTTTCCTAAAAGATTTTTCCACAGATCTTGAAAATACCATTTAGAATTTAGTTACTTATGTATAGAATTCTGACTGGTTTAAAAAGGCAAATACTAAACATAAAAAGCTGTCAATTTTATTAAATTTACAGTCAAATCTGTCTGTCTTAAATAATAGTTAAAATTCAGATTAAACCAATGGAAACATTATGTCGGTATTAGGCTATGCTATAAGACCTTTCGGACACAAAACGATGTAAATTGTCGAAACGTGCTCATTTTAGTTGCTAAATGACTAACGAAATATGATGCATAGAGGTTGAAAAAGTTGCAGCGATTTTCAAGATGGCGGAACAAAACCAAACAGTTGACAATTCCAAAATACGCGTCAATGTAGCTATGTCTTTACTGACCGAAAAGTTAACTCGCGACGACGATCTATAACACAGAATTGTTTTCAAAGATTTACGTTAAAATATGTACGAAGGGCCTAATGTCATCGTAAAACGCTTAGAATAAATAAAAAGCTTCTTCAAATCACTACCTCGGAGATATAATGTAGTCGTTTTGTATAATAAACATTAAATATAAGTGTGAAATACACTCACGAATATTGTAGTCTCCATTTGCTAAAAGCAAGCACTTTGCTAGCCATTTGCAGTGTTTAAATAGTAGAAACAGGCGTAGTTATTTCAGAAAACCGGTTTGAAATCTCGGTTATTTGCACAGAAATTAACCTGACGGGCTTCTAGCTAACGTTATACACAGAATAAGTAACTCGCTTGAGGCTCCTCTGAGGCTCTACTGACAACATAATCTATGGCAAAGTCGAGCTTCGCTTTCTGCAGAGTTAAAATGTTCGTTTGTTTGTAAATACATGTATTATGTTGAAGCTTTATGACGTATATCAGTCTAATTACTGCATGTTAATGAAAATTAATAATTAAAATAAAATGATGTAGTGGAATGCTGGCTTACTAGCCATAACACATTCGTAGTTCTATCGCTTTTAGCGTGACCACTAAAACCGTTGGATTCATAAATAAAGAAGAATTAAATTATTCGTAGATACTTTCAAAATTTACAATCTCACTAAATGTTCTTATTTTTAGCAATGAAACAAGCAAGAAATCAAATAAATAAATATTTACATCAAAAAACGAAACAGGACATAGATTTAAAAAAGCTTAATTAGAATGAAGGGCACTAACAAAAGCGATTTGAACAATCAAATGGAAAGTTTTGTAACCAAATATTATCCTACACTGTTTCCAGAGAAATATATACTGATACCTCTTGTTTATTTTGTACAACGCAGCTGTTATGTTATGTCACACTAGGGTTAATTTCACAACTGAAATTGTAATTATAATTTATAATATCATACGAGAAACTTATAACAAGCAAACACGGCAATGCACGCTGTTGCGTGTTGTACATCTCTCAGAGACTTACATGTCTGGTGTACTCCAAGGTATGTTCTGGAGCAATGTTCGCAAACTTGCCTCACGTTCGTGTAGTTCTCAACTTATGGACTCCCCGCAAAGTTTACGTCTAAATTCTAAACGTGATCGCCGTGACTAAATTATAATCTTGAATTCCAGTTATTTGACTTATTGTATTAGATATAATAATTAAACTTTACAGTTCTTAGCTATATCTACACTAACATGATAAATAGGAAATGTTTATATTTTTGTATGTTTGTTTGTAATGAAATAGCTCTTAATACATTGAACCGATTTTACCGCTAGAAAGATAATTTATCTGTGAATAACATAAGCTACATTTTTTTTAATTCCACGTGGGCGTAGTCGCGAGCAACAGCTAGTTAGCTATAAGTTATGTTCGCTGTTTCTAAGCCTAATTAGTCAAAGAAATAAATGAGGAAATTAAAAAATTACAAGCGACCACACAAACTATCTTATCTGTTTACATTACCAGTGTGCATCCATACGCGTCCGATCCCATAAACTATTATTTAAAACATTTAGTGCACATAAAAACTAAAAATAACTATAATAAAGCGGTAGCTACGATCGTTAATAGTTCGGTGCGCACTGCACTAATTAAAAATTATCTCTTCATCCGTCTGTATGGAATTTCCGGAGCTCCTGAGTCATGTTTCGAAACCGATGTGAAAGCCGACCCAGAATGTATACGGCTCCGCTACTAGTTTTGCTCGGAATGACTATGATCTATCACAATATAATATAAAAATGCTTATCTATATAAAAGTAATATCTGCTTTGTAAGGTTGTTATATATGTGCTGCTAAACTATAAGGCATAATTTAATTGAAATTTGCTAGCATATTTTAAAGACGCTAGATAAAGTTTGTACGCAAGAAAAAAATTACATTGCTTTCTTTTTTTAGTATATTTCGTAACAACTAGCTGTTTCTTAGGAATTAAAAATAGTAAATACAGCCTGTATTACTCCCTGAGAACTTAGCTTTTTAATGGTAAAAGAATTTTTGAAATTTATTCTGTAGTTTTTGAGTTATTTCAATACGTATAAAAATACAAATCTTTCCTCTTTATAATATAACTTATGTCAACCTTTATTGTTCTCCATAATACATAAGTTAAATCAGAGTTTTATATCGTAACAAAAATTAAATAATAAAAAAAGAATATAAAGCTGAGTACACAAATGTGCAAATAAAGTCATGCACCGTAAAACGTAACGTTGTTGTAGATTCGCTTGGATTTGTTACATTTGATTTTCCAACAGCGAACATTTAATCAAATAAAATCTGGTTTGATTTTCATAGTAACGTTTGTTTGATTTGTGTACATTCAATACATTTGTAAATGTACTAACTGAATAATAACTGATAACTAAATATGAATTAATAATTATCATTTCAGTATGCAGTGAATACGTTAATTTAAAATGTAAAGCTGCGCTTCCTCTGTTGTAAAGTAGATATTTTTGAGATAATATTAAGTTCTTTTTTTTAAATCCCACCACTATGCTTTGAAACTAAAACGGGGATAAATTACTCCATAAGGTACTTGTGACGTGACGTGTGACGTAAATGTGTTGCAGAAAAACCGTAGTGTTGGAATGCCAACCTTCAAAATGTATACATCTAACGATCGGTTAGCATTCTTCCTAGTGTCATCAGATTATTTAATTGTAGAAGGTATAAAGTCATAATAAACTATACGTGAACAAATATATTAATTTCATGGAAATGAAATAAATAAAACATCTTAAAAATTGTGTAAAAGACTAAAACACATGATTGAATTTGCAATGTAAATCTATACTTTAAGATAACCCATTTCTGGCTTCAAATCCTATCTTATGTAGTACTAATGAGCGCTTTAAGGTATCGCGCACACAAAAATTCACGCGCTAAAATTTGCGGATATTTCTTGATAAGAACATTCAAAACTCGAGGTATACAGATTCTATTAAAAAAAAATATTTTCCTTACAAAAACATATCTCAAAATTTCATCATTGTATTTATGTAAGAATGTAATTGTTTCTTATGCCTTCGACACAACTACGTTTGCAGTGACGATAAATTTAAACGTTTTTAATATCTTTTGGTTAACATTTGGTGAAAATGGCTTTGCTGATATTATTAGCTTGTTGTACAATTTGTACCTTATACAAATATACAATAGACATCAGAAGGACATTATGAGCGACGGAGCGATGAGGTCATCAATTCTCTTTATAGGCACTTTCTTTTCCATCGACACTATCTAGCGTCAGTCGGGCACGACGTTAAATTTTACGACGCCGGCTCATTTGAGTCTGTTTAGTTCATTTTTCTCGATAACATGCAACATTTACAAATCGATATTTCGTCGACACGGCCTATTCCTTTTATATTAAACTAACTTTTGCCCGCGACTACGTATGCTGGTAATAAAACAAAACTTAGTATCCTATGCGTCCTTTCAAACCATATTTCACGATTCATCGAGATACGTGAAGCTGTTTTGGAGATACCGTAACAAACATTTATCCAAACTTTCTCATTTACAATATTGGTATCGGTATAAAGTACAATAGTCGATTTGCTATAAAATTTCCTATAAACCGTCTTCAAAATAACTAAGTAGTTGCACATATAGTTTTTTGACAAATTCGACAAAATTGTTTTTAGGCTACTTTTTGACCGACTTCCCAAAAGAAGGAGGTATTCAATTCGACCGTATGATTTTTTTTTTTTTATGTGTGTTACGGCATAACTCCGCCGCTAGTGGACCGATTTGGATAATTCTTTTTCTATCCGAAAGGTAATGCTTGC
>NW_013525336.1:1105485-1148263 GCF_000836215.1 Papilio polytes | reverse complement strand
TTTTTGAGAATATTCTGTTTTTGGTGTATTTTGTTTTGTTTTTAGTGCATTTTGTTTTGTTTTTAGTGTATTTTGTTTGGAAGTCGGTTTTTATTTCTATAAATGTACAAATTTAGGGGAAGTACTTTCTTAATGATAATGTTATTTTTTATAAAAAAGATAAGATAAGATAGGGTTTATAACAAAATTCCTAATTCCTTACTTGGATTTCAATACAAAGTATTTCAATATTGTTTTGTGCATTTAAATCCTAATTAAGTCAAACAATGTATATTTTTATACCATCGAAAAATTGATAAACAATCTCGAATGTTAAGTTGGTTTATTTTTCAATTAAATACTAAAATTTATGATTCAATTAAATTTTTAATATGTAAATAACAAAACAATTTTTATCTCTAAATATATCATATCCATGTACATTTACAAAATAAACAGGTAAAAAATACATTAAAAGCGTACCCTTCTCATACCGCCCAAATAAACAAAGATGTCAACTCTTTTTGCGTTGAGAAACTTTCCATATTAAATTTAATAAATCTAGTAAGTAGTAAGAATGACTAGTTTAAAAACAACGAAGAAATAATAATACATTAGGACAAAGATTTATACAGCACTTTGCTCTCACATTTTGTACATCAAATTACTAAGTCGGTTGCGCCAGATCTTAATATCACTTCTAGTGTCAGAAAGGTACTGGGAACATTTACACCAACCTGAGATAAAGAAACTAAACCCATTTTCTTGCTTTGAACCCGTGAAATATACACTCCGAAAAGACTTATCATTTAACTCAAAGAAGCCACAATCAGTGAGTCGAGTCGCGGCTAGGATTACGAGAAATTTAAGGGCCGTAATGATTTAAGGCCGCGGTTAGACGTCGCACCCCACAAAGTTTTATCTGACGCGAGCACAGTGAACGCGCCTTAACGGTAATCCTAATTAATTAGTAGACGGGATGTGGCCTCAGACATTACACGAACCGGCAACAAAACCAACGGTCACTTCAAACGATAACAATCTTTATTCCAATGCAATAAGATTTATTGAAGAGTTTTCGCGAAAGCCTATGGCTTACTCGCTGACTTTGAAAGAGGAAGTTATATTAGAAACGACATGCATCTGGTCGAGAGTTAATAAGGAAATTAATAAATGTACCTACATCATATCAAGATACAGGTCAGTTTAATTTTTAAAAAATAAGTTTCTATGTTAGGTAGCAATAGTTTCGTCTTCTTTACCGATTGGGTCTTTTTTCTGCTAATTGATTTCGACAGGGATTTACAAACGTCAAGTCTCTAATTGAAAAATACTTAGATTTTAACGCTCTGGAGTAGAAACAGACATTATTCACATTTTTCACGTAAAATAAATTAAAAAATCTTAACAAAATCAATAGCAAATTCCCTTTTCCGAACAGAATAATGTACTCTCATAAAGTTTGCTTACGGTAATGCAATTTATAGTTTGTAGCTCATTACAACTTTGTAACCATAACTCTATAAAGATATTTCCGGGGCCATAGACCCTTCGCCCACCGCCCACGCTACGCTGACCGAAGTCTGCACTGACTGCATTGTTTATATAACTTTCATTTATTTACAAACTAGCTTTCGGCCGCGATTCCGTCCCCGAGGTATTAAAATAAAACAAAAGATTGTAGCCTATGTGTCCTTTCTGACTATCCTTTGCATTAATGTCAAATTTCATAGACATCCGTTCAGCAGTTTAGGCTACAGAATCAAACAAACATCCATCCATCTAAACTTTCGCGTTTGTAATATTAGTATGTGAGTAAGTAAATGACCCATACTAATGTAAGATGAACAGTTTTGTTTTTTTGAACAAGCCTATGTAATCTTACTAATGTTATAAATGCGAAAATTTAGATGAATGGATGGGTGGATGTTTGTTGGAGTTTGTAGCCTAAACGGCGGAACGGATCTTGATGAAGTTTATCATAGATGTAGAGGATAGTCTGGAAGAACATATAGGCTACTTACTTTTGTTTTTTTATTACACGCTGACGAAATTTTAAAACATACTTATTGATTTTTATAACTATCTAGTTGTTAAATTCATTTGATATTTCCATTGTATGTAACCTCGTATAATCTTATTTTTGAAGCATAAAATTTTCACCAAAACAATAACAGACTGTCGACTCAAAAAATAAACTTTTTTTCCATCTTAAAGGACCCATTCCGTTTCGCGTTCCATCAAAGCATCGTAGCGAACAAAGGCGAGTAAATTACATTAAAAACAAAGCTTAGACTCTACTGCGGTGTAAGGAATGTTATTTTTTGAGTTGGGAACACAACTAAGACCCTTTTTCCAACTCGCACGACTAGACGCATATCGAACCGCGTAAGAACGGTATTTCGCAAGCCGCTGATATTCAGTTAATGAAACTGGGTTTTAACAGTTGTAAGGGTCAAAGAGTTCTTTATACCTTTCTAGTAGATAGTTCAATCACCTGGGAATATATGAATATTTAGTTTAAACAGGTCATCCTACACGTCTGAAAATCCAGTTGTTTCTACAAAGGTTAGAGGTTAAATAAGTAATTATAAAAGGTTAAGGTGGCTATTTTCTCTAATTTAATATTGTCTCGGTAAGACCAGTAACTTATTTTCGTTTTATAAACTTCAACAACAAATTATTAGTCGTGTAAGTCAATATGTAGTCTGAACAAAAATTGAGCAATGTTATTTTGTAATTGTAAGGATAGATGGCGTTGGTAGTCATCGTTACAAATATTTCTTGCTGGGTTGAGGATTTATGTTTTAACATAAAAGTTTTTGCAGTCACCTTTACACATTTAAATTATATTTGCTCTATTTATAGAGAAAATATGATTTAAATTTAAATTCTACATTAAATTAAACTCATCTTTTGTCATGTATCGATATACAAGTGGATACTAATGTAAGTATTAACCTGATTTTTAAAAATAAACGTAATAAATCGATAAAAATCTCGTTATGGCACGAACGGACAATAAATCATTCGATTTGTTCACTAGTTCACAGACTGACAAAAATCGAAAACGATAAAAACTAAACTATAGTTGGAATCAAAATTGATTTCTGCCGTTTTTGATCTCTGAAAATATCCGTATAGTTTTTTCCACGAATATTTTGAAAGGAAATCATTAATCACCGCCATGCTTCTCCCTGCCTGAATGTTGAAAAATGACTTCATCCACGCGACCTGTGGAAAATGCTAAATAAAAAGCCTTACAATGCGTTAGTAATTTATCGTTTTCCTTTACTATAAGTTTTACAACTATAGAACGAATAAAACTGAACCGCTGGTTGCGGAATATGTCAAACTATAAAATGCAATCATAAAAAATGCATATAAAAGTTATAGTTGCTGTTATGGCTATTGTCTTCAATATTTATTGCGCGGCTTCAGTTTGTGCGGTTGCTTCAATTTTGTTGACTATCAAAGTTTATGAGTCATTTTAATAAGAGCTGCAATTTGAACAATGACGCATTACTTTGAAAATGATTTTCAAACAACAAACATATTTACATTTACGTCTAATGATAATCAAAAAGAACTTTATTGTTATGGCAGTAAGGAAACAGTTGAATGTTTGTAATAGTTTCCTTTATGCAATTGGACTTTAGGGATATATGGTAACAAGAGGTCACGCGAACGGTGGCGCCATGCCCTGTCTTGCCTGTCCCCAACTGAAATTCGCCCTCTATCAATAATCCTATCTCCTTCATTCTCTACGCACGTAAAAAGGACAGAAACATATCAATATAACAGCCGTGATCTTTTTTATGGTTTCCAACGTAATATGGATGACATAAACAATCTGATTACGTATAAACAACGATAGGGTTTGCGGTTCAACTCCAAACTGCCTGAGTGTAAATATTTTATAAGCTTTGGAGACCGAATGAAAGTTTTGAAAGTGGTTTAAAATTTAATCAGTTTGCTGTCTTATAAAGTCTACTGGATACTAAGTATAATATCTTTATTAAATTGGAATTGCAGAGAAGAAATCTCTAAAAATCCATTAATGGAATTTTGTCTTAAATTTGAAAAAGCTATTGAAAGCAATAATTCTAATCATACTAATACTAACATTATAAATGCGAAAGTTGAGACGGATGGACTTTTGTTAGAGTTTGTAGCTTAAACGGCTGAACGGATTTCGAAAAAAATTGGTATGGATATAGAATATAGTCTGGAAGAACACGTAGACTACTTAGTTTTTTTTTTTATTCCACGCAGTCGGCATCACGGACGAAAGCTAGTCAATAATTAATTATCATACGTTTCACTGCTTTTTCTATTTGGTTACGAATAAACTCGATGATTACTCAACTTAAAAATTCCACTACTAAAATACAGATCAGCGAGTATTTCGGTAGCTCCTCGAGATAACAAGTTAATGATTGCTTACGTAGAAATTTATATTAGCATCTCTAACTTTCTCTTTCACAAAATAGAGACTACATTATGTATTAACTAGCTGTCGCCTGCGATGTCATCTGTACGAAAATAAATAAAACTTTAACAGTGACTTATGTATTCCTACATACTATGTTTTACTTCAATGCCAAATTTCAAAGTAATCTGTTGAGACGATCCGGAGTTTTCTAACAAACAACCATTATCCTCTTAACTTTCACATTTACGAGTATAATAACAAAATGTCTCTGACAAAGTTACAGTTAAGTTGTAAGAAGTATTACAATTAATAAGCTGACCAGCCTAATAATTGCAAACAATTTTTCGCAACAATGATGTGAGGAGTAAGTTGGTCCACTGCCAGACACAAGATGTCATTTATCTGGAGGTAATGGCTCGGAACACCGAGTTACGACACCCCTGTACTACGATAATATCAAAACGTTTTCGACAACTTCCTAGCGAAAAACAGATTCTCGATGTTATTTTCTTCGTATTTGAAAAAAGTTTTGACAGAAAATGTTTTATCACTCGATGTTTACTTAATTGAATTTAGTTATTAAATTTATTAGTATTTTTCTGTTTATTTTAAACTAGCTTTTGCCCGCGATTTCGTCCGCGTAGTATGAAAAAAAAAACAAAAGTAGCCAATGTGTTCTTCCATACTATCCTCCACATCTATGTCAAATTTCATAGCGATCCGATCAACCGTTTAGGCTACAAACTCTAACAAATATCCATCCATCTAAACTTTCGCATTTATAATATTAGTATGATAGACATTTTAGTACGAATGACAAATGTTAAAACTCGACTAGTAAAATCATCATCAATCTGCTTTTGTATGAGGGTCGGCACAGAATGTGCAGCTCTTCCATTTTATCAGCTGTCATATATGTACTCACTCTCTTAAGCATATTCTCTTGCACACATTAGAATACCTGTTCTGTTGTAAAACACAATTCATTTAATACATTGATATTGTATACCGAGTTCTTAGCGATTTGAATTAAAAAATAAAACATTATTTTTGTTTGCAAATACAAAGAGTACTGTTTTTATTTTTTTAAATGTTTATTAAATGTTAACTTTGTTTACTCTTAAAGTTGTAATAGTCAGAAAAATAGGTGTAAGGTTTACATTTTTTTTATGACATAAGGTGGCAAAAGAGCTATATGCCACCTGAATGCCTGCGACTGCTGCCCATAGACATCCGCAATTACAGATGCGTTGCCTACCCGTATCCGACAGAGGAGGAGACGCACATAAAGGGGATATTTCCCCTTCCTATGCTTCTTCTCCACCGTCAAATCCACTTCTCATCCTCTCCTCACAAGAAAAGGATGGTAAAGAGAAAGGGATTTAAATTAGGCTTCCGGCACCACACTCATTAGACGAAACACGGAATTATTTGCATTTCACACCTGTCTTCTGTGTGGTCGTGGTATTACACCGGGCGTGCCGGCCCATTCATGCCAAGATGTTAAAGCGGGCACTACCAATGTTGAATGCTGTTGCTACCAAATGCTGTTGTTCCGACATCACATCTAAACAATTTACCTTTACGATGCTGTAATCACAATGTTCAACAGTCATATTTAATTGTCTATTTATCACTTAAAGATTTAAAAAAATATCCATAGACAGCAAATGATATTTCCAGTCAGTGTTATCTTACTCTTACTAATGTTATAAATGTGAAAGTTTAGATGGATGGATGTTTGTTATGTACCCTAAACGGATGAATGGATTTCGATGAAATTTGGCATACATGTAGGGGATAGTGTGGAAGAACACATAGGACACGCGGACGGAGTCGCGGGCGAAAGTTAGTTTAAATGTAGTTTTCTAATTTCCATTAAATTCAATTATAAACACACATCATCACATCCTATCTACATAGACATATATTTGATTTTCCAACAGCACAAGAAAACATAACCTCTTATATAGACAATGTTATCATAAGATGTAATGTAATCGTAAGACTCCAAAATGACTGGAAAGATATTAAAAAACCTTTGTTAAAATGTAAGGCCGATATTTAGGATCCGTATTTAATATATTTTATTACATCCTTTCATTTTGTTTTGTTTAAAAAAATACATTAAAGAAACCAAAGATTGACCTTGAGATATTTATTTTTCTTTTATGCAGGAAGTTTATGGCTATATTTACACAGCAGTATATAAAAACATGTTAAATCTATATTTATAACATAAAAAGTACCTGCCAACAACCACTTACCATATATACGCTTTGTACCAACAGTTATTTTGGTTTACTTGACTTTGAATTTATACACTATGATAAGAATGTTTTCTGCGCTCAAATTAAGAACATAAACGATACATGTCCTCAATACAGTAATATATGTATAAATTATAACAATATCAATTATACTATTTACCCGACGTTCTTACGGTGAAGGAAAACATCGTGATACAACCCGCACATATCGGTGAAGAAATTCAGTGATATGTGTGAAGTCAACCAACCCGCAGTGGGTCAGCGTGGTTGACTTTGGCCTAGTCGCCCTTAACAATGGGTTGGCATCGAGCCTTTCAGTAGGGACGTATAGTGAGCTGGTGATGATGAGGCCATATGCGGGGACACCACATGCTTTGTAACGATCGAGTTATCGGCTAATGAAATTATACCTTAATCTCATAAAACATGTAACTCCCTTCGTCGGATCACTTACATTCATTCATTATGACATTCATTATTCCCAAGCATGCTACTTGTACAAAGCAGTATTGTAGTTATATAATGTAGGAAATTGCAATGTGTCGCGATGCAGTCGAGTTGCAAAAACGAAGACATGATCTTTAATTAGTACGCACGGTGAATGTTAAAGCAACGCAATGCACAAATGACACAGAAATTAAGACGATACAGAATTAAAAGAATAGTGAGATTTTTTTTGCAGTACATTATTTAAAAACTTAATAATATCTTTCCATTCCGACTAAGCTCTAAGTTCTCGATAATAGTCGAACAACCGAATTCAAACCAACGACGTCATCCCACATATACACCTTTTTCTTTCAAAAAATATTTATATTAGACTTTTTTTTCACTCGCTGAATTTAATAAGCACAGTTAATATTATTACACACTTAAGCTATACATTACGTTTCAACAAGACCATAAATGTCCCTTACAATTTGCATAATTTATTCCTGTACGTTATGTTCGACGACTAACTCAGACAGCTGTCAATTGCAACACTGTGGCAGTCGAGAGCAGCTGAAATACGTGCTAAATGGTTGAAGTAACAATACTAGTCTCCCACACATAGAGGATTTAATTAACGCCTTCTTTATCTTCGATGTTCCACTTTATCCTGCACGTACCCCGTCGCAACTTAAGTGGCCGAATTAGTATTCTTGATGGCAACACTAATTGTTTTGTCATTGCTAATTGTTGCAGCGTTCCTTTTTTCAATGCACTAATTATACTGGCCGTCTGTCACGTACGCTATAAAGGTTATAACCTAAATAAAAAGCTGGACTTTTTAATTTTTTTTAGATTTAAACATCTTTCCCATCTAGATTTTACAAAACGACAACTATAAAATATTCTTCAGTTTTGAAATATAATTAAATTTTGTATGAGATAATTCAAAGAGTTACGTAAATTCCTTTAAAAAACAACACACATTCACCACCCAATTCAATCCATTGAAAGCTTTGGGTTGCGACACTTAACAACTTACAAACACATCAGCTGTCGGGTCAAACAAAGCCCGCTTACGGGCAAAGATTTAACTAACTCAGGTCGATCGAAATGTTCCCGGCTCACAATTCATGCTGACAAAGAGCGGTTAGAATTCACTTAAACTAGTGAATCAACGACCGACATGCCAGTTGTACTTCGTAGTTTAGTCTAATACGCTTTGTCTTGACATGTGAATGTAATAAAAAGTACATGTTTTCATTATATTAAATAAAGTGGCAAATAAGCAAGCGCCCACCTGAATATACCGAAATGGCGAAGTGACCGCTACCCATAGACATCCGAAATTGCAGATGCGTTACCTTCTCCTCATCGACAGAGGAGGACACGCCCAAAAAAGGACGTTTCCCCTGCGTCTCCTTCGCTGGCATATCCAATTTTCCTTCCCATCCTTTCCTCTTAAGAAAAGAGTGGAAAGGGAAAGTGACTAAAATTAAGCCTCCGGCACGCATCTCATCAAACTTTACGCGGAATTGTTTCCACTTCACGCCTGTCTTCTGTGTGGTCGTGGTATTGCACCGAGCAAGCCCTACAGTGCGAAGATGTTAAAACGGGTTCTACCACTGTAAAGCATGTTACATTAACTGTATTCACATAGACCATACTTTAGATTAAACACAGCAAGTTTCATTAGTATAATTATATCTGGAGTCCAGTCTTTTATGTCCCGAACACAAATGAGCTAACATCAAGTATTCGCAATGAAATCAGGGTTTAGTCCGGGTTCCTGTGGAGCAATCACAGTTATTAAAGGACAGGGACCCCGATGTTATCTTACACTCCGGATTATTGCAGGCCTGTGGTCAAGGAGGCGTGACGTCATAAAATATAATGAAACCCGCTGCTGTAATGGAACTTGAAGAACTACTTTAAGATAAATTCACAGTTACAGAATAGGAGTTAATTTAATATGATTATGTTCAGAACTTGGCTATTACGCGGCGACTTCTGGGTGTATGCCACAAAAATTTGCGAGAAAGAATACCCAACGTTATTAACAGTTTGAGATTTTTAGTGTACTTTACGCCCGATAGGAGGCGCTGCTAAATCTTATACAAATGTCGATGAAGTTACAAATACTTTCTAGCAAATTTTTGTGCTAGGAACTCCTTTGAACTAAATTTCAATATGAATTGATATAAAAATGTCAATTACTTTAATTACAATGTACACTTACGATTTAAGCACATTAAAACTCTGCAATTATCTTCTCTCCGACACATAACTTCGCGTTACGAGATTAAAGAAAAACACATTTCTGTTTTCAAAGATGTTAAAATAATAGTAATCTAACACAAGAATAGAATCAGATACCGACTTCATTAGCGGTCGCGGTCGTAAAATCCAAATTGTGATTTCAATATCACCTTTTATATCAGAGCATCAAAAAACAATAACATTTGAGCTTTATCCGTCTAGAGATTATCACTTGCGGGTCAAATAACAAGTTGAATCGGACAAATTGGCGTCCTTCCAAATTCCGACATCAGTTGAACGCAATAAGAATTTTCCAACGTCTATAATTCCCGAGCGGTCATTAAAATTCGGTTAAGTTCGGCCTTTGTTCAAATAAAACAGTCCGCTATAATAACGTGTCATTACGGTGTTTTTAATTTTTTACCACCCTTAACGCGAGAGTTTACAGTTGGAAGTAATTAAAACTGTTTTTCAACGTTTTTATAATTATGACAAAATATGTCGGTTTAAAAAATCGTTCCGAGAATCAATAGCCAGTTTGAGTAATACAGCATGTCGTTTAACTTTTTTGATAGAGTATTTGATTTTAATTTATTTATAACAAGCTGTTGCTCGCCACTTTGCCCGCGTAAATTTAACATTAATAATAACGTAGCTTTCTAATGGTGAATGAATATTTGTAATCGGCCAAGTAGTTGAGTTATTTTCAATATATATACAAATCATTCCTCTTTATAATATTAGTATTAATGACAGAATGTGAAACATAAAATGTCATTCCTGTTGCCGGTCTTTTATTTATTATAAAATATAACCCTTACGAATATGAAGTCAAAGCAATTTATTAGCAATTAGATCATTATACAATCAAGCAGTTCGTGAGAAGCAGCAAGTGACACTCTTTCCACAAATAACCCAGTAAACTAGAGCGAAATATCAAGCGTCTAGTATTTATCTATATGTATATCTATATATCTATATCTATACTTCTATACTATTATAATAAAGCGTAAACACACACTTCTTTGTTGCCTCAGATGTCAGCAATTACAGCATATTTTTGAATTATTCTTTTTGTAATAAAAAGCCCTACACTTACGTCACGCTTTAGGCTATATATTTTCACGCCATTGAACTAAGGTGATAAATTGGACAGTAAATTATCACTCTTAAAGACTAAATAACGAACCTTAAACACTTCGCTTGGTAAGCGCAGCTTCTGTTAGGCTTCGAAATTTTCATTACAATTGGTTTTAATATGTAAAACGTTGTTACATATTTAGTGTCGTTTTAGTATTCGCATTCGTAGTTTTCGCAGCGATATGTATGTTTCAAAAACAGGGTATACACCTAATTTCATTGTGAACGCCAGATGAAATCTGATCGAAATATGTAGGAACTCTCTGTTCTGTCATCATCATCATCACCAGCCACTATACGTCCCCACTAAGGGGCTCAGAGCCTACAATATGTTAGGGTGACTAGGCCATAGTCAACAACGCTGGCCCATAGCGGGTTGGTCGACTTCACACATATCTTTAAATTGCAAAATATTTTACTTTTCTGTTCATGTGAAAAACTGCAAATGAAAATATTACACGACACTCGATATTAAATATGATACGATTTGGGTAAAGTTATTTTACTAATATTATATATGCGAAAGTTTAGATGGATGGATGTTTGTTAGAGTTTGTAACCTAAAAGGCTGAACAGATTTCAAAGAAATTTGGTATAAATATAGAGGATAGTCCGGAAGAACACATAGGCTGCTCACTTTCGTTTTTTTTTAAATCCACGCGGACGGAGTCGCGGGCGAAAGCTAGTTTATCTACAATATAACTCTGACTCTGATATTATTTGAACATCAAAATTAATTATTATAATAATAAATTAATATTTTAATTAACCGTGAGGGAAAACAAATTCATTTAAATGTAAATTATTTCAGAACGTTGTCGACATAATGTAAACGAAACGACTGAATGGAAACTATAACGAATCGAAAATTAACTTTTTAAAGAACTTATCAAATTCGAGATGTATTCAAGGTTTACCTAAAATTTCACTTTTTTTTATTCTAAATATTTGCTACTATCCGACTAAATTACTATCCGACCAAAAAAGTTCTTAACATATTAACATTTTAGTATTCGACATGCCCCAGAAATACCTTAAAAGAATCATATTAATATTATAAATGCGAAATTTCGATGGATGGGTGGATGTTTGTTAGATTTGTAGCCTGACGGCTAAACGGATTTCGATGAAGTTTTGCAAGATGTAGAGTATAGTCTGGAAGAAGACATACGATGTTATTTTTTTTTTTATAATTCCACACAGACGAAGTCACGGGCGAAAGCTAGTTATATAAAACTGAAAATGCTGACATAATAGCTATCCGAGTGGAAATAAAAACAGCGTGCAATTTGATTTTTATCAAATTAAATAGATGAAACTCAAGAAGCTCTTTATAACATCAATAAACTTTACATCTGTAGAGATAATAGCATTTTCTCAAAGCATATTAATCAGATTAACATATAAATTTTATAACGTAAAGATAAGCTTTGTTTTATATTTTTAACATTTACCGCTAATAGAGATCATCAAATTGATACGACGGAAAACATTATTAAAAACAAAAGATTACCAAGCATTTTCAAAAACATAACTATCGAAAACAAATGAATAACAAAGATTTCCACCCCACTTGTGAAGCTTAACTGAAAAAGCTCAGCAATCAGCATTCGCTATAACTCTTTCACATACTCGTATGTAGTTGCAGAGAATTTTAAAGTAAGTAAACGCTAGATAGTATATATTATGTTAAAATTTATATTATATTATATACAAGCTGTTGCCCGCGACTTCGTCCGCGGAGTATTAGAAAACATACAAACTATATAAATTACAAAAAGCTACGTATCCCTCGGGAACCGGACATTTCTCTGGGATGAAGCTTATCTTATGTGTACTCCAGACTTTGTTTTATATCTGTGCCAAATTTCAATAAGATATGTTGAACCGTTGCAGAATGATCGAGTGAATATTAAAAAACTAAATCAATGAATCCCACGGGAGCCGTAACTATTCCCGGCATAAAAAGTAGCCTATGTGTTCTTCCAGACTATGCTCTAATCCTGTGCCAAATTTCATGGAGATCGGTCCAGCCGTTTAGGCTACAAACGCTAACAAACATCCATCCATCTAAACTTTCGCATTTATAATATTAGTAAGATGTATATACCTATTATGTAGTACATGCTACACTCATCACACACGTGTTAATGTAATTTCGTTGGAGTCGATATAAAAAGCATGAGTGCATTCCTCCCAGTACAATCATTCTGTCGTTACGTGTATCGAGTCGATGACGAGCGACTTTTTGCTCTCGATACCATTGTGATGCAATTTAACGGGACCGAGCCTCGCGCCCAGACGTAATTCGATGTAACATCAGAGATAACTAATTGGTAACGGTAACGTAATAGAAACGCGAAAAAAATTAAATACCCCTCATCAAACATTTGGATCGATAAAGTTTGTCGTTGTTTGTTCATAAATTGTGTGTAGTCAATAATTTGCTTTTTTTATTTCGTCGAAGAAATGCTAATATTAATAAAAATAATAATTTATATATACATGATGGAGATCAGGGAGTCCGAGACTTAATCACTACGCCACCGCGCTTTAAAGAATTCATGAATAATTAACGTTTCAAACTTAAATATTCCCGGTTATTCAGACGATCTAAAAATAACTGCCCTAAAATTTGTCGGTTTGAATCACTAAAATCATACTTTCATACTAATATTATAAATGCGAAAGTTTAGATGGATGGATGTTTGTTACAGTTTACAGTCTAAAAGGCTGATCAGATTTCGGTGAAATTTGGTATAGATGTAGAGGATAGTCTGGAAGAACACATAGGCTACTCACTTTTGTTTTTTTTAATTCCCCACGAACGGAGTTCCGGGAGAAATCTAGTATAAAATAATTCAAGAAATGAATCCACGAGTTAAAAACCTACATGATAACTCCACAGATAAAAACAGCTTCAGTTGTGCTATTGTATAGAAGTTGTCTCTAAGAAAATACTTACTTAAAATAAGAGAAGTAAGATAAGTTGTCGTCGGTATAAGTGTGTCACATGAGTCAAACGCTGGAGGAGTTTAAATTAATTACAAGTTGAGTCATAAGCAATTTGACCTCGTGAGAATACACTACAATCAACCACACCTCTGATTCACTAAAAAAACATTTACTTCTAATAAATTTTTTATAAGAGTAGACATAGGTTAAAGTTGTATTCTTGATTCTTGTAGGCATTTCTTTTATACTTTGTTAATTATAAAAATTCTTTGTTCACAAGTACATAAACTACGAAAAATATATAATCACTAACATTTGTTGTTAATTTTATTTTTATTTTACTTTATATGTAACTAGCTGTTCCCTTGCGACTTCATCCGCATGAAATTGTGAAAAATTTATTTTATTGTTTACATTTGTCAAATTATCAATTTCAAATGTGACATGACGTGATCACATCCTTGCTTCCTTGATGTTGGCAGCAACTTATGGTCTCTTTCCCACATTAGGGTTTTTATCCAAAATATTGACCCCTTAAGTTTAATGGCGTTAAAATAAATAGCCTAAAGCGTGACGCAAGTATAGGGCTTTTTATTAAAAAAAGAATTATTGAAAAATATGCTGTAATTGCTGACATCTTAGGCAACAAGGAAGTGTGTGTTTACGCTTTATTAAAATAGTATAGAAGTATAGATAGATTTTGAGCACTAATATTTGCAAGGGAGAATGACCTGTTTTAAGTCTCGGTGACTAAATTTACTGTCGAAGCATTTTCTCCGTTTAATTTTATAAAAAATAACTACTTATTATTTTTTGTGTCCGCGCGTAAAAGCGCATACAAATTAATAATTGAAATCAATTGTTTTAATTGCATTGAAAATTTGTTGAAAGAATTTCTTTTACGATGTATTGCCGCCTTTGTTGTTGAACAAGAAAGTAATTAAAAATCGATATCGTCTGACGGAGCATTTCATAGCTGTGAGGAATGCAAGACAAATCGAAAAGTGGCGTAAGTCTACGATAGCCATCAACAGTTTTTACAGTTCTTTTTGTTGCTTGACGCGACGTGTCATAGGCTTTTATTATTATACTAGCTTTCGCCCGTGACTCCGTCCGCGTGGAATAAAAAAAACAAAACTGAGTAGTCTATGTGTTCTTCCAGACTATTCTCTACGTCTTTGCCAAATTTAATCGAGATCCGATCAGCCGTTTAGGTTACAAACTCTAACATACATCCATCCATCCATCCATCCAAACGTTCGTATTAATAATATTAGTAAGATAATCTTTCTAACATCACATGAATTCAAGTTTAAATTGAGATTTTACCTATAGTATCTAAATTTTCATTGTTACTTATATTTCGTGTATCGTATTTTTGGTCTCATAAATTTTTGCACCGCAATAATACGAATTGAATAGATTCAACACATCTTTCCTACAATCACATTATTTGTGTCTGCAAGTCTTTGCTGTATTACGTAAGGTTATCGACAGTCTCTAAATCCACAGGACATCACTCTAACATATTCCGCTTAGTCAGAACCTCCAATGACATGTACTAACAGTGTATTGAAGAAGTCGAGAACATTTTAAATTTAGTCGGGAAGTGATGGGATATCGACACGGAGTGAATATCTGTACGCGCTTTCCATCACTAGTAGTCTACCTGGCTTCTATAGCACGAACATTCAACAACCACGAGAGGCCAATAACTTTGATTATTGTCATACCAACATCCACAAAAACTTATCACTCTATTTGAAGTAAATACATTTTTAATGTCAGTGTAAAAACATGCAAAATACATGTTTATATTGTTTATGTTCAACATTCTGGTACTCTCATGAAGTAAACACAAAAACAAGTTTCAATCGAACATACCCTGGCTACTAGGTAATTATCAATTTACTGAGAAATTGAGATAACTGTAACTGGTTATGCATCAACCGTAATACAACAATTATACTATAAAGTGGAACCAATGTATGATAGCTACCTTGGATAATTCTTGCCATATCTAACGATTCAGTCATAATATATGAATTTGAATCCTGAATCAATTATTTTTATCAAGAACAGTTACTTTGTCAAGTGAACAACCTTTATTTTGTGTTAAAGGCTTTATAGCAATTTGTTAACACTATTTCTGTTTTTTTATTTATTTTTCACTTTCTTATTTTGTATTGTGTTTGTTTATAATTGTTTGGTTTCGGTATATAGTTTAAGGTATTATGGGACTGACATGTTCTAAGGAACCAAAGTCCCTTTTAAAAAAGAAATCTTTATTTTGAACTATTATTAAGTAACTGTAGAAGAAACTCTTGAGAGATGGACCAAGAAGAGAGTGATGACTGAGATGACAGAGTTATTTGGAGGACGAAAATCCGGAGAGACGTCCCTACGGGAGTAGAATAAAGTAGGGGAGATGATATAGAAGAAACTCTTGGTATGAGAAATAATGTGGTAGATTGCAATTATTTTAGGTCGAAAATGAAAGACGATTACATAGCCGAATCGTTCTATTGCCTAGATATTTGTACAGCAATGCCTTTATCTCTGTTTTTCGTAAAAAAATTATAACAACAAGAATTTCAAATAGAGTTTGTTGAAGACTTTACCATCGTGTTTAGAATGACAATATGAATATTCAGTTTCATTTATAACTTCATATTATTCGATACTATTTGTTCTTTTAATTCTAATTTAATACGTCCAAAGTATTACGACTTGTTATTTATAGGGGTCAGCGTTTACAATTAGATTAAGGGAATGAAAACAATCTTGAATCTCATTTATTTGTCCTTTGTGCGACTTAATTTATAACTGACCGTTGTCGCTTTATTATGTTTGCCAATATAAGAAAATTAACTATACATTACATAATGTTACAGTCCAAGTTTACTACACAATTATTACTAAAACGGTATTTACAGCTAAATATCCAGCATTTTTTATATAGTAAAGGTAAAACGGCCATTACTTTCTACAGGTAAAAGTCTTGTAGAAAAACATACTGACTAAAACTAAAGTAACTGAATGTTTTGCTTGAGTATTTCGCCAGTGAAAACTCATTTAAACAAGATCACAAGTGTACATGATACGGTTCAATTCAATTTAGAACAGAAACCAATTGACTTGCATGGCTTCAATAAAAACGAATACAACGGCCTTTTGTTGGGCTAATAGAAAAAGAGGCTATTAACTTTATTAGATCAATAATCGAGCACTTTACAAAATAACAAGTAATTGTGACCAATCGAGTGATCAAAATGTTTTGAATGAGCCAATTGCAATGCTGAAGAAAAATAGAAGTTTGCTTTGTATAATTGGTGAGCTCTTCTTGCTTGAAGTGGCGACTGCAGGGAAATTGTGACGGTCGCGGAACAGCACTCCGTTCAGGGTTGCCACGTGCACTATTCTAGATATTTATATACTTTTCTTTAAGGTCAACATTCTACAGCAACATAACTGTGGATGTTGACGAACAACACGGCTGCAGTTTTCATGTCAATGTTTCTGCAAAAAATTAGTGTTAAATATTTTAAATATTTTTAAATATAGATAAAATACGTCTAAAAGAAAACTTATTACGTTAGTTCTAATTTGTTTTTTTTTAATTTATCATATCTTTTTTTAATATGTGTACTTGAGGTTTTAATACATTTTGTCACCTTATTTTTTCTCGTCGAAGTAAAATAAAAAGTTGCTACTTTTAAAAACGGTTACCCTACTTTAGTCTACAAGTGCCTCGGGTAAAATTGGCCAGGTCCTTTATTATTAAATTGAACAACACGCCGCGTCTTGTGCTTACCAAATTACAACGTCACAGAAAAAAAAGACAAGCTTAATACATACCGAGTATCACATTACCATGAAATTTTGATCAAGACAAAATTTAATAATGATTTCAAATATTCAAAGTACTTTCAACGGAGCAAGAAAACGTGAAAGAACAAAATGCAGCAATTTAAAAACCTGACCAATGCAATGCGGGAGGCGGCAAGTTAGCAAGTCAATCCACCTTATCACTCCTTCTATTTTAATATTGTACAGAACTTTTGCTTGTTTACACAACCTAAATTGGTTTTAAAATCATACTAATATTGTACAAACGTTTAGATAGGTTACTCACTTTTGTTTTTTTAATTCCACGCGGACGGAGTCGCGGGCGAAAGCCAATAGACTATAGTAATTGTGTTGACTTTAATGTTTCTTTAAAAGAACAGAGACACCAAATGATAAATTAATATCCAGCCTAACCGAGGTTTAGGTGAGCATTAAGAAAGGTTTTTTTCTAACCTCTCATTCTAAATCATGGGATAGCATGTATAAGGATGTAAACTCCAAACAGATGACGTCACGGAAATGATTATTACGTTTTGAACGATTAAAGTTACTGGCCATTAATAATTTTGAGTACTGGCTGAATGTGCATCATACATGACAGATGTCAAGACGACGATCGAATGACTTTTGACAGTTGGCATTGAATGGTGAGATAATGCGCTTTGTTATTATAAAATCAATTGGTTAATCTCTGTAAATGTTTGCAATCCGATTAGATCGTGTTGTGCAGTTTTCATTTAATATGGTGGTCAACTTAGGATGGTGTTTCTAATGTTATGCGATTGTTATTTCATTATCTCTGACATGCACACGCCCACAATTGAGAATAGTTACCATGTATATGATCTGCCTTCGGAATTTATTCTACAAACCGCTCTTCACTGACAAATATATTACTTTCAATAAATAAATATGTTAATCAATATCAATATAAACTAACAAGTATTTTAATGTAAAACTGCATCTGTTTAAATACTCAGATTGTAATCGCTAGATCAATAGCTTCGCATAAATATCAATGCATTTTAATGCACATTTACATGTGTGGTTTTATCAATCGATTTGACATTATGATTAATGTTAATTTTAATGAATATCACTTTATTTTAATACATATGAATTTTACATCAAATATGTTCCATTCCTTTTGAATACCCAAGCCTTCAATGTTAACTACACAACCGTACAGTTGTAACTGACGTGTGTAGACAAGACTGTCAACTGTTAAGTGACAGTTAAAATTGAACCTACTCACGTAAGTTTTAACTTTACAATTGGACTGTTCGGTGAAAACAGAACACTGGCAGCAAACTTTAATTGAACACTAATTGATTTTAAATTTTACGTAATAAAAATTTTTTGATGTCTTTAGATTGGCTTATTTTTCAATTTTATAGTGACATACCGGGAAAGAATATCGTTGGAATCTATGGACTAGAAGAAATAAACACATCCAGTTCTTGACGATAGTACACTTCCAGTAACATTTGGACATAAACGCGACCTTCCTAACGATAAAACAGTTCTTGATTTATTAATGTAGAATTCCAATAAAAAATAATTAAAAATACATTACATACATATCCCTCCAAACACGTAGTAATAAATTAAACAAAGGACGGAGAACATTAATCTTTACCAAGAAGATATTTTGTCAGCGACACTCGAAACAAAGGTGACAACCGGTTAGAGCAATGCAATAGCATACATTTGATCTTTAAATATTAACAATACATCCGTATTATGTCAAATTCATCTAATGTAACAAGGTTGCAATAAAAAGGTCAAGACGTATTAAATAATCCAAGTAAAGCGAATCGCTTTAAAGCAAAAGCACACAAATCTGCATTTGCATGAATGCATAGATAACTATGTAAAGAGGCAAGATTTGTTTTTATATATAATAAACTCAAAAACTACTGGACCTATATCAAAAATTATTTTGCTATTACAAAGCTAAACTATCGACGAGTAACATTTACTACTATTTTTTTTTATTTTAGCCCAGGCGATGACTCGAATAAAAGTTAGTTTTTTATTATTACAAGTGATGGAATACAGATTTTAGTCCCTTTCCTAATGGAAATTATGGAAAGGATGGGAAGGAAAAGTGGATTTCACAGTAGAGAAGGAGCATAGGAAGGGTAAATATCTCCTGTATGTGCTAGTTCCTGATGTCTATGGGTAGCGGTCGCGTTCCATTTCGGTGGATTCAGCTGGCCGCTTGCTTGTTTGCCACCTTATAATATAAAAAAATGATAAAGTGAGAAAAAAATGTTATTCATATCTTTCTGCAGCTTACGCATCGTTCCTTACATCAAAGGTAACAAGTTAACTCCAATATCCACATCGCATTTACAGTCCGCATTCGCATCGTAACGAACGGAAGGCATCCGCAAAGAATACTGGGCTTTCACAATATTCTCCACAGAGAGCCGTATCACATACAGATAACACTAATATCATCTCGGTTACAGCAAAGATATATCAAGTCAAAGCCGAAATTACTTTATTCAATTTATGTTTTCAAGACTCGCTAGTCTCTGACATATCACAAAGAGAAGTTATTCGAAAAGAATAAACTGGAGTTCTGTACATTTTAAGTTTTAAAAGATATTTCTTTTGTAAAATTCAATTTAGTACACTACGTAAACAAAAATTGACAAACAAGCCTCTTAGATTTGTGCTGTCTGGAGACGGACGAGGAAGGCCGAAACCAAATAACTGGGAAAAGGTGAAGACAGAAGAAGAATTTGGTTACGAATCATATTTTATTCAAACCTTAAGTCTCTACGGAAACCGCTTAGTGTAGCTTTAATAAGGTAAGTAATACTAACAATAAAAATTCTCACTGACGTTTATTTTAACAATGATAATGAATTCAATTTTTTTACAAACTATAAAATCATTTTGGAATCTTACCTAAGCGAAATAAAATTTGGTGTTTACGATTTTATCTCGAAGTCAAATCTGCAACAATTACTGCAAACAAAGCTTAATAGGGCGTAAAATAAAACAAACGAAAGACTTGTTTTTGGAACAAAGATGAAGGACAATCTTTTCTTGCTCTGTAAATCTTAAAACGTGGATAACAACACCAAATATCTATGTTTTTTTAAGTGAATGACAACGAAGACAACTTTGTTGTTATACACTTGCCACGATGTGATCTCCCCACTACTTGTAGCGTGCGTCTCGTGAATAAAAGGATAGGCATTAAACAGTTTTCACTAATTTAATTCACATTCGCAGATGTGATGGGTAGGTGCGCGTGCTTTTGTTGCGTCAGAAACTCTACCCTTATCTTTTAGTTGAAGTATGTTTTTGTGTATGTGAATAGATGTGTAGTTATGTTCGCTTTTTGCAGCCCTTTAAATGTCATTCGACCTGTATACTATCCTGAAGTGTTAGGGAGAAAATTAGTCTGGCTTTTGTTTTTTTTCTTTCTGACTCGAAATCAAACAATCACGATTACCCAAAGATTAATCCTTAACAGAGTTGCCTGCAGATGATCTAAGATAGATCTAGGCGGTTAGTTTAATCTACCATTTGTATGGTTGTCTGTATAGTAGGATATCTATTGATTATTTCGGATTATCCAGAGAGTTGCAGATTGAACATGAAGCTGATTTATAAACAACACTAATGTTTTTTTAATCAGGAAACGAATTAAGCGATGAATTCGAAAGATTCAATCATTAAATTACAATTTCATTTAAACTACATTAATATAATGTAAATAAATCCATTAAGTAATAATAAATGATGTAGTATTGTAAACTCAAAACAATCAGAATTATAATTCAATCCGCTAAAAGTGCATTTAAATGTTATAGTTGAGCCAATTTGATAGGTCACATTTGACACTTCATCAAAATGGAATAACGTAAACTTGTAACTGGAGTACAAAATGTTATTAATTTTTTTGAACTGCACAATTGCTTAAAAAAAGATTACATGTTTATTGTAAATAATTACCGAACGTTGTTACAATGTTTTCAGTCAACCCTTATTAAACAACAAGGATGTGACAATTAAAACATCTATAAAAAATAACTGAATTCGATATTCATATGTTTGAAATCCGCACCTATCCATCCCATTTAATCGATGTGGTAAATACGTTATTTCACTATGATGCTAAAAAATATACGTCAAATATGACCTATTAAATTGATCCAACTGTAGTCTCAAACATTAGAAGCGAAATCGTGTGTCGCTGCATTCATTTTGCTGGATTTGAATAGATTTAGCTGATCTCGCCATATAAAAATCAAAACATTTTACCGCATTCGAAAATGTACGCTATTAGCATAGTATTTTTGACGACAATGTTATTGTTGTTTTAAATTAATTAAATCCCCGGAAATGACTTTAATTTTAAATGAAATCAGAAAAAAACGTGACACATGTTTTTCTAGAACATTGAACGTTGTTCTGACGTAGTTCAGTGATTTTGACAGTAGTAATGAATTCGATTAGTACATGTGAATTAGTGAATCTAAGAATTTTCCATTTCTTATCGAGAATAGCAAAATTATGAAAAACTCAAGCCAGCTTTAAATTATTTCTATTGAATTTAGAGCTGAGATCTTGAAAAATCGGATTATTCCCAACCGTCACACAGGTCTGTTCCTACGTGGGGACAGATGAGAATAATAAGTTTCATCCATCCCACCCTTTGCAACGATGGGACTGTTGGAACTTATTTTATTTCTTAACGGTTCCATCTGTCACATTATTGATTGATGGTGGGACTGAAAGGTGGGACGGAGGAAATTTTTATTCTCATCTGTCTCCACATGGGTGGGTGACGGTTGGAAATATTCCGAAAAATCTTACGAGTACTATAAATATAAATGTGAAATTTAGATAAATAGAGAGATGTTTGTTATTTGTAGCCTAAACGGCTGAACGGATCTCATTGAAATTTTGTATAGATGTAGAGGATAGTCTGGAAGAACACATAGGCTACTTACTTTGTTTTTTATTCCACTCGGACAACGTCACAGGCGATAGCTATTAAAAAAAGTACTTATCTACTGAAAGCGATGTTGTATAACCATGTTGTCGTTTAAACGCGGTTTTAACTAAACAATGTTTAACTATGGAATAATACAAAAAAAAAGATTTATTTTGGTTGAACACTGTCAGGAGTTTAGCTATCGAATAAATATGCAAATAGCTTGGTAAGTTTATTATATACGATAGTCTGAAGAATTAAAAGTAAACGAGAAGGTTAAGAGAAGGTAAGCGTTCAGAAATAAATACATTATCAGTTGCAAAGGTTTTTAGTATAAAAATAGATGTACCCAATAACTATTTATATACTAAGTGCCTTTCCAACTTGATTTAATTTACTATAAAGCATTCACTTGTAATAATATCGCAAGAAAAGTAAATTCCGGTCTCCATATAGCTTTTGCGGTAGATTTAAATTCGTATATATTTATGTTAATTTTAAGTTAAATTGTTTCATAAATTGTAATGTGCTACCTAAAACATAATAATAAAAAATAAAAACATATCCAAAGTGTATAAAAAACATGTATAAAGATTGTGTAAAAAACAGAGATTTTGTATTCAAAGTTTTAATAAAATTAAATTTCAAATATTAGCCAAATATATTCAATAACTGAGTAAATTCAAATAATTACTTAACACAAAGTATGGTTTTGTTATTGATTATTTACTTTGATGAGATTAATTGTTTAAGAATAAAATATACCTTGACATTGAAACTTACATTATTGCGTTTTAATTAAATACCTTATTTGTCCATTTATGTCATCGTCATATTTAAAATTACAATCATTTTATGAAACAATAAATAAACATCTTATTATTATTAATTATATTTCAACAACAACAAGAAAACTTTGTTTGTTTGGTTGTAATAAAACTTTAAAACTACTTTTCCGATTTAAAAAAGTATTTCATTACTAAAAAGCTACGTTGTCAGTGAGTAACATAGGCTGTTTTATAATATTTTTTAATTTCACGCAGATGGAGTCGCGGGTGAAAGCTAGTCCATTATAAAATTTTGTAAGAAAAAAAAGTTCTATAAATGAAATAAGCAATTTCCACGAAGGATCTGATTTTCGCAAATATATTCGTACTTTAGACTTCATTTTAAAAACAAATAAAAGAGTTGCCATCTCTGATTTTAAAGAGATATAATTCGCAATACAAATTAGTATAAATGTTGCTACCTTGAAAATCGACGTTATTAAATGACCAATTATCCCAACGTGAAACTTTTCGAATTTTAAAAAATCTATAAATAGCGTTCCAAGCATTCACTTTCGTTTTTTTTTACTCACTCGTATAAAATATTGTCCTACGTAAGCGCGTTATACAGTGGGACTCGACTGCGGTGAATCTTATATGAAGAAATATTCCTGTCTTTGTTTTGCCAATGAGAATGAAAGAGACAGAAATATCTATTAATGTAAATGTCACTGCAAAGAAGTTCTACGATTAACAATGCGTCAGACAACGCACAACACAAACTTTAAAAAAATATAGACGAATTAATAGCCTCGTTTTGGAAGTCAGTTAAAAACAGAACTTGACATTTTCGCATTCACCGCTTACGTAGAATAACGCATATCACATATTTAAACAATTTAAAAAAGTTTAGCTATGCAATGTCACATAAAATGTCTAATTTTAGTCCCTTTTCCTATCCACCCTTTTCTTAAGAGGAAAGGATGAGAAGGAAAAGTGGATTTGACGGTGGAGAAGACGCTTTAAATGGGGTAATATCCTATTTATGTCTCCTCTTCCGCGATTAAGAGTAGGCAACGTATCTACACTTGCGGTATCTTTGGGCAGCGATCACTTCGCCATTTCGGCGGATTCAGGTGGCCGCTTGCTCGTTTGCCTCATTCGTTTAAGCGAAACAAAAACATTGCAAGTTAATTATTTAACTAATAATAATTATTTTGACTAATAACAAAATAAAGGCTTTATCCAAAGTGTAGGTTAGATGAATACTAATTAAAATTGTAAACAACCACTAAATAGCAAGGACGAGATTATATTTAATCATCTTAAAAACAGGATAAAAGATAAGACCGAATTAAAATATTAACGAGATTGGGTATTAGGTATACAATAAAAATAAACGAATTTGTCCAGCGCTGCTTTTATAACACAGAAAAGAAAAAAACAAATATTTTTTTTGTTCTTATCTTAATTTCGAATATTCTAAAAGTTATTTAAATTCTGTAAATTATTGCTCAATAAATGTATACATTAATAGATTTGTTAGCTATCTTAATAAATTGTAATAACACTTATATAAATAGGTATTGTGATAAAGAAACGTGTTGGATGAATTAGAAACCTTCAAAACTATAAAAGGCAATAGCAGCCAACTACAGAACATTTAAACCTGTGATGATGCCTAAAGAATTGTTGAAATCAAATTTTGGTTAACGAAAAGCGCGTTTTTTTGACTAAACTATCGCACAACTGTTTAGTCGTGCGATAGTTTAGTCCTATTAGTTTATATAGTGCGCCCCCTACTCGATTTTTAGTTGTGCGACTAAAACAGTTGAATGTGATGCGAAGCAATCGACAAGCGCACTATAGTTGTGCTAGAGTTTACTCTACTATGAGCGTCACTAGAGGGCGTTGCTCCCCCTTCGTTTCACTATTTTAGCGAATTCAAACGGCCGCTTATACATTTGCCACATAACGAAAAAAACAATGGAACTGCATAGATACAAATATATACATACTAGAGAAACATACTGTACTCATTTTACTCCTGTAAGTTGGACAAATGAATAAATATCATCAGTGGTCGATCATATTCATCATACAAAAAAATGGAGCACAGTCATTCAAATAAAATTATTTACCAAAAACGTATCATTCAAAACAAATGAACATTGACAGTTGCTTACCATAAATGATTCTTTTGATTTTATTTAAATCATACTAACATTATAAATGCGAAAGTTTAGATGGATGGATGTTTGTTAGAGTTTGTAACCTAAGCGGCTGAACGGATTTCGATGAAATTTGGCATAGATGTAGAGGATAGTTTGGAAAAACACATAGTCTACTCACTGTTTCTTTTTAATTCCATGCAGACGGAGTGGGGGCGAGAGCTATTTCTAAAATAATTTGCATTTAATACATCATGTTCATAACATGTCGATCGTCATTCATAATTAAAATATAATTGAACGTAATGCACGGCATATTTTAAATGTAAGAAATTTCATACTGCCTTATTAACATCAATTTGCGACCTTCATGGTTAAACACCTCAAAGTAAACAAAAAAGTAGAGACGTAATTATTGACTCTCCTTTTAAGAGAAATAACTTTGATGTAAGACACTTCGAAATATTTTTTATTACTTTCATCAGTATAGCATATTTATAGACAAAAATATCATGGAAGCCAAGTAAATAAAATATTAAATTATTGCAATTGACAGATGGTGAATTTCTATCGATATAATGATTTTTAACTGACTTGAATGATTTAAATTAATACCTGGGTAGGGTTGGTACATTTCTGGCTGGGTCGCGGAAGATTGCGCAAGCGTTCAAGTGACCCAGCCACTGGCGGATAGAAGGAACACCGCTGGGTTTTTAGTGGGTATTCCGGACATTTTTCATATTCTTGGCCGGCGAGTCCCACATACCCCCCCCTGGTAACGGGGGGAGGGGGATGCGTAAATGCATTTTCCCAGCGAAAAAAAAAGGGTTGGTACATTTAGATCTGAACTCCATAGCCAGTGGCGATCGTAAACACAGATACAACACAAAACAAAGACTTACATGGACGAAACTAGATTAAGGCGCTCTATGCGCTGCCATCTCAATGTTCAAGTTCAATGCCTAACAACAAGTGAACCGTTACTCTTTTTTATTTAGTTTTTTTGTATTAATAAGTACTTAGTATTGTATAAAAATGATCGACAATAATTATTGTCCTTATTTGACTTTTACTACAAGTTGTTTAATATCTCGAAGTAAATATCAACACAATAATTAAAATACAATTACAATAATATTTTGTGTAAGTTTTAAAATGAATTTTGGATATTTACATATGTGCTTGCTTTAGCGTCAATATTTTCAGCATAAACACGCAGGTCGCAAATAAAATCCAACTCTGCTGTTTAGTTTCGAAAATAGTAAAAATTCAATTTTGATTTGTTTTATAAATAACTTTAAAATCTAAGTATAACTTCTTGTTGGCATTGAAGGGCAAGTCGCGAAGTGAACGCCGTTACTATTATGGGCAATGTGTGTCGACAATACAAATTAATAAAATTCTTTAGAGGACAGAATATTTCAAATATAATCAAAATACAATCTAACGCATTAAAAATAATCAAAGTGAAAATATCTTTTCAAAAATCAACAAAACATAAATATGTGTATCAGTCGTAAAGCTAAATAATTTTAAATGAAAATAAATAAAATTGATTAATATTTTAACATTAAATAAGACAGCAAACACAATAACAAACAAAAGGGTTACAAAGCAAAACTAAAACTAAAAAACCCTACGGTTTTGACAACAGAAAATATATGTCATCTTCACTTCAATCCCAAAATTAGTACAATAGTACGCAATTAGATTAAAAAGCAGTTATATGTAGGTATAATTTAAAACTTTAACTATAATATAATAAGACCCAATATACCGTGCACTAGTTGGAGACTGCAAATATTTGTCTGTGTATGATGAACATTAAACGCTAATCAACTAACGCCATCTACAGTTGTTAAGAGCGACCACTTAAAACAGTTAGTGTTATTTGAAAGTCAAATAAATTATCAGATTACGCTGATATCCTGCAGTGATATTACTACTGTTTATACAATAGTAAGTAGTTGTAAGACTTGAATGTTAATACAATAATAATACTTAATTGACGCAAATCAGATTATTTGCGTCATAAGTAACCCTGGTAATGCAAATGTGTAGAATCGCTGCAAGTCAATTTTTCACGATACACTGGCCCACACGGATTCCGTAGACATAGACGTCAGTTACTAAATTAGAATAAATAATGATATAAATTAAAAAAAATCAGTAATCAGATCAATTTAAAGTCTCTTGGCGTCATTTATTTTCTATTACTATTATAGTTCACTTTAACGCTTTTAATTCAAAAAAAAATGTTTTTATTTTCATGGTCAGCATCACGATACAACACTCTACAGTTTAAAATTGAAGAAGTTAGCTTTTTAAATGAATGTCAAGTCTAAATAGCAGGACAATTATCACATTTCTATAACAATTATGAATAACCGCTATTGCCAAACTGTACTTAAGACCTTCGACTTATTTCGAACTGTGACGATCATAATTCCTTTTATTTCCTTGAAATTAAACAAATCTGGTTTTAGTAAACTGAAACAAGGACTAAAAATGTCGTCTATATAATGTGAAACTTTACAAAGCAGTTATCAGTCTCAGAAATATAACAACTCGGTTAACATTTAAACTTACATTAACGTAAATAAGGAGTACAGTGTTGGTAAAATGTATCTTCTGTTAGTAATTTTGTGCTGTGCAGTGTTTGAAGGATATGCTTCCAATGGTATTGTATATTTACTACTGTGAAAATTCATAATGATCTTAAGCGATAATTAAATAACAAAAGTATTCGATTGTAGAATTTTGTTAATGAAATCGGAAATATAAATAATGTAGTATATGGAAAGTACAAAGATTATAAATAATTGAATGAAGTCTAATTATCAAAATCATCTTAATTATTGTTACTTTACGTCCTGTCGATACGATAATAGAAACATGTTATAAACATACGTTATTATAAGTTGTGTGGTTCTGTCGCAAGAAGTGGAATGAAAATGTGATTTCTTTTAACTATTCTCTTTGTATTCACATCCATCCATCAAAAATGTTTAAGTGCATAGATTTTAATTGTCAATTTGAGTGCAATAATCGAATCATTGTTAATTGAAAATTCAGAAAATATTTCTCAAACATACGACTATTATGAAATTAATCAGGTATCTCGGAAACGGTTTTATATTGTAATTTGCATAGTCATTTACTAGTACAGTAATAATTTCAAAGAATTAAATAATTAAACAGATGAAACTAATCTCTGTCAGAAATCATTTTTTTTTTTCATAAACATAAGGAGATAATAAAAAAAAATTATTAGAATAGTACTTTAATTCTTTTTTCTAGTACCCTTGGCTCAGCCATGCCTGCTGGGTGATTCAGAATGCCTTATCAAGACAAACACACGAATTGCTCTCTCTAGAATCGGTTATGGATTGCCCGAATTCGGAATTAGATCTTTAGAACCAATGACGTTGAGAAACATTACGATGGGTGCAGATGGTTTTAGATTAGTCTTCAGAGAAATGAATATAGCTGGTGCTTCTAGATGTAACATTGAAGATATACAGTAAGTACTAAAGTATAAGTCTAAACTCCATGATGATACTTAGCAGAATGATAGGTGCAAATGTGACGTCAATCACAAACATAAACCAACGCAACATGAATTTATTTGTAAAAGTAGTTACACAAAAACTATCCAAATACTAAAATAATATAAAGAGGATTTTGTTATTCGGAAAAATTAATTTTAAGGATAATTACGTTTGATCTGTAATCAGTACATCTATTAAGGTGCCATAAGTTCGAATCTGAAATAAACAAGCTCGTCTCCTTGTCCATTTTAATTTTTTGTTTAAAATCATTTGTATTAACGACCGGTTTCTTTACAGATTAAATTTCGTACACTCTACTATGTCCGTAACTTTAGAATGTCCACTGGAAGCTACTGGTACATTTAAAATGTCTGGAAGTATTTGTTTCTTTGACGTCAATCATGAAGGAAATTACATTGTCAAAACAGGTACTAAAATACACTTTATTTTTGTTTTATGCGAACTAAAAATAGTGCAATGACCTCATTTTTTTTCAGATTCCATTAGGACTACAATTAATTCCAAAATCGATACTATTTATGGCGCTGATGGCCACAGATATTGGAAATTGACGGCGACGGATTATTCTTACGAGCCTCTAGAAAACCTTCACATCGGTCTGGGAAGGCTGTTCGTAGGGGAAGTCACTAGAGGTAATATAAAAATAGCTCATTATTAAAATGTATTTTTTAACTTCATTCATTCAATGGTAAACTAAAAGCGGGCGCACTATTAACTAAACTATTCTTCATTCTGGCTGCGAAACAATCGACAATCGCACAACTGTTGTGCGATTGTCGATTGTTTCAATGTATTTTATTCTTATTCTAATGAGATATTTCTTCCAGCCTCACCCCTGTACAACGTAGTGAGCAACAACTGGTGGCCGCTAGTGTCTCGAGTCGCCGAGCCTGCTGTTAGCGCTGCAGTCGCTCGCTTCCACGAAGTTCTTCAAAAATTCTTCCTTCGCGTACCTCTCGAACATCTGTCCAAATAATTACGAATTAAGATGTTTATGTCTACTATTCGAATTCCTGCTAAGATTTTGTTTCCTTTTTAATTATAGTTAAATGTTCTTTCATGTCGAAATAAATTTTACTACTATGAATAATATTAAATCTAATGAATTTAATTTAATGTAATTTTTATTGCAATGCACACACTAAATACTGTTAAGTTGATTAACGTATTCACATTGTAGTCACAGAACTACAAAAAAAAAATCAAATTATAGTCATTTCAGTCTTCTTACGTTATCTTATTATATTCTAAAATATAAAAATATAGCTTTAACCTACATATTTATATTTTTTAATATAAAAAACACAACCATACTACTATTCAGTGACACAAAACGTTCTATCATTAAAACACTATTATACTAACAAAGGCTTTTAAAATATCTGTAATCAAGACAGCTTTTTGAATCAACAAAATGCCGAATTTTCCTCGAATGTTTCATGAATTATTAATTTACAAAACAAAATGTAGTGACAAAGATCTTACAGAACAAGAATTAGAGGTTAGGATGTCAGATAATAAAGGGACGAAAAAATCACTGGCTTAATCTTAAGAAACCACATGCAAATTTATATTTAAAAAACATCCAATTCAACCATGTTATTGGTGGCGTTTAAAATTAAAAATAGCCTACGGGTTCGATGAATCCCACATTATAGAAAACGAAATTCACACTAAGTACGGGCAAAGGTCAACTTTTTTTAATAATACAACAAAGTAAATACAAATCAATTTAAATAAGCGACGATCTTTTGAATTATGATCCCAGTTAGATTAACGACAATCTGCTTTCATTTTAAAATCGTAATCGTATGGAAAATCTGACGCTGGTAACCAATTTAACATCTATCGCTTAATAATCCACTGACACAACAAAAAGTCGTAGTGAGTCATCTCACCTGATTTTATTTTTATCTCCTTTATCCTTTTTCTTAGCCTAGCAATACCGAAAACACCAACCTTTGATTTTAACTAGGGTTGTAACGGAACTTCGCTTCCGAATCCGCAAGCGCGGAACTTCCGCAAGAAATGATAACTACGGATCCACTTCCGTTATTTCTTATGCGGAATTATAACGGAGGATAATTTAGGTCTTTAACGCGAGTGGGGCGATTAGGTATCGTTTATGCGGCCTGGGCGGGCGTAATAAGTCAAGTAACTACAATTGTTATCTATACTATAAAGCGTAAACAGTAAACACACACTTCTTTGTTGTCTAAGATGTCAGCAATTACAGCTAATTTTTGAATAAATCTTTTTTTAATTAAAAGCCCTACCATTAAACTTAGGGGGTAAATATTTTCGATAAAAACCTTAATGTGGGAAAGAGACCATAAGTTATTGCCAACATCAAGGCTGCAAGATTACCAAGGTTTGTAATGTCATGTCATTTTGACATTTGCTATTGATCATTTGACAAATGTAAACAATAAAATAAAATTTTCATAACTCCATGCGGATGAAGCCGCACGGGAACAACTAGTACAATATATTTGCATAATAAACTGTATCTTGTAATTAGTTATGTACCAATCTGTATTTTGAATTAACGTGGTTTTAGTTTTTATTTCATTCACGAATTTTCATCGCAATTGACATTTTATAGTGACCTTCGCTTCCGCTTGCGTTAACCTCCGGTTCCGCAGAAGTGAAGCCCTTCGCCTCCGCATCCGAATCCGCTCCTGTTACAACCCTAATTTTAACATACAAAAATCATACATGATATGTATTCTTTTGTATGTCTTATGAAGCATATTTTTTTTAATTAAACGATAAATATATAAAATGTTTTGTTTTTATTACTTTTTTAAGAAGGCGAAAAATTGCTGCCCTTTAAAAATATTAACAAAATCAAATTAAAGGGCAGTGATTCCAATGTTAATGTTGGTTATTGTTTAAGTAATACATTGTTTTTGTTGTTAATAAATTAATATTTTTATTTTATAACAAGGAAATGTTCATTTATTTAATAAGTAAGTTAATACGTAACAGAGTTTTGTACAAGAAACAAATAAAACTACAAAATAATTTTCATATAATAATTTTGAATTAATTTTGAATGAAAATAAAGTTGAATGTTTATTATTTCACGTACTTGAAAACGTCTCGTACTATTACAGAAGTACTATGATACATAATTATCACGTATGTATATGTCCCCACTAAGTTAGGGTGACAAGGCCATAGTCAACCACGCTGGCCAAGTGCGTTTTGACTTCACACATATCTTTGAATTTTTTCGGCGATATGTGCAGGTTATATCACGATGTTTTGCTTTGCCTTAAGAACATCGAGTAAATTATACATGTGAAAATTCGAAAAATCGAAATTCACACTAGTGCATGGCGGGATTCGAACCCAAGACCTATAGATTACTAGTCAAGTGCTCTAACCACTGAGCCACCGAATCTCTTTAATGCGTCATAATATGCCTGTTTTAACTAAACTTCCTTGACAGGTCCTTCCCGATAATTTCTCGTCTCCCCGGGCGCGGAATATGCATAAAACGTTCTCCTCTATTAGAAAGAGGATGACGATAATTCTATCCTTCTCTCGGATACCATTTATCGCCAATTTTCTTTTTGAGTATAAAATAGTTTTTAAATTACTAAGATGTTTTGATTAATGACCTCTATTCCTATAGATGCACATTCATAGGGTAGCTTGTACATAATTTACAACAATATACACTTAAACTCTTCAAATTGATTTACATTTTATTAAGGTTCATCATCATCATCAACTTGCCCTTTTCGCTTCATCAGCCGTCATATCTGAATCCACTCCCTTTCACACAATCCATACATACTTTCTTTGGTCTACAATATAAAATCAATGTCCATATTTTAATGGTCAATCCCCTTTGAAAAAAAACACTCGCTACACAAATGCATAATTGTTTACATTTCTTGTTAAATATCACTTCCGACAGGGAAGTACAGTCTTGTCACTCTATTGGTCCCATCCAACTTACAGTATAATGATGTTTTCAAGATCCCATGTTAAAATACTGGTTTTATCACACAGATTGGCTTATTTTCAAATCTGGTTTTGTCAAATCTATCGTTTTAATAATGAAAATTGCCGACTATATAATAGAAAACTTTGTAGAGCGTTTGTCAGTCGAACAAGGATCGTAATTAACGTAACATATCTGTGGCAATAACTTTGGGTTAATTTCTAAAATGTTTAAATTAATCTCTTTGTTATTTGTTGGAGTTTTAGCACAGAAAGGATACGCTTTGGGTATGATTTTTTCATATTAATGCATAATCCAGAGAAAATTGTACATAAAATAGATTAAATAGGCTTTGAATAACTACCGAAGGGATGGTAGAAATTTTGTCTTTCAAGAAAGCTTGAATACTGAAATAATTTGAATATTAGTAGTTGATTTTAACAGTAATAAAGCTGATGGATTAACAAATAAATTTGAGAATTATATTTTTACAATTATACTTTTTAAATTACCATTTGATTTTAAAAATTGAGATGATTCGAAAATTTATATAGAGGAGGAATATATTTTTTTTTTCAAATTTTCAATATTTTTCAAGAATTACATACGTTAAAAAAATTATTAAGCCTGAATTCTAGTGTTTTATATTACTCAGTAGCGATGATGAGTAAATGCTTAGACTTTAGTTGATATGTCTTTATATTTCCACCAACTTTTTCAATGGATTTTATTTAACTAAAACCTACAAATACAAATATTTTATTAGTAAAAGTCATTTTTTACAGATTAAACTATCCCCCTATCACAATATCATAAGTTGATCAACCAAAAACTTTAAAGATTAAAATTAATCCAGTACCATCGCCACCTCAGTCTATTAAGGCCCATTCACACGATGCGAGTATTTTTCAAAATAAAAGCAATAATTATCTTAGTTTAGTCTTGCATCGTGCAACGATCAAGAAACTCGCATCCTGTAAATGGGTCTTTAAGCGGTTCAATTACATTGTGAAAAATTTTCACATATAATTTTTTCACAATACGTTTTTTATTTCATTTTATTTTATTTCATTTTGCACATTATATTATTTTTTGATTATTACATTAATAAATGACGCGATAAGCTTTCATTTTGGCAAAATTACGTAAACTAATGTACAAATGTAAAAAAATCGATGTAGTTCTAGAAGAAATGCATAAAGATTTAATCCAAAAAGTTACTTTGATCGTAAACTATAGTCAAATTTTCACATATAAACGACCAATTGTAAAAAAGTAAATTAAAGAGATAAATAAAAAAATAGGTTTAAAATACATAAATAAAATCTAGCATATCATTTTGTCAAATCTCACAATTTAAATGTTACCTTTTCAAAATACAACCATTTGAATAATATTAAAATTATCTTAAACTAACTATATGCGTCATCGTATTAATTTTAATCTCCTTAAATCCAATGGTAATTAAAGTGACCGCATAAATATCTGTCAGCCGTGACCGTGAGTGCTGCAGTTTGCACATTAGCGTGATTTCCATTGCAGAAATACTTATTGTTATCTACATACTCGCGATTAGAAATTTAAATCATAAGATTAGAAGCAATTAAATATACAAATGTAATTTACATAAACGAATGACAACGTTGTTTTTTAGTATTAAGGATAAAAAAATTTATACTCGATAATTCAAATACATGACTTGAGTTAATCTTATTTTAATTAAATAATTGCATAATTATACTGTTCTACATCTAGGGGTTAGTTAGGGGAGCATATGTTCGTAGGGGTGGATTTAAAAGATGGATGATTTGCTCAAAAATATCACTAGCGTGAAACTACAGTGCAACTAGTAGAAAATAGAAACTAGCCGTATCAAATCTACTTAAGCCTACAAGGCATGAGAATTAATTAAATCACTGGCCATCAACCGCGTCTTTTATCGCGTAGAGGTTGTATTTTCAAAAAATATAAATTAGTTTACTTAATTATTTGTACTGAAAAGTACGTCAATTTTAAAGTAATTCTGCTAAATAAATAATACCTCTCCATAAAATTATAACACTATAATTTAGACCTTTAGGAGATGAATTTCGAACAAACCCTTCTTGGTGCTCGCCTTCGTAGTAGCAGACTTCTATATGTAAAAATACAAGTCTTTAGTTCCAAGAGTTTTGGCTGTGATACATAAGTCAGACAATCAGTTTACTCTTTCATATTATAACTGCCTGCGACTACGACTGCATAATTAAAAAATAGTAATTTAATCTTCCAGACTATTCTCTACATCTATGCCAAAATTTCATCGAGATCCGTTCAGCAGTTTAGGCTACAAACTCTAACAAACATCTGCCTACACTTCCGCATTTATAATATTAAGTAAGAAGTAAGATTGACATTTCAGGACAGTACGTTCCGTTCTGCGCACCGGGAGACTCCGAATGCTTCATCGTCGCAAACATTCGGCACGCTATCTCACAAAGCGGAAATGGATTACCTCAGCTTGGAATCAATTCTATAGAAACCATGTCGTTTAAGAATGTAACTTTGAGTCAAGGGCTCTTTAACTTTGTATTCCCACGCATGAAAGTACTGGGCTCTAAAGACTGTATTCTTGAAGACATGGAGTAAGTTAAAATTATTTTTGACAAAGATCAGAAATCACATGAAGTTTATCTCATCAAGAAGTTACTTTATGAATAACGTGGATTAAAAATCTACTATTAAATTATTCAGCTCAAAATATTATGACATTTTATACAAATTATTTTCTGTTTTTGCATCTATTTGATTACTTATGATCTCTTAGAAATTGATGCAGTCGATAAATCGATTCATTAAATACTAGCTGTTGCCCGCGACTCTGTCCGTGTGGAATTAAAAAACAAAAGTAAGTAGCCTATGTGTTCTTCCAGACTATCCTCTACATCTATGTCAAATTTCATTGAGATCCGTACAGCCGTTTAGGCTTCAAACTCTAACAATCTAACTAATCATTCGCATTTATAACATTTACTTAGTAAAAATTTGGATTATTTACTTACAGTTTGAGTTTTGCGCAATCGACAATGTCATTAACTTTAGAGTGTCCGATGAAAATAACTGGAAAATACAAGTTTAGCGGAAATATATACTTCTACGAAACCAGCCAAGAAGGAAATTATGTTATCAAGACAGGTAATATTCACTAACAATTAATAATTGACTAAAACCCAATTTTATGGTCATAAATTATTGTGCGTTTTTTGGTACTTCGCTCACTCTACGCCTACGTCACATTTGAGATAAATACTAAAGAATTTTATACCTGGCTTGGTATTTCTAATATTCAGAACGATTAACTACAATCAACAATCCATTCTGAACACAGCCATTTTAATAGTAACAAAATAAAAAATGCTTTTACAAAATGTTATCAGATTTTAGTGTTCAATTCCATTCTGTTTAATTGCGCAATTATTGTTCTTATTAAATGAAATATATTTCTTTACATAATTTAATATTAAAGGTAAAAGTAACTGAATAACATTTTATTTTAACGTCTTGTTTCGATAATTAGCGTCAAACACGTAAAAACAATTGAAGATTTCATTTTTGTAAGAATTGTCCTATTGTTTGTTTTTTATTTCATTTAGACAACATGAGAACAACCATTAACTTCAAAATCGACACAATTCGTGGTGCCGACAGCAAGCGTTACTGGAAACTGAATGTCTTGGAATACGTGTACGAGCCTCAAGAAGTACTTCGCATACAACTCGAAAACCTCTTCACTGGCGAAGTTACCAAAGGTACTTTACTCTAAACCTTCAAAGATGCTTCACAAGAGAAAGATATGTCTTAGAGGAGGCGATTTACTCGGATGTATCAGATTGTGCTGTAAAAAATCTACAAAAAACGTACTAAGCAGAGTCTGTATCATGTTTTCACTCCGTACCATTCATAGTCATTGTTGAACTATACTTACTCCGCTGGCATCAACCCATAGTGAGTGTTCTACTCAGACACAAGAAAACACTAGCAGCCTGTCCTGTCATCTCCTGTCAGTAAACTGCTTGCAAATCTCGGGCTATACTGTGTAATATTTAAAATGTTTTTGTATAATCTACATTCTTGGATTAATCCTTTCAGAAACACCATTCTTTAGCCCGTCAACTGGAGACTGGTGGCCAACAGCTGCCAAGACCGTTGAGCCATTGGTCAGCGCAACCGTCGGTGGTTTCCACGGATTCCTCGATGCATTCTTCCAACGTGTACCACTTGAACAGCTCTCCTCACAGATATTGCCGAGACAGACGTACAAGGCACGTGTACCTTCTTTCTCCAACCTAGAGTGCTTTAGTTTTAATTCAGTGTCGGATCTGCTGTAATTATCAATACCATAATTAATTTTACTGTAATCGATTTTATGCCCTTTTGTAATAAAGGTATCTAGTTATTAATGGAAATTTGTTTTTTTTTCTGGTATAAGATGTATGACGAACTTTTTTTTATTTAATACGCCGTACAACAATAATAGCGACAAGCCGTTGCTGTCAAAAATTAAACCTTTCCTTACTTATATTCCCTTAACGTGTATAGAAATCTGATAAAATTTACTGTCGATCTCAAAAATTATTAAATCAAACAAAGTGAAAAATAACTTGAGAAGTGTCCTTATCATGATCACCAGCTCTCTATATGACCCTGAGTGGGTTCGGAGCCTACCCCAAATAAGATGTGATCGTTCACTTCATAATATATTCCAATATATCCTTTTAATTAAATTAATTTTTGTGTAAATTACATTACATATAGATTTCTTATTCAAATTACGATGTACTTTTTACAATTACTAATAAAACACTCTTATAATTTATGAAATATCTGTTATCACAACTATAAAAATTGTTTATTGTGTTTCATGAATAGCTAGTTGATTGTGAACATTTAACTTAGGAAGTTCATATACTTAACAAGTAGATTACAGGTTCCCTTATAAACTGTATTGCTACGAAAATTACGCTACGATATGGCGAATAAAAGATATTCAGCAAATTAAAACGCTATTTCTTTAATTTCAACGAGATCCGTTCATCCGTTTAAGCTACAAACCCATTTTTTCCCAACCTGCCGTCCATGGATCACCAGTAGTCCGCAGGAGTCGAAATATGGTCGGCGAATGACTTTATATTTAGCGAGTGAGTGACCTGTTGGTCGCCATACAATGAGTGAGAAGAGTGCCGGTGAATGAGTGGATTACAATAAAATCTATAACGTTAAGCCTAGCACAAAAGATGCGAGAACATTTTCTTGAGATGGAAAACACTTGTATGAGATTTTTGCAGCGCCACTATCGGGCAGAAAAGTAACTAAAAACTGTTTTAATGCATCTCACATTTTACATAGTAATTTCTACTAACAAAAATAATATAACAGTGGTCCCCGGCCAAGAGAAGGTTGGGAACCCCTGCTTTATACAAATAGCTTTAGAATCCTACAAATTTTGGAAAAAAACTGTTTTCGTATTATACCAAAATACTATTTCTACTTACGATATAAAATTGCAACACATTTTCACAGCGACTTTAGTATTTTCACATATTTTTTTTATTACAATTGTATAATATTCTGAGTTGCCAGTACGACTACCTTAGTAATATATACTATACAACAAGGAGTGTGTACGTCGTATTACGTATATGGTACGTCGAAATTCTACAAACAGTGGCTATATGATGATATCAAGAATTTATAAGCGATGATCAAAATATAATATGTGCAACATAGAAAGAGAAAAAATTTCCGGCGTTACCCACGTACTGCTTTCTTATTTGCAATATGCAATCAGTAACTCACATAAATTATTGAAAGCTGACTAGTATTATGATTTATATTTTTGAAGCTAACACTCTCACCTAATTGTAACGTGTCCACTTCTCCACACAACTGCTGCTGTACTTATAATCCAAAATACATGTATGGTACGAGCGGTTTTTTCAAAACTTCAAGGCGACTTTCGCCGTTGTATGAGGCCGGTTAGACCGGCGCTGTATGTCTCGCTTATAAAATCAAAATTATTTTTTATAGCATTTTTAATGTTATTTTTGATATCCAAACACCAAAACTCTTTTACAAGTATGTATGGTAGAAAGATAAATAAATTGGTGATTCGACCACGCCTCTTATACCGGGTCAGATAGGTTTGTTGCACTATAACATAGTATTGCAAAGTTACAAAATCGAAGGTTTGTAATACTTATACATAATGTAAAACCAAAGTCACTTTTTTTAATTACAAAAAAAGTAGTTTTGCGGTTTTGAGTGACCGCCAACTGTAATCGACAATTCCTCTGAATGTCGTGTAATGTATCGTAGTAAGAAATTGTGAAGATGGAGGTTGTACAAAAGAGGAAGATTAAGATATGAAGCCCATAGAAGCTTTGGTACATTAAACTTTTGAGAAAAAAGGCAAAAAGTAACGTGTAATAATGCATTCACTTCTCAACGATCTTGAGACAACGATACTGGCAGTATTCAATAGCAACGTCGACCTTACATCATTTGAGAGAACTGTTTGGTTCTTCATCCACGAAATGTTTGAGGAATGTAGGCACTAGCACATGACGTGACGTCATACAAATAAGAGAGAGACCTTTTGAGTTCTAGTTATTTTAGTCATTGCCGTTCGGATTTTTTTTCTTAAGTTTTATTTTTAAATCTGGTTTTATATTATATGCTGTGACAATGTAAAAAACAAATCGTCGACTATATATTGTAAAACTCTGTACATTGTCCATCAGTCGCATAACAACCGGACTATAAGATTTTTTCAGTGTGCTATTTGGAAAATTTAATTATGATCACGATCAGCTTACTATTGGTGGCTAGTTGTTTGGTGTCTGAAGGATATACTTCCATAGGTAAAGTACACATTCCTATGTTTCATTATATTAAATGATCATACACAACACTCTTGGAATATCGGTTCTAACAGAACTGACGTCTTTTAATTCAGCGGAAAACCACAGTGGATGCTGAAATTCAGATCAATATCAACTAGGAATATTGTGCGTTAAATTTCATACATTTGGTTTCTCAAATACTGTATTACTAAAAGGTCCTAGTGCAAAAGAGATTTCTATTTTCATTTTCATTTGGTATGGTATATCGTCGTTCTACGAAATCAAAAGCCCACTGTTGCTACACCTTCTGTGTGTCAACTCTCTAATATAACAATACTGTTTTTTTTTTAAATAGAATGTTATGTCATAATACTTTTTGTCTACGACTGGACTTTAATGAATCGGAAGTTATTTCATTCATATTTTCTGGAGTCTCATTATACGTTTGTTTTTAAATGTTAATTTAATTAAAAATAATTGATCGTTACTTTCTTATTACAGCGCCATTCTCGTGTGTTCCTGGTGATTCCGAGTGCTTCATCAAAGCAAACACACGCGTCGCGCTCTCCTACTTGGGCGATGGCATCCCCGAACTCGGCGTCGACTCCTTGGAGCCAATGTACTTGAGAAATATCACCATGGATCAAGGATACTTTAAATTGGTATTCCCAAATATGAAGTTAGTAGGCGCTAAGAACTGCAAGATTGATGATATACAGTAAGTGCATATTTTTTAATATTATAAATGCGAAAGTTTAGATGGATGGATGTTTGTTAGAGTTTGTAGTCTAAGCGGCTGAACGGATTTCGATGAAATTTGGCATAGACATAGAGATTGGTCTGGAAGAACACATTGGCAACTTAGTTTTGTTTTTTTATTAATTCCGCGGACGGAGTCGCAGGCGAAAGCTAGTTTAACATATTTTATTGAGAAAAGTTAAAGGTACAAAATCAAAAATTTACTTCCTTAACCTAGTGATCTGGCTCGATTCGCGATGACTTGAAGAATTTCACCTACTTTGTTTTTTCCGGCATCCTAATCATCAAGGGCAACGCATATATCGATCGATGACCTTTATTCTTCTTCAAATAATTTTACTTGAAAAATGTTGTTACTTCAAGATTCGTTGATATTGAAATGTTTTTTTTTTTACTCGTTTAATCAACAGGTTAAGTTTTGCGCAGTCTACTATTTCTGTAACATATGACTGTCCGTTTGAATCTACTGGCAAATACAAGTTCAGCGGAAAAATGTTCTTCTTCGACGTCAACCACTCAGGAGATTATGTTGTTAAATCAGGTACTGCAAAAAATGCTACCAATTTCAATACACTTTACATTTATAATACAAAACATAAATCTTCTAATATTCAAATTCTCAGTCATATGTAATTAAAAATCAACTCTAAAGATACGTTATATAATTTAGTAAGCAAAATAATTACACAACTAAATGTGAAATCGAAAAGGATAGATCTGCAAAAAATAAAATGGTATGAAAAATAATGAAATGGAATATAAAAATAATGAACAGTAATGAAAATATTGCGATATTTCAGATTGCTTCAGAACAACGATCGTCTCAAAGATCGATACAATCTACGGATCTGACGGCAACCGTTATTGGAACTTAGTCGCTTCTAACTACTTCTTCGAGCCCGTGGAACCACTCCACATTGACCTCGGAAAATTCTACGTTGGTGAAATAACCAAAGGTATGATAAATGTCGAAAAATTTTTGTGTGTATGTCACGACGAATTGTAATACATACACACATGTAAACTGTCTGACACGGTTGCACGTCAGACAGTTTGTCAGCGTCATAAATGAAATGAAAAGGGAATAACTGGCTTAAGTACCAATTCTTCATGTCTCTGTTTTATGAACTCCTGGTACTTCCCCATCCGAGTCCGCATACAGTGGGGTAAGGGATAAGATAATCATATTTGGCATTTTCCCTACAAAGAAGATCACTTGGGCAACAACTTTTATTGTTGTTTATCTTTATATTTTGCTGCTCTACTTTTGTTAAAGTGATCTAAATTTTATTCTTCAGAATCTCCGTTCTTCACTGTCGCAAGCAATAGATGGTGGCCGATGGTGGCCAAAATGTCTGAGCCGACCCTAACCGCTGCAGTCGAACGTTTCCATAGCGTTCTTAAATCGTTCTTCCTCCGCATGCCTCTAGAGGAACTTTCTAAGTAAATTATATTAAAAAAATTAAATAACTAATTTTAAAACATCAGTTACATTTTTCTTTCATTTAGTGTATTATAGCATCCTACAATATTTTTGTTTTTCATAAATCGAATGTAAAGACAGATAGTAATAAAAAATGTTTTGTATTACATTGTTTTATTGTTATAAATATTATAACAAAAGTTGCTTTTCTCGACTCGTCAACTAAACAATTCTTTAACATATGCTTGTCTTTTTTTTCTAAGTAAATGGATATAGCCGTCTGTTTTCGCGAACAAAAACTATTAATAAAAAAATATATTCGTAGTAGGAACCAATGTGATGTTTACGTTTAAGTAATATTTCTGCTTTTGATTTTGATTCAGTTCTGCTTATACAAGTATAAAAAAATTAAAACGGAAATAAGAATTTTTTATCTTTAAAATTAATAAAGTTAATGTAAAAATGACAGCTAAATGTTACTCTTCTAGTATTTGCTGTTTACTTATTTTCTATAGATCTGTTTGCCAGTCGGCACGTAAGTAAAGGCAAGTATATTTCTGACTTAACATACGTCATACCTTACAGTACCTATATGTACAATATACCAAATGTCTATGTACATGCATAATTATTCATTCAATAATAGCTCGTTGACATTTGCTGCAGTGAATGCTGTTACACAAAATAAGTGAATGTTAACATAATTTAAATACAATATCTACAGAAACGAAAAAAAAACTAAAATCAAAACGTCCTGTACAAACAAGTAATCATTTTTTTGTTAATTTTGAAAATAACTACTTACTTTGCAGTAATCGATTTTTGTTCCATTTTAGACATTTGTGACGATGACTTATATAAAAGCGTAAAGTCGTTTTTTTTTGACCGACTTCCCAAAAGAAGGAGGTATTCAATTCGACGGTATATTTTTTTTTTTTTTTTTTTTTTTTTTTTTTTTTTTTTTTTTT
>NW_013525336.1:1054300-1103846 GCF_000836215.1 Papilio polytes | reverse complement strand
GGTTTACTATTTTCAAGGAATTATTTCGTTACTTTTTAGTGTACTGTTTTTTTGAGAATATTTTGTTTTGTTTTTAGTGCATTTTGTTTTCTATATTTCTGTTTAATTACTTCATTCCATCGATTTCAAATAGATTGTAAATTATCTCGACAATCCGTTTAAGAAAAACTTAAATTATTCTGTGAGTAAATCACAATAACAATTACTTATTTCATTTATTTTCTATTTTTTTTTTAATTTCACAAATGTCTTCTGGCCGTAAAAGCAAATACAGTGCCTTTTGAGGTTCACGTGAGAAAAAAAACTTTTCATTGAACGTCATCGCATGAAACCTTTTTATAGGTTGTTTAAACTTTATCCTATTGTTTTTTTCTATTTTTTAATTTTATTATCTGGTTTACTCAAACAAGGTACTATGACGCAAATTGTAAGCTTAACACTTACGCAGCAATTCTATATAAAATCGTAGTATAAACATATCTTTAAATAGACAGGTTTAATTATAGAGAACAACAAAACAACGTGAGAAAATTCCCAATATAGCCCTAAGATAAACATGCTATACTTAACAGTTTTTAATAACACACTACCGCAAAACCAAACCGGAACATTTTTTGTTTTAATAAAATCTAAAATCGAATTATAAAAATCGAAGCAAAGCCAAATTTTGATATGTACCTGTACAAACTTAGTTCAATTCACTAACCAAAGTCATAGCAGATTTCAGAGCAAAACAAGCAACTGACTTCATTTCCATCCTAAGATGGTTGAATCCTGGAGACTTGGTCTTGCGCCATTGATCACAATGTGCCCTTATCTAGCAAGATATCGCAACGCAACCTTGACTAGATCTTGTCTATTTTGCGGGTGGTTTCCTATACTGCGTCGAATTGTAGGTACTTGGTCGTCATTCTAGGATATAAATCATCATCAGCTCACTACCGCACTGAAGGACACGAAGCCTTTCTTTATTTATTTTTTTATGGAGGGGAATGTTTTATGCATTCTGCGCGCCTTGGGGTCGCGAAGTTATGTGGGATAATCCGCCTAATGTGGCATACCCTCTAAACCACCTCTGGTTCCTCCTATGCATGATGGCGCGGCTACGGGTACGCTATCAGCACTCCTCCGAGGCCCCGCCTGCGCTGGCCGCCGCAGCAGCTCCTCCTCTGGGGGGAGGACTAGCCTCCCCGTAACTTTCCTGGACTAGGCGCACCGAAACTTCAGCGCGCCTTCCACCCGGCCCAAAAGGAGTCGGAGCCTACTCTAAGTTAGGGATGACTAGGTGGTCAACCACTTTGGCCCGGTGGGGGTTGGATCACGATATTTTCCTTCCCCGTAAGAATTTCGGATAAATATACATATGACATTCGGAAATCTCATGGGTGTTAAAATATACCATGTACCTAATGATATATAAATTGTGACGGCGATTGAACCTGGACGTGTATAGATTATGGTCTGGTCTGGTGAAGCGCTTAACCACTGCGCCACCGACGCTCTCAGGATATGCCGAATATTATAAATCCGTTTCATTGCGATAAACATTGCGACATACTTAGAAGAGTGAAACGTCATTTGGTTTATATTTTTTCATTCAATACGTTTTTGTAAATCAACTATTTTCTTTTTTGAAACAGGAAACTTGCTTTTTCCATTGTTTCCCCTTGTTCTTAATAGTTTCGAAATGTAATTTAAATAAAAACAGGAACCATATGAAAGTAACTGATCTTTGCTACTGCCCGCAGATACCTTAATGCGGAAAATTTCAAAAGGACAACCACTCTATGTATGGGTAGTAGTCAGAGATTTTTACTTTTTTTTTTCAAAATAATACTTTAAAAAATATATGCATTAATGCTTTTAAAAATCGATGTTATATCAATTGACTATTGTTAAATATAATTTTATTATTTATTTTTTTTATTAAAATGACAACGTTACAAGTACGTTAAGTATCGACCATACATTTTAAAAGCAGAAAAGTTTTCTTAATTGCTACAGTAACGTAATTCCAACCCTCTAAAATACAAGCTTGATTTTATTTTTAAAGAATAAATATGCTTTATATAAGTCGTAATAAATTTTATTTCTACGGACGATGAATAGAAAAAAAACAGATACAAATAAATGAAATCTCTTTATCGTGTATCGTAAAGACATAAATCGAATGAAAATGAAACAGTCCTCTCCGTACGTTGGCAGTATTGAGGGACCCTCATAAATAACCGATATTCCCGCACCTGTCCTCGGAAAAAACGATCCTGTGGCGGGGATATTACCCTTATACTAGGAAAAACAAAGGATATGTCACAATCAGACTGGACACTTCGTCATTTTACAATCTGACTAATCATACAAACTTCTAAGCTGAACATTGTTTAGTTGCGTGTCGTATTAAACCGAACCCAATATTTTATAGCTTTTATCTATCTAATTTGTCCTTCCAACAGTGTTGAAACTATAGAATTTTTTTAAATATTCAAATATCAGAATATTTTATTTTAACTTCACAATTTGTCATCATTTTTAACAACACTAGTTAGATTAATAAGTGACGTATTTCATAAATTGACGGTAACAACTATATGTGTACAGAACAGACGGTGTTTTTGTATTGATTTAGCCGAGTCATGGCCGTAAAGTTATCTTTCGGATACGTGCCGTAACTCAGAAGTCACTTGCTGGATTTATGAACGTGATAGTTAGATCGCTAGCATACCTAGGTCAGGCTGTAACGACTTACACTAAAGTGGGACGAATAGACGTGTAATGCAGCTGCCCCACCCTGGCGATGATATGTAAAAATGGATAGGACAGTAAAATAACCCTCTTATAAATTTGAAACTTAAATTTGCATTCCAATTTTCGAAATTAAAAACTAACTACTAAAATGAGGTAAAAACGTTTTTATCATATTTAATGATGGTATAATAGTAATATATTTTTAAAATGAAATATAGAGATATCTCTATATTTTATTTAAAAAATAAGCTACTTCATTTTAAAGCGTTTCTCATTTGTAACTTGAATACAATTTCAAATCGCAATATATGTAAGCATCTTTATTTAGAGTGCCTGTATGAATAGAGAAACAGCTTTATTGAAGTAATATCGAATATTTAGCATATTTTCTTTCTGTGCAGATATTACACGAAATGAAAAGCTTTTATTACAAATTTCAATATGAATTACTCCTTTTTAGGTATTTTTAGAATGTTATACTATTTACCTTTCTCAAATTGCTTTGGTAATTTCAATCAACGAACGAAGAAAATGTTTCATAACAGTTTAAGTTTCATATTTTCTTTAACAAGTAAAGTAAAGATCGACCAATATTTTAAGATTCATAATTTTTACTAGTGCAAAGCTAAATTTTAATTCTTTGCAGCCTACCTAGTCTTTTTATTTCAAATGTCACATAAGTCATCTCGGCACTACACCAAAAAAGATGATAAGTACGGTAAGGGCAGCTTAACGCGGACTTTATTTCGTTAGTACCAACCGGTACAATAATGTGACGTTAGGGCGTCTACAAGTTAACGTTATCTAATTCCGTGTATAGAGAACGTCAACGCCAATCGCCTGAAGCTCGACGACGTACCAACGTACGGCATAATTCTATCCTTGTATGTCCACAGAAAGGCTTTCTCCAGCCACACACGATGTAAAATGACAATGAATTCCAATCACACAATACAGCAATTACGATTCCAATACGCCAACAGTTATATTAATGTACTACAAATGCCTTACAACGCATAATCCATTCAATGCTCATTCAACGGCCAAGACAGTACGTGCTATCAAAATTCTAAATTGCACCTAACGCCTAACGGTCTAACAAACTGTTCTATATTCCATTCACGTTTCGCAATACGCCGATTGTAGCGCCCCTTCAGACCAAATGCCTGCGGCCGTTTTATTCATTGACGGTAATACGCCTTTGTATTTAATACTTGCTTTCGCCCGCGAATCCGTCCGCATGGAATCAAAAAAAAAAGAAAAGTGAGTAGTCTATGTGTTCTTCCAGTATATTATTCACATCTCTACCAAATTTCATTAAAATCTGTTCAGCCGTTTAGACTACAAACTCTATCAAACATCCATCCATCCATCTTAACTTTCGCATTTACAATATTAGTATGAAGTATCTACATTTAAACCAAAGAGTATTACGAGATTTTACTATAATAACAAAGCTATTAATAATAAGTTAAAGAACAATTCGCAAACATTCAATACAATGAGAAATATATAACCAAGATACTATGTTATCCTGGTGGAGTAGTACCTTAATTAATTAAAACGTAGCTTCCTTATTTCTAATTGCAAATCGATAAGCAACATCTTGCTCCGTGTACACAATACCGAATAAAAATGACTTCAAGTATCGCTCCTCGACTTTTTGCGGCCGTAACCTACTTTCTCCTACACTTCCCGAACCATGCCTTCCTTTGTCTACAGTATTGATTAAAAAAGACAACTTTGGGAGTACTCCCATTATGGTTTTTGAAATACATCTTTGTACAACGAACGGATAAACAAACAGTGACCATAATAAGGTAGAAGTGATAAAAACTTCGTTACCAACTTATACTGGGTTTTTGTAGCTTCCATTTATTTTATCACTAGCTGCTGCTCGCGACTTCGTCCGCGTGGAATGAAAAAAATAAAAAATTAATAAAATACAGCCTATGTTACTCACAAATAAATTACCTTTCTAATGGTGGAAGAGTTTTTTAAATCGACCCAGTAGTTTTAACGTGAATAGTTTTTTTTTTATAACATAAGATGGCAAACGAGCAAGCGGCCACCTGAATCCGCCAAAATGGCGAAGCGACCGCTGCCCATAGACATCTGCAATTGCAGATGCGTTGCCTACCCTTATCCGACGGAGGAGGAGACGCACATAAAGAGGATATTTCCTCTTCCTATGCATCTCCTCCATCGTCAAATGCACTTCCCCTTCCCATCCTCTCATAAGAAAAGTGTGGTAAAGGGAAAGGGACTTAAATTAGGCCTCCGGCACCACACTCATCAGACGAAACACGAATTGCTTCCATTTCACGCCTGTCTTCTGTGTGGTCGTGGTATTACACCGGGCGTGCCGGCCCATTCGTGCTAAGATGTTAAAGCGGGCACTACCACTGTTACATACTAAAATCCAAAACTTCAAAAATACAAATTTTTCCTTCTTATAACATTAGTATAGATATAGATATAGATGATTCTTTAGTGTTAGGTTGACCTATATTTCAACGGAATAAAACTCAAGTTACGTAGTTCGGAAACGCATTTCAAGAATTTATCGAACCAAAAATACTAACAAACGGTTAACGTAACTGGGAAACCGGACATTATTGCGACAAGGACTACTAGTAAGTCTATTTATTGTATTAGTGGTCACGACAGGTACTGCTGTCAATAAAAGCCATTGCATAAAGGAGACACTTAAATCAAAAAAAAAATAACTGGCTGACTGAACTGAAAACACTAGAGGATATATTTTTGTATAACATATGGGTGCATCGAGTCCGAAACGTAATAAAATCAGATGAGAAGCGGACAAAGAACACCTGTGCCTTCAATAAAAGTCCGATGAGTTTTTAATTTATGCAATGACTAGCTTGCGGCCGCGACTCCATACGCGCGTAATTTAAAAAAAAAGCAAGTTGCCTATGTGTTCTTGCAGACAATGCTTTACATCTATCCCAAATTTCATCCAGATCCGTGCAGCAGTTTGGCTACAAACACTAATAAACATCCTTTTAAACTTTTGCATTTACAATATTAATAGGATTTTGTCGAATGTAGTACTGTTTACCAATCTAAAGATAACATAATTAAACAAAATGTTTGTGAAGGGATCAAACAAGCATTGATTTGACTAATATTAGCGTCAGCATTCAATAAAAAATACAGACATTTAAAAACTCAATTTCCACTGAGCGACTGGCGACAGCGATATTTCCACTAGCGCGGCCGCAACTAGTACAAAATAACAACCGCACGCTAAGTGCTAAGCTCTCTTTGAGAAAAACTGTGACGCAAAGAGATGTGCGAAAATAACATATATCTTCTAAGTTTATCACAGTTTTTTTTATTGATCGTTATCAATTGCTATATGTAAAAGCTTTTTGAAATAAAAACAATAGAACAAGTCAATATATCAATACAGGCGTAAAGAAAATAACCTTTGAAACTCCATTAGAATAAATCGATACGGGAAAACATTTATAACCTAAAATAAATACGCAAAGTCGAGGAAACAGTCATAAATCTACTGCAAGCTACGCCCGCCCTCTATACGCGAGGATTTTCTTTTTAAAATTCACACGGACAATTTTTTTAATGTTTATTACATATAGAGACGTTTTGTAATAATGTTTCACTGTTAATATTAACCTTTCTCAATAATAAAATTAATTTGTAAATCAATTTAATACTTTAGAGAGTTAAGTCTACGTTATATTGAGAGAGACGCACGATTGATATCTTTTATGAAATTTCAAATTAAAATTGTAGAAAAACGAACAACTAGCTTTCGTTTGCGACTCCGTCCGAGCTATCAAAAAAACCTAGTAGCCTGTGTTCTTCCAGAATATGCTCTTCATCTATGCCAAATTACATCCAGATCCGTTCATCCGTTTAGGCTACAAACTGTAACAAACATCCATCTAATCTTTCGCATTTATTATAATAATAAAAATAAGTAAGATTATAAACAAATCGATTTCTAAATCAAGAGTATATTCTTAGAAAAAGACCAAAAGAAACAATTTGAATATTTGAAAAGGAAATTAAGTAATAAAATCCGAATTGATTACTAACATTGCTTTGGATTAGGTCGTATTCGATGATCGATGTTTACGCATCAAGTGTTAGCTCGCATGTCCAGTGAAGGCTCTTCACAAGTTGCTAATTAACGCAGATCGTGAGAGCAGGGATCGACCAGTTAATGATGACCTATTTGTAAAGTAGATTCCTGGTGCAAATTAGATTTTTAAGCCATCATAGGTTTCTTGACATACTAAGTAAAGATCGATTTTATTCAACCCGTTTTAATTACCCTTTATGTCATTAAATAACCCTTGACATGTGTATTTTATAAAGAGGTAACTTATACGCGTTTTTATTTTCATTACATATCAATAGTAGAGATTTAGTACTTATATTTTACAGATAGGTGGACAGTTTCCCAGCTACATTTAACCGTTCATTCGTGTTATTCGATAAATTCGTAAAATGAGTTTCCGAATAACGTAACTTGAGTTTAACTCTGTTGAAACTTGAACAACCTAACAATAACGAATCACTATGTAATGATAAATAGAAACTTCAGGAACCCAGTATTATATAGCAGATGTCACTGTTGAAATCTAACAGAAAAAATGTCTATTAACAATGCAAGTTAATTTATATTACAAAATAATCTAAGTATCGCATCATTCAATCGTCAATCATCATTCATCATTCATCAATATATGTAGGCTTATTCTTTGCCCATGACGAACACCGAGCACTAGTAGAACGGCCATCTTGTGAAACTGATATAAAAGTAAACAAAAACAAAACACCAATGTGCCCGACAAATAAATTCACGCTTTCCAAAATCTCCATTTCGCGTTTTGCATCGGCTTTCTCTTTTGTGTTGTCAATCCATGTGACGTACTGGAAGCTTAAACGTAGATTTTAACTGTCGAAGCTTGTATACTACCAAATTGACATCCTTGTCATCCCGTTTGAAAAGAAAGGGACAAATATACAAGTAACTATTCGTGTCGGGAGTAAATTACGTCAACACCAAATATAAGCCGAGTATTGTTTTATATTCCAGAAGGCGACAGCTTTACCATTCCACGAATCCCTATAAGGCAATAAATCTACCGCTAAACGTATGCAGCGTTCGGCGCGTGGCTACTCCGTGCTTTGTTTCCAATGAGTACTAACCATTGTGATTACAAAAAACTATGACGTCACACAGGATACGGTTGCATTGTTAATGCAAACAGAATTTATCTCACTATTAGAATAGAAACAAACCTTGGATTTCTACGTAACATTGATGGCAGATATTAACTGTAGTTCGTTATTACATAAGTCTCTTGTGAATTAAATCGAAAACGAAGTAAAATTTACGGTCTGGAAATAAATTATGCTTATATTGGTTCTGTTAAACTGTTATCCCTATTAATCCTGATATTTATTACTTCGTAATTTTTCGTAAAACCCGTTCATTAGAAGTTTGCGTCAAAATAACAAGCGTTCAATCCATTCATATCCTTACAAACATTTAGTTTAATAATATTACTAAGATTTTACAAATAAACAAGTTAATAGTTAAGGAAATAATACAAAGCCCCTTTATTTTGTGTAACAAGTGTGACAAAGTTTACTTTGATAATTACTAATCGATATATCGCCTAATAGGCTAGATATGTCAATAGCTCTTAACACATTGTGACAAGGTTGCTTTTACGTATTTTCCTAACTCTATGCCCCCAACCGTCTCGCACCCATAAAGCAGTTAACACAATAAAATGTAACTCTAAATTAGCTACTCGTTTTACAAGCAATAAATATAATAGCCCCCCGCGCAGAGGGTCCCTAGCGCTCTAAATTTTAACTCGGCGACAATTCGGTTAAAGTGTCGCGCCGCGTGTGTCAAATCAATTCGGTAATCAACTTTTTAGCTTTATTTACTGAAGGAGTCCCAAAGATTAGAAGTTTATTGATTAAATTGCATAATTTGTGTAATGTGTAACGAACCATTATCTGTACGCAATTGAAGATTATTGATTTTAAAACTATGTTTGACACAAAACTCTCTGTTTACAATGGAAAGAATCTTCTTAATAAAGATACACGTATAACAATAATTAAGAGACCTATGAAACGTAAATAAGAAGACTTCGTATTTTTCTTGGAGTTGTTTCTATAGATATTTTCGGAACACAAAGAAATACAGTTCGTTTCGAGGTAACCTAAATTTACATTCTGAAAGAAAATAAGGAAATTAATAAGAGTAAGGCTGAAGGTAGTGAAACAAAATTTTATAGGTTTACTCATTTTTTTTTTAATCCGAAAATTATATCAACGAATAATAATCCTGCCAATTCGCAGACAAACGAGCGCGTTGTAATTGAATTTGGAAAGTAATTTTCTCACGCGCTATCCATTACTGTGGATACGATTTTGTTTGTCCACGAAACAACTGAGCCGAGAGATTATCAAATTATAAAACAAAGGATATTACCCAGAATAAGTACCCACTAAAATCTTGTGTGTGTGACAAGAATGGATAAAGTTAAGAATGTGTACATTAGGGGAAGTTTGAAAGTAGCGCCAGTGGTGGAGAAATTGAGAAGCAAAAGGTTAGCGTGGTATGGACATGTTATGCGACGAAATGATGGGGACGTAAACCAGAAAGTGTTAAGATTGAATGTGGATGGCTACAAAGGAAGAGGAAGACCGAAGAAAGTATGGATGGATTGTGTGAAAGAGGATATGCTTAAGAAAGGAGTGGATTCAGATATGACGGCTGATAGAGATGTATGGAAGAGCAGCACATATTGTGCCGACCCTCCATAAGGGATAAAATCTTATACTCTATTTACCAGAGTGGTAAACTCTAGAACTTACCACTACATTCTCTAACGTACGTATTTGTTAACAGACAGAGATCATCATCATCATCTTCAGCCTTAATCTAGCCACTGCCGGACATAGGCCTTCCCCAATACCTCCCGCAGAATGCTGTCCTCAACCTTCCACATCAAGATCATTATAATATATTCTGGTTACTGATTTTCTATGGTAAGATGAAATTTACTATGAGTGTAGAGACAAATCAATCTAACTTATATTTTTTTTAATAAATTCTAGTGGCACGTTTTCACTTTACACTACAATTTCGTCCCCTTAACATATAAAACTAGGTGTTTCCCACGTCTATGTCCGCGTGGAAGTTAATCTATATAATAGATATAACCTATGGTACTAAGTGATTACGAAGCTTTTTATTGGTGAAAGAATTTTGAAATCGATCCAGTAGTTTTTCAGTTATTTCAATACATACAAAAATACAAATCTTTCCTCTTTACCATTAGTATAGAAAAATAACTTGTCGTGAGTGAACCGTTACCACAAAGTGTATGGATCAAGTTAATAAAAATATGATAAAATAATTAAGCACAAAATGACGGACGGTAATTTGTAATGGAATATGATGCGCTTCCGCAAATTACCACAAATACACCCGCTATTTGCGGTCTGTGACAGATGTCGCCACAAAAAATAACCTTTCCGAAAATGATATGCGTTAATTTAATTATTGTGTCCTGAGTTTTTAGGTTACATTTTAATTATACATTTATTATAATATTAGCTTTCGCCCGCGATTCTGTCCGCGTGGAATAAAAAAAAACAAAAGTGAGTAGCCTATGTGTTCTTCCAGACTGTCCGCTACATCTATATCAAATTTCATCGAAATGCGTTCTGCCGTTTAGGCTACAAACTCTAACAAACATCCATCCATCCATCCATCTAAACTTTCGCATTTATAACATTAGTATGATAGTATGATTGTAAGGTATAACGATTATTATTAGTCAAATCAAACATTTTAACTTCAACTTCAGAAACGTTGTTTTATAATTTAAAAAAGTATAAGATAAAGAGTTTAAAAAATAATAATCATAGTTAGTTATAAATGCAACAAGGTTTCTACATAGGAATTAAGTAGCAGGAATGAAAGGAAATAAATAAAAAATAAAAAAACTGCAGAAAAGTACTTGAATTTCTTTATTTTTTAACAGAACTAGCTGTTCCCGTACGGCTTCATCCACATGAAATTATGAAAATGTCATTTTATTCTTTACATTTGTCAAATAATCAATTTCGAATGTCAAAATGACATGACATGATGACGAACCATGGTAATCTTTCTTTTTTGATGTTGGCAGCTTATGGTCCCTTTCCCACATTAGGGTTTTTATACAATTTATTTACTCCTAAATTTAATAGCTTGAAAATAAATAGCCTAAAGCGTAAAGTATGTGTAGGGCTTTTTATTAAATAAATAATTATTCAAAAATTTGCTGTGATTTTGTTTAAGCTTTATGATATTAGTATAGATAGCTCCTTTATTATTAAAATTTTGATTATACCCCCATTCTATCACTATTTGTATTTATCTTTTAATTGGTTATAACTTTTATTGTTAATTGTTAATCTGTTATTTTTCAATAAATTTCAATTCCAATTTCAAGCATAGTGAACCTAAAATTCGATTGAATCTTATTGGACGTATACAGTTGTACCAATAACTCTTTACCACTTACAAACTATTTATTTAATATCCCCAAACCCGTTACTTCAAAAACTTAACAGTGAGTTGCGAGATTCACATAATGGTGATGTAATTTCGAGAAGCCGCCGCAACATCCGGACAATTCTATTTGAATATATGAATAAAAGTTCGTAAATACACGATAATGGATACTCAAGCGAGCGTGAATATGTTACTTGCATTATTGAGACACGCTCCCGTGGATCGACATAATACTTACTGTTACCTTAAACTATTAAAGCGATATAAGAAAACTTGAAATAGCTACCGTAACTCAGAGATTAGATGACCCTTTCTTAAACCACTGGATTGAATTCCTAACTAAATGTAGCGGTTGACTTTTTCTCGTAACAATAGAATGAGATCTGTTTTAAACTACATATAAAGTAAACTAAATCATATAATATTACAAAAGCGAAAGTCTAGATGGATGGATGTTTGTAGCCTAAACGGCTGAACGGATTGAGATGAAATTTGGTATAGATGTAGAGGATAGTCTTGAAGAAGACATGGGGTACACTTTTGTTTTTTTATTCCACGCAGACGGAGTCGCGGGCGAAAGCTAGTACAATATATTTCTTTAATAAAAGCTTACAATATTATAAATCCAAACGATCGCGTCCATTAAGTCGCTTAAGAAGCTGTATATTTTCAAACTCATATCTGACTTAAAAGGGCTCCAGTAAACATGTAGCTACATTATTACAAGCATTAGCGATAATACGTTACCCGTATAACGCCCACGCTAACCAACATATTACAAAATCTCTCTAACCTTGTAACGTATGCGTAAAGAATAGATACGATTGGAAACATGAAAGAATACGCCTAAATTTTACTCATGTACAGACCTCACACGACTAACGAACGACTGGCGAAGTATTTTTCTACTTTTAATTACTCTTGGAGCCTGTCCCACCACTGCCTGATAGAGGCTCAGATAGTTTAAAAGTGACGTCACTGTCAGAGTACTTAAATCCGATATTTTCATCACATATTTTATACATTGGATTGTTATCTGACAATTTTAAGAATTGTGGGACAGGCCCTTATTATTTTTAATTCTTCTGATTATTTTGATGTTTACAAGCAGAGGATAACTATAAAAAATAAAGTCCAAATATATTATAGGTTACATGTTTACTTTTCTTAAATTATGTGTCCTCTTGGACGATGTAATGCAAAATGTGTGAAAAGAGAAAGCTGGGAAGAAAAGGCCTACTTCCGACTTTTGTTAGTAAAATAATGCTAACCAAAGCTTTAACTAAAAACGTGTCGGAGAAATATCTTTTACATATCAAAGGAATTCTTTTCACCTTAGGAAGTTATTCATCACCGTTCTCTCGCACATAAGATTGAAGGATAATGAATTTCGTTTTGCAAGCAATATTTTACAAGTGCGAACATTTAAAAGTTTTATATTTTCTTTAGGCGCTAATTTTATTTACATATAACATTTACCGTTGCAGATTACAAATCAATTTTAAACATTTTTTTTATTTTATTTAATAACGACAATATAGCATCTTTACAGAATAAATCTAATGTGACACTATATCTTTGTGATAATACATAATATTACAAAACATAATTTAAATACAATAAAAACTGACAATGAAGAAGAAAAAAAAAACAATTTATTCACATTTTATAATCATCTAATTTCTATAATAAATCTTTGTATTTATTTAAACACTAATGTATTACATTAGGTAAACCTGTTTACATAAAAATGATTTGCGTCTTCAATTTCCCTCACAAGTTAGTTTATATAAGTATAAATGAAAAAGTATAAATTACTGCTAGAATTATTGACATAACTTTGTCAATCAGTTGGAACAGCTTAATGTCCCGGACGGACATAAAAGAGGACACCGTGTAAGTCACATGAATCGTGAGTCATGTCTTTTATAAATTACAAAAATACTAACTTCCGACCTTAACATACAATTATGTCTTCTTCCTGAAGTAAATAATAATCTAATATATCTCATTTAACAATGGTAGCCAGTTCACTGTTTAACCGGCTCGAGAGGACCAAATACGTCCTGTGTAACAAAATTCTATGCAGTAAAATGTTCAAATATTATGTTTTAAATTCTTAATATTATACTTACATGTTCTGTCTCGAATACAATTGGCAGCAACTCGATGAGTCAACAGTGATGTTTCTTGCTGCATTCATAATGATCTCATTACTTCAGGTCAAGGACATAAAAAACAATGGTCTCTATTAGTCATTTTTATTTACTTTATCAACACTTAATCTATGGCTTTATTTTCATTAATTTGTTACCGGAATTTCAGTATTTTATACACGAGTAATGTATGTTTAAAAGCAGCAAAATTATTGACAATAAATCGCAGATACAAATATAGTACGTCTTTTTTTCGATATAAAATCGTCAACATCATCATTTCCCCTATTTTACTTCCGTAGAGTCGGCGCACCGGGATTTTATTCTACAAATAACTCTATCAGCCTTCATCTCAGTCATCACTACCTTCTTGATCATGTCACCATTCAAGCAATCTATCCATATTTTTCTACGTAAAATGTCATTAATAAAAAGTTGCAAGTATGTATATTTGGTAACTTTTTTAGTGTTGTAACGCGGGTCTTAACCTTTGTTATCGTCGTTTGTTAACTAAACGGAATAGTTTGCTAGATCACTCGTTATTCTATTTTTTTGCTCTATTTTCAACTATCTCGGTGATCTTAATTGAGTCAATGAGTTTGAATTAACAACGAGCTTCCCATGCGAACTATCCACGTTTAGTAAGCACGTAGCAATTGTCATTCCTTTGTCTTGTCTTGCTACTAAAAGAAAATCATATAGGATTTTAAACGGAATAAATTTGTTTTATGTTAGAGTTTCTTTTATTTCGAGGCATATAAGGCAGTTTTCTTTTAATATTGGTGAAAATCCAGAGTTATTTAACATCAGTCTTAGGACACAGAAAAAAAATAATTAGTTTTCTCTCAATAAATATAAAGAAATGTTTACAGATTGAAATAATTTTCTCGATAAATTCTTAAAAAGACCTTTCACATGATTGCATAATATTCTCCTTTGAGCAGCTCTGTTTACAGTATAGTAATTGATTATTAAATAAAGGCAACTAATTAAGTTCTCAAAGATAAAATATGCAATATTTCCCGCGAATACAGAAATTGAAGCGCTTCCAATAAAAATATAGGAAAAAGCTACACTCGCGTATGTCCAAGTATGGATACTCATCCGCCAATTTAGGCAGAATCGTTCGACGACTTCAATAATCTAAATATTCTCTAAATATTACTTTTTGCTGCTTTTGGCTCGAATCCAAAACATCTAAAATCCAACGCTAGAATATCTAACATTTTGGTGAAGCGCTGAACGTGTTACGATAGTAAGAAATAATAGTTTTTTTTAACTTTCACAGGTTGGTAGAAAACTGCTGTAGATACTAGATTTTTTTTTTTGCTTTTTTTTCTTCAAATACTTTGTTAATATAATTAATGCAATATTTTGCACATTACAATACTAGAAATGGTAAACTATATAGCCTAAAGCGTGACGTAAGTGTAGGGCTTATCATTAAAAAAAAGTATTATTCAAAAATATGCTGTAATTGCTGACATCTTAGGCAACAAAGAAGTGTGTGTTTACGCTTTATTATAATAGTATAGATAGATAGAATGTTTTTTTTATCAAGTTATCAAATCAAGAGTTGCAGTTATGTTATAGAGATGCGAGTCAAAATTATTAAAGCAAATTTCGGTTATAAACTTCCTAGCTTAAACCAATCTATTGGTGTATTATTAGAGAAAATCCACAAACTGTAAAGCTACAAACTTTGAACTAGCTTTAGCAAATCTAAACAGGTTATCCATACACGTACTTTTAACCGATACATAGTGAATCGCTTGATGCAGTGTTCGGTGATCCTGGTCGGTGCAAGGAAATATCTTGCTGGAGAAACAAGTTAGAGCGGTTAAAGTAGCGTTAGAAATACCATATTTATCTTGTACTTAGAACCTAGATCAATTAAAATGATTCAAGTATTATTGTAAGGCGAAATGTTTATAATTTTGAAATTAGAAATTACAGACTTCCTTTAAACATTGTACTTCCAACTCTTACGCTTGTATATCTTTTGGTCATTACGCTCATAATAAATCTTACTAATCTTTTAGGATACTTTATATGAATATATATGCGAAAGTTTGAATGGATGGATGTTTGTTAGAAATTGTAACTTAAATTGCTGAACGAATCGCGATGAAATTTGGCACAAATGCAAATCATAGTCTGGAGGTACATAGGCTACTTTTACTTTTTTTAACCGCTTGCAGACGGAGTCACGGGCGAAAGCTAGTAGATATAGGAATATTTCTTTCTGTTCTGTGAGTTTAAAAGTATTGCCAGACATCTGACATTTGAAAAATTACCTTTCTGAGTGTAGTAATACATATGGATAAAATTACCATAACGTATGTAATCATGTGATTAAAGTGATAAGTCATTCCATTACTTACATTACACTAAGCATTCAAGTTGTAAAAATACGGTTTTAGAATATCGAATAATACGGTACGTGTCACTTGCCACATAACATAATGTTAATTTACAGTTTACATTAACTAATATCCTGACAAAGAATACAATTAGACCTTTTTTGTATTTCTAACCTCAGTGCAATTGAATTTATGAATATTACTGTTAGTAAAATCAAACAACTTTTTTCTTATCTACTTCCAGGGTCTCTTGTCTAAATAAAGTTGACCAGTGGTAAAATTCGTCTAAAATAATGTAACTATTTGCACTTTAGCGATGTCTACTGGAAAATAATTCAAATATTAAACGCTATTAATGTTATCTTTAATCACAGTAACGATGAGAACAGTACATGATACCTAATTCACATAATAACTTACAAGCGGATAAACAATGTTATTAAAAATATCAGCTCTGAAGTGCAGTTACAGAGAAAGCTGTAGCTGCTAAATAATCCACTTAAAGTACACTGTATTGAAAAATGAATCTTAATGTTATGAAATACAGTTCAAAACAAGATGTTGTAAGATATCAAACAAATCCAAATGGCACTTTGGTAAGTAAATGTGAGTAATGCGTGCCGGAATCGTTCCACATTATTACCGAAGTCTTTACGCCTACCTTCTATCACAGATTGAGGTTCAGGCCGTCGTATATTCGAGTGGGAGGAGCTCACCTACTCACAGTCCGTTAGACAAACAGACCACTCACTTTTACAGATAATAACTCTATCGAATAAATCGTTTAACTGCGCACTGGTCGTAGAGATGGTTTATCGATACTTTTTGTGGTCATCGAAAAGAAAAAAACATACAATACTTGATTATTTATAACAAAGTTATTTTACAGAGTACTTATTAACTTATAATTTTAAATGCATATTGCGACAAGTACAAATTATGCGGCTCGATCACGTGCCACTCAAAATTAATAAAAGCGACACGAAAAATAACACTTTCAACAAAATAAAATATTCAAGTCATAATCGAATTATGGCGATATCGATTTACTTCATACCGATACCAAATGTACAGCAAAGTGACATATCGTGTTACATTTCTGTTCCACACTGAATATAAAACAGGTTCGAATAAATAATAGGCGCATGACCCAGCCGCTCTCGGTCACTAGGAATCACCGAATGGGTACAAATATGGAATGCTCAAATATGAAAAACTATAAGTTATATGCACTGCGAAGTTGATTACATTAACTATATAAATTTACAAACAAAAAGAAATACTATGTAATGTTAAAATCTACGACGAACGAACTATATATTTATTGAAATTTTAATGGCGGACGTGTTTTAACTCATCTCAATTTCTGTTTACAAAACCCAGCTGTACTATCCGCTCGGCATCGTAAAAACAAAATTGGAAACGGAATAAAACATGAATTTCTGATATCCACACATTTCTCGGAGCTTCCATTTTTACATTAAAATAAGGACAGGACTAAAATGAAACAATGTTTTCACTTATAAACTTTTAATCGTGTAACTATACAAACGTCAGCATCGATCGGATAAAAACTACACAATAATTTACAGTCTTTCGTCTTAATACTTTTTAAAAAATGAACAAAGAAATAAATTACAAACAAGCAAATCTCACAGAAATGCGATAATTTGGTATCATTATTGTACAAGACATATCTAACAAATATTACAAGATTTATATTTACAACACCGGACGATTTCGTTTCGTTAACGTCGGGCGACATTTTAGATCATAACTATACAAAACTGAGATCTTTCGTGGAAGTTTTGATACGACCTACACCAAATAAGTTTGTACAGTGTGTTGAAGGACCACGGATTGTGGCTGATGGTGACGACCATGGAAATCATTAGAGGAATAATCTGAATCTATGGTCGAGTATATATGTTCGGACAGTGGCCGATCGCAAGGCGACCGTTCAGCGGAGTTAGCGGATTTACCGCACAGCGTCTGGCAGGTGGTGTTTAATACAGATGCATCCATCGTGTACGTATTCGAATTCCTACCGTAATTTAGCCTCTTCAACTTTTGCCCGCGTCGTTTCGACGACGGCATCGCATAACGTAATCGTTCCCAAAACCGTTTCTCTTTCCAAGTTATCTCCAAACCCGTTTTGAAATACGACTTCAATTCCGGATCTCGTGGAACGAGCCCTACGGCGACTATTATCAATTTATGTGGGTTCTTTCGTAGCGCTCTCTGCAACGCTTGTCGGAACTCTATTTGCGACCATTCCGTTAAAATGAAATTCTTTGTCAGCACGACGATTATGCGCCGAGACGCTTCGGTCGCTTCGATTACTAAATCGGGGAATTGCGCGTAAGTAGCATCAAATCGAGGAACGTCTCTATAATGTAAACAGAGATGATAAGACGGGTAGCCATTTTCCAGCTCTTGCGCTAAAGACTCAACTACGAACTCTTCGTCTTTGGGACTGTAACAGATATAAGCGTCGTAAAGCTTATCAGCGTCATTAAAGGCGCCCGCTAGAGGCGAGAGCTTAATGCCGCAATTCGAATACAACCACATTCTGCAAGCGTATCTAAATGTGAACACTAAAACTAAAATCAATAAAACAAGCATGAAGCCGGTGAGAACTGACGCCAGTAATGGTATGTTGTTGGAGACGAACAGAGCGCTTATCATCGTTGAATCGCTTATTTCACTACAAACGGTCACATTCAAATTCAAATGTTTTTTCGACGGGTCCATTTTCTCGTTCGAACACCACAAGTTATTAACGTCTACAACTTTTTCAACGTTCTGAGACACGTACGTGAGGAATCCTTGTAAATATTTACAATCGCAAGACCAGCGGTTGCCGGCAATGAATAGAGTTTGTAACTTTTTGTTATTATCCAAGTGCCACAAGCCATAATTTACGAGTCTGTTACCGTCCAAGCGTAAAACTTCAAGAGCGTCTAAAAAGGAAAAAGTTACATTTGAAATAAACTCAATAGCGTTATTTTGGAGATACAATTCCCTCAAGTTACTCAACTTTGAAAACTCAAGGCCCCGAAACTGTTTTAACTTATTGTTGTCTAAATGTAGGATACGAAGATCGACAAGTGTGTCGAATGCGTTTCTATGAAGACTCACTATGTTACTGGAATTTAAATACAATACAACTGCTCTACGCATAGAAGTGAAAACGGTATCGTTGAGTTCATAATAAACATTTCCATCTAAATAAATATGGGTCGCAGTGATCGGAAATTCGCTTGGAATTGTATTGGACTGTTTGACGGAACAATCTACAACGTTAGTGGTTTTCGCGTAATCGTGATAACATGAACAGTTACTGGGACAAACGTTTTTGCAATTGCAAAATTTGAAATCGCAACAGCCGCAGTCATCGGGACAATGATTGTCATATTTACATAAGAAGTCTTTTGGCTGTAGTGAGCTAACGGGAACGTATTTGGCGCCGCGAACGTAAGACTCTTTACAAATCGCGTTATCTAAATCCATGACGCGCGGATATTCCCGCGACGTCATGGAGTTGATCAACAGTAACCACTTCATTGTACAATCGCATCGGAACGGGTTACCGCTAATATAAAACTCAGGCAGTGTTCGATCGTCAGGCGTTCTCGAAATACGCAAACTATTTATATCTAAACTGTCGATCGCATTCGAGTACATATCGACCCGGGTCAAATTATTCTTATCCCTAAACGTATCCGTCTCTATGTTAGAAATAAAATTATTGTTTATAAACAGTAGCTCGATGCTATTCGGTATTGACATGGCGGATAGCGCTACTATTCGGTTATGACTCGCGTCTAAAGTCTTCACGTGTAATTGTTTCTGAATTTTATAGTAGTTTCCGAGAATCTCAATGTAATTGGCGTGAATATCTAACCATTTTAAATTACCCGGAATGAAAGCGTAATCGAACCAAACTAAGTGATTTTCAGATAGATTCAACCACAATAACTTCGTCAACGACACGAACACGCCGTTTATGTCGGAAATAAAGTTTCCATCCAAACGAACGGCTTCCAATTGAGCGTTCCTTTGAAAGGTTTCCTTCTCGATCGACTGTATTTTATTTTTTGCCAGATTGAGTACTTGTAAGCTCGACAGGCCCCAAAACATGCCAGCAGTGAGGTTTCCGATTTGATTGTCGATCAAACGCAAGCCAGTTAACTGCGATAAGTTTTGAAAGGAATTATTTGCTATTTCTGACAATAAATTCTCACCCAAGTCTAATGATTTCAAGAAAGATAATGGCGATATTGCTTCAGGGACTTTCGTCAACTTATTAGAACTCAAATCCAAATCCTTCAAGTCCGAACAGTTTCGAAACGAGTTTTCGCTAATGTACGACAGCAAATTATTGTTCAAATTTAACTTATTCAGAATGAAAAGGCCGTTGAAAACGTGATCTTCTATAGCTATTAATTTGTTTTGGCCCAAGTTTAGAGTGTGTAAATTGAAAAGAGGTGAAAACGCATTGTCTTCAATGTGCCCTATAGAATTATTACTCAAATTAAGTAGTTGCAAAAAAAACAAGTCTTTGAACATGTTTCGCGCGACGCGAGCGAGCGTGTTGTGCGACAGGTCGAGCACGATTAATCTTATTAAACCCCCGAACGTTTCATCTTCTATGTGGTCGCTCCTCAATTTATTCCCCGAGAGATCTAAAACGAGTAATTGTTCCAACCTATTAAATATTCTCTTAGGCAGTATTTCCAGTTCATTGTTTTTCAAATAAATCTCACGAATTTCTCTCGTATTTTGAAATAAACCCTCCGGCAGATAATTTATAGCGTTCTCCGAAAGATTCACAACTTTTAACGACAGCAAGTCTCCGAACACCTCGGCGGGCAGCTCATTTATCTTGTTATTTTGCAGAAACAGTTGTGTCAGCCTCCGCAGATGTAAAATCTCCGAGTCGGCCGGCAGGGACATGATATCGTTGTAGCTCAAATCTATAGTTTGCAGCGTCGATCCACATTTATGACCGAATCCTAATTCGTCTACAAACTTTATCTTGTTTCGTGTTAAATTTAGTGAAATTATATTTTCTAGCGAACAGAACAGGTCCGATGGTATCTTCCTTATGTTGTTGTACGCCAAATCCAACGTGTGCAGCTCCCTCAGTCCGTTGAATGCGCCTAGCGATAATTCCATCTCCTTGTTTTGGCCCCATTCTGTGTTCATTGAGCGTATTGTCAAGGTCTTTAGGCCGCGCAGACCCTCGAATGCGTTACCAGGGAGACGTAGCAGCTTACAGTTATGAATAGAGACCTCGGCCAAACCTTGCAGCCTGCCGAAGTGGTGATCCCTGAGCGTACTCTCTTGTGGCAGCGGTCCGCAGCGCACGGTCAGCCGACGCGCGCCCTCCGAGTGCATCGAACCGGCGACGTCTCTGTCGGAGAGCGCGCGTACGTTGCACTCCAGCGCGCCGCCAGCCGTCACCGAGCAGCCGTCTGCGGCCTGCTCCGACACCACACCACCCATCACCAAACAAAACAACAACACGTTAATTATCATTTTAATCCGCACTGTGACCATAACATTTTCACTCGTCAACTTATTTTGTAGTAGGTCAATATAGTTCGCGATTCGCAAACGGTCATATTAACGACCTGAGCGGGGAATACTATTCACAGTACGATTTCGTTTATGAGCGTAGTAAATAGAGCGAGGCGTAATGGGTTCGTCCGGGACACGGGCTCCCCCCGCGACGACCGGCCGGCGACTGCCGCGCGGATGGCGGGCGGCTGGCGCGAGACGCCATGAACGCACTCGCAGGGCTCGGGCCACACCATCGCGTTCCTATTGCCGCACACTAACTATGTAACCCCCGTAGTTTTACTTTTGTAGGAAACGGAAACCGTTACGTGACTCCGCGTCCATTAATGTTATTAAATGTTGCTTGCATCAGGATCGTAAGCGATCCGCGCGTAATTAGTATACTGGAGACGAAGACTTTCAACAGTGAAGTGTCCATTCAATATTTTACTAATTAAAAAACATTACCCTCCTGAGTCAATCGGGTAAAAATACTAAAGTCGTTTGGTGTTCCATTCAGTATTGTACAAAAGTGATTTTTACCGCATATTTCTCATTGCTCATTTTTGTGTCATGACAATATTTGAATATGATTTGTACATTAGGTTACGTAGTAAAATTAAGTAGTATACAGTCAAATATTATATTGCCCGTAAATAGTAATTGCAAGCCTAATGAAAGTGTGTTAGTTCCATTGTTTCAAACAATAGCCGGCGTGCTGCAATAACTTATGGAATCCAGTCGTTTGATTTAATTCATTCAAGTTTGCTAACTGCGATTCTTGTATTGAAAAATTAGCACTTCGTTTATTTTACCCAATACCAAAAAGGATAAGGATATAAAAAAAATCTTTTAATTCTATATGTTGCATAATAACGACAGATATTATATATAAAAAATTAGATATATAAAAAATGCATAACTATTATTACAATAATCTACTACTTTTACCCACTAAGATTCAACTCCACATTTTATCAAACTAATAAGATAGTTACATCAAACTTTAAAATTGTAAGACTTACTAAAAGTTGTAAAAATAAAAAATGTGTTAACAGTTTGCTGACCCTTGTGTACGACAATGTAACAACGTACAGTCGCGGAAATCCGCGGTGTCCCACTTCAGGAATAATTGATTTGTTTGCAACGAGACAAACTCCGCCTCTTTCGTAAATAACTAATTAGATAGTAGTAAGTGCAAACAAAGGGATAATATTAAAACTAAACTAGCCATGTATGATTTCTTTTCGGATTATTCCTAACCGTCACCCCGCTCTCTCCCTGTCAGTGCCGGGTGACGGTTGGGAATAATCCTTCTTTTCGTATAGATACATTTATAAGCTGCGTTGTATTAATTTGTTCAGCGCTCGTTTCAAAATGTTTGTATAATTATGGCTTTTAACATGGATCACCGCTAGTTTCCCCGATTGTACATAATTCAAAATGTTTCCTTTGTCAAACAGGTTGGTGCCAACATAACTGACGTAAAAAATTCCCCTATGGTTATGACAAGCTACACATAACCAGCTGTGCATTTTATGTTACGATAGATTTCCACTGTCGTTATACTTTGCAGTGGAAACTCTCTTTAAAACCGGCGCACATTGGGCTGTATCCAGTTGCTCCATAGACAACTTTATCTGATGTTTGAAATGTCTCTTTTTTTTGCTTGAATGTGCTTTGTATCAGTAAATGCATACCTTATAACGTAATATTTATCTTGTATCGATGTTTTTGGCGCAATTAGAACGTTTTCTCTGAAAATTTGTATGGAGTCGCCCTCAAAATTGGCGATAACTCAGCTATCGCACAATTGCGCCTTATTTCCTCAGAGATAACGTTTGTACAAGTTGTAACGATTTTTTTGGTATACTATTGGACATGGACACGGGTGCGATTTTTTACTTATTCGAGGTCAAAGGTCATAAAAATTACTTTTTCGCGTATTTCAGCGGAATGGTTAGCTTTATCAAAAAGTTGACTAGGACGAAGTTGTAGATCATGAAATTGCCTATAAAATATCCATACATACTTTTTTCATAAGAGCCATAGTTTCAGAGATATAGCGATTTGCACATCCAAATTGTTCCGATTAATATACCCGATACTTTAATAACTAATAATACCTAACCACTGGAACCAGAGGTTTGAAATTTTGCGTAAAAGTTTCTATTACTGTTTTTGATGAGCGCTAAGAAAGGATTTTACGAAAATCGTCCCGTAAATGTCCAACGTGGGGGTTGAAATTTGCATGGAAAGATTTTCAAGCAAAGTGACTTGTCAAAACATAACTACAATTTTAAAAATAAAAAAGATAAATTAAAAGTAGGACAGAAAAAGTTAATAACGAATGATACTTTTGTATTCGATGTAATATTGATCTTACTAACTTAAAAAAATAACTTATTCACTACCAGTAGATACATTTTCATAATTAGTTTCTGTTTGTAATGTTAAAAACAAACAATTGCAATTGATTAGTAAGTGGGGTTTCGATGGAGCATCGAGTCAGAGTAGACACAAGCAAAGAAGGGATTTTGAAAACGACGATTCCAGCATTTTCATGACGTTATTTTTAACATTACAAATAGAAACTAATTATGAAAATGTATCTACTGCTAGTGAATAAGTTATTTTTACGCAAAATTTCAAACCTCTGGTTCCAGTGGTTAGGTATTATTAGTTATTAAAGTATCGGGTATATTAATCGGAACAATTTGGATGTGCAAATCGCTATATCTCTGAAACTATGGCTCTTATGAAAAAAGTATGTATGGATATTTTATAGGCAATTTCATGATCTACAACTTCGTTCTAGTCAACTTTTTAATAAAGCTAACCATTCCGCTGAAATACGCGAAAAAGTAATTTTTATGACCTTTGACCTCGAATAAGTAAAAAATCGCACCCGTGCCCATGTCCAATAGTATGCCAAAAAAATCGTTACAAGTTGTACAAACGTTATCTCTGAGGAAATAAGGCGCAATTGTGCGATAGCTGAGTTATCGCCAATTTTGAGGGCGACTCCATACAAATTTTTAGAGAAAAAGTTCTAATTGCGCCAAAAACATCGATACAATATAAATATTACGTTATAAGGTATGCATTTACTGATACAAAGCACATTCAAGCAAAAAAAAGAGACATTTCAAACATCAGATAAAGTTGTCTATGGAGCAACTGGGTACAGCCCAATGTGCGGCGCCATTTTGGTTACAAATAAGTAAACATAATTTTAAAAGTACCTAATATCTATTGTTTAATCAACAAATTCATCATCTAACAATTTAAAGATATTTCTAGTGTCTGATTACAACTAAAAATGCAGATTTATTTGCCTCACACATAACGCTAACAAATTGCAGAGTACTTAGAATCATAATTAGACCTCCCAGACTTCCTTATCGGATGTATATGTATTTTATGCATCTTAGACCACACACGAAGGGCAAAGGACTTTAGGCAAGTTGATTGAGAATTGAAGCAATTACACATACCTAATGTAAAATCGAGAAACTGCATAAATATTGATTAACTATTGTTAATGCAAGCAAAAATAACGATTAATTAGTTATTTCTTAACTAGTGCAATCAAAAACATACTTTATTTTGTAGTAATTTAATACTTTAGACATAGGTAAATATTAAACTATATATATGGTGGATGATTGATATAAAAATTAGTAAACAGTACAATAATTCGAACAAGAAAATTTACATTCTCTACAACTGACTCCACGTTAATTATTCTTTTGGTATCGAAGTATATAATAACTAAATGTACGAACACACCTGTATGTACAGGAATGGTCGGTGGTCCCGGCAGCAGCTATCCTAAAACAACATCCGGCATTACCGGCTTATCCCACCACTCTGAGTGCTTTTAATGGCTACCAAAAAAGTAACCATAGATAAAATAACAGCAGAAATTACTAACGAATTTAGTGAGGAATCATTACCGAAAAAAAAAACATTTTTCAATATTAAATTACGAAAGTTATACCTTATTGAATAAATTGAATCTGACGTCACTCGCGGAAATTTTCGGAAAAGATAAATTTCATTCATCTATTTGCAAACTGTATTAACCGAGAACTTACAAGCCAAAACTGTGCTTAACTAAGTACTTTGTTACTACATGTAATAACAAAGTTCATGGTCACTTAAAACCGCATTGAAGATTATTATTAAGAATATAAATGTAAAAATTATATCCTTATAACCTCTACTAACAATTTTTATACATTAGTAATTTTTCGACTACCACTTTTCTAGGAAAATAAAAACCGCATACATTATGAATTGATGAAACATACATAACCTCTAGCATTGTTTACAATGAAATAAATAAAAATATAATCGTTGTATTCACCTACATAAAAACTGGTTGTTATCCAATTACAAATGCTTCACAAACAAGAATAATATCGGTTAGAGCAGCTGCCAGCGTTTTTATTTTAGAGCTACATTGTACTGAATTGTTTATGGTCAAATGTCATACCGATGTCCAGTCAAGTTAGCTTACCGTAGGTTTCCACTGTCGTAACACCCGTGTAACAATTTAGCTACACTAATTATTCTCTTAAAATAAATAAGAGATAACAATAATATTCTTATATCTTTTTGTAGAGTGGAAGAGCCCGCTTTAACATCTTTGCACGAACGGGCCGGCTCGCCCGGTGCAATTCCACGACCACACAGAAGACAGGCGTGAAGTGGAAGCAATTTCGCGTTTCGTCTGATGAGTGTGGTGCCGGAGGCCCAATAAAAGTCCCTTTCCCTTTCCACCCTTTTCTTAAGAGGAAAGGATGACAAGGAAACGTGGAATTGACTGTGGAGGAGGACTGTGTAAAGAAAATCTGTATATCAATAATGTCACTAGTCAAAACCCACAATAACCTGATCAAACCCCAAAATACGTAACCTATGTAAAACTCCGCCTTCAGTTGCGTAGCAAAAGTTTACTATAAGCTTTTACAAACTACCGCATACTTGCTACAGCTTCCGCGGCCAGCGCTCGAACTATTTGACGTCATAAAGGCATATTTTTGAAAACTCTACTTACGTAGCTGTAATGAGAGTTAACCCGAAAATCTGTCGCGCTAAAAGTTTAAAATGCGATTAAAATTAATATTGGGAAATGAACACGTATGTTTCTGTAATACACTAGTTATTTTAGTTTCAACGAAGTTTTTAAAAGAGAAAGAACAATAACTACTTATATTTGTTATATGTAAAACAAATTAAAAACAACTACATATGAACTTTCGCACATACTCTTGTTTATAAAAGCGGGCGCAAATGTTTGACTAAACAACTGTTGTGCGATTGTCGATTGTTTCGCAGCAAATTCAACTGTTTAGTTGCACAACTAAAAATCGAGTAGTGTGCGCACCTCCATATAAGCTCATAGGAATCAAAGCGAGACTAAACAGTAGAGCGATAGTTTAGTAGGAGGTGTGCGCGCGCTCTAAATATAATAAAGTCTGTCTGAAGATGTTTCAAGTCTCTAGTTTACTTATAACTGGGAATAATAGATTATGCATTCGTTAAGCTAGATCTGTTTTATTTATTACACATTTTTTTGTATTATTTAAAGGTGTTAAGTTAAGCTTTGTAAAATACAATTTACCATTATTTTCCCGTATTCTCGCAAATATTTCGCGAATATCATCCGAACGGGCGTGCGTCTGCGGTCAAACTTCACGGTATTCGATCATAATTATTTGGTACAGTGCATTCTGAAAAGCAGTTCGGCTTATTAATTAATTACGAACGGTTTATATAAATCCATTACATGATGTTTCCATTAATAATATATTTTACAATCTCTAGTTTTATCTATTTTAGTGAGACCTAAGTACATCTAAGATTTTCTATGTATTCTAGCGACAGATAAGTGTTTAATCGACAACCTAAGGTCACCATTAGGGGAGTAAGCAGTAAAACGATATGACAATGTTTTGTAGAGTAAAACGACATTATAATTATGAAGTTATTTATTACTTTTAAGTTTTAAAATCATACCACAGAGGCATCAATCTGTAAACAAATACAAATTAACCTAGCTATCTCAAAGACAATAGGAGTCATAAATACTAGTCAATCTTTTATGCCACAAAATAAAAACAGAGCAATCATAAATCAATTGAGAGAATATAACAAAATATTACCAGTGGCTTATCACATAAAAAATGATCTGCAACTCGTTCTCAGATCAGTTGAATTTGTATCTAGAGGTACGACATATATGAGCTCGAAAAGTTCATGACATTTCAGCTCACATAGTTATAGTAACATAACATTTAATTATGAACGGCTTATTTAGTTGCCGAGCCACAACTCATACTAAGTGAACGGATCAATTGAACCCGGTTCAGAGTATTCCACATGTTTAATGATTACACTAAATAAATTACATTGCTTATTTCACTCACTCATTTTATTAAACCTTTCTTACATCTTTGCTTAATTGAATTCATTTACTCGCAAAATCTAACCCATTGCTCAATATACAGTTCACTTGGTTTTATAGTTTGATGTAATGCAACTACATATCTTAAGATAACTAAAATTTTCTAAGCATTTACAAATTTAAAACCATAACTTAATCAATATTTTTTCCTCAAATTTTAAAACGAAGTGTTTTATTAATTGGAATCAATTCCATTTACATTTTATTGAACTAAACAATTGCAAATAGAAATGTAGTCTATAGAAATATTCTTATTTAAAAAAAATGTAACATAATTTAAAAATGGTGTAAACATGGCATAATATCTCATTGAATAACATTTTAAATGACATGAAAATCAATTTTGAAACAGAAAAATGTCAATAAAATTACTCAACAAGTCTTTCTTTAATTAAAAAAAATTTCGTCATTATGTTACACAAAATAAAGCAAATTCACATCAATTCGAAATAGCTTTTATAGAATAAAGTTGACCATACCAAAAATAGATAATTCCTCACAACACTATGGTTGCCATACCAAGTTGTGTACCGACGCCATTTTGTTGTGCAAAGTTCAGTCTTGTTTCACATTGATCAAAAAAATTAAGAGTAATAAATATTTTTGGTATGTTTCATTAACATTAACCGCTTTCAATATTTACAAAGCTTAGTTGAAAAAGATTAAATGTGTAATCAGATAAACTAAAATGTGCCAGTAACATTTGTATCTGTAATTGTTATATAATCTGTGCTATAACTCATCTAACAATGGCATCTATAACAAAGAACAAGCTATTGTTATGTATATTCTTTAACAGATATTCAGATTTTATAAACATGCTCCCTTAAACAGATATGAAAATACGACGGCAATGATATCTATTACTAAATAACTTTGTCAAATGGACAAAAGCCTAGTAACATTGTTATGAACAGATCACTTGAAAACCTTTAAGTAGTAATCTAATTATTGCAAACTTCCATAATAAAAGGCCACTGGTTACGTTTACACTTTTCACGTTAAGTGGAATAGGCTCACACGCGACACAACTCGAGGAATTAACCTCGAATCCGCGGCATTTGACTAGAGGAACTGTAAGCCTATTACATCGCAACACAAAACTCCACTTCCAATACTGAATTCAGTTTATCACACCATTGTTAGTTACCTCGGTCCATCCAATGAAACAATAACAACTAAAAATTAAAACACTAACACTATTCACTATACGCGTCTGGCGAAACAAAACTGCTAGCCCATACTGCAAGAACTTGCTGAAACCTTTTTTTTGTAGTCACTTTACACTACTGGAAACTCCACGGAGGTTTATATCTTGCTGTTTGTTCCAAACACTGTATGGGGTGTGTCAACACCGGCAACGCTTCCTGAAGACGGGTCTGTTGATCTATTTGTCAACAGCCTGTATATGGTCAGGTCGCTCACCGCGTGCGTACTTTGCCCACATACGCGCGTACAACATCTCGAGACCGGTCGCATACGCTTTACAATCAAACAAAGGACTCTCCGTTCTCGCAGTCCATACTTTCGCACGGATTGCTTTCAAACTGAAAGAAAAAGAATTAATTAATGATTGTACTTGTATTAAATGATTAAGTAACACTTTAATTTGGCAGTTTTACTTACTATTCTCTATCTGTGCCTAATCTTACAGCTATATCTTGATATTCCTGTCTCGTTCTTGCGATGAGTTCGGGACAACCGAGGGTATTTAGTTGTGAAGCTGCAACTCTGTGAAAATTCAATTATAATCTGTTAATCATGTTTATAAATGTAAAACTGTTTGTTGTGGATAAAAGAGATGGCATAAGGTGATTTAATATTTTGTAGAAAGGAATGATAACAGTTTAAATTCAATATTGTATAGAAAAAGATGGCAATAGATGATATCATATTGTGTAACAGTGGAAAGGGGTGTGAACATGTGGTAATGTGTAGAAAGGGGGTACCTAGAGGCGAGCGTCTCCCCGGGCAGCGTGACGACGGGCGTGCCGGTCCACAGAATGTCCATGCTGGTGGTGTGTCCGTTGCAGAGCGGCGTGTCGAGGCACACGTCGGCGAGCTGGCCGCGCCGCACGTGCTCCTCCTTCGCCGCCACGTTTGAGAATATTATACGACCCGGCGGCAGACCTGCTCACAAACACATTATTTTCATTTACAATAGTTAAAAAATGCGATATGAATTTAATTAAGAACTTAAAAGCGCTTCATAATTGAAAAAAAATAAACCTATGAGACAAGGAAGAAAAAATTTCATAAATTCCAAATCATGTCACATGGACCAACTTTCAAGTCATTTTTGTGATAGATGTAATTATTAAATTTGTATTACTTTTATAATAGAAACAAATATTTATTACCATTCAAAAAAAGTTTTACATATAAGCTAAGGTAAATACACTAAATAAAGTATCTGACAACTGTTTGCAGGGACGGCCGGGGCCATACCTGTTTTTTTTTAAGCTGATCCTTTACTTACCTAATTGTTGTGCAGTTGACTGCAAGTTTGGTTCACCTACTGCTGGGAACCTCAAGAGCCAGAGTACACTGTTAGGTACGTGTTTCAATATGTACACCCACATGTGTAGAGTCAGGGGGTCGATCTTGTATAGCTGGTTGAAGTTGCAGTAGACTACAGCATCATCAGGCAAGCCGTACTGCTGCCGTGTCGTGATCACGATAGACTGGGGCACCTCCTCACCAGTAGCAGCCTTGTTGTTTGTCTGTGTTGTTGCCAATCCGTTTTGTAAAATTACTCCATTAACTGATGTCTGCAAAATAATATTAAATCGTTAATATGTTCACAAAGGGTTAGATATCTAATTGGTTTGTATGTACAACTCCAATAAAATCTAAATTGTCTAACCTGTATTTGTCCTGATGCAATCATAGTTTCAATAGGCGTGGTCGTGGGTAGTTCAGCTACTTTCAGTGATATCTCCAAAGGTCTGGCGGCTCGCACCACCTCCTTTATCTCCTTGATATCGGTATTCTCAACCAATGGGGACAGATCTGTCGCATTGATAACTGCCACGTTGTCAGCTAGAGTTCCGAGGCTGTTGTGGGATTTGATTTTGTCGCTCAGAATAAGTCTCTCTTGTAAATGTGGGAACATTTGTTTGTGATCGCCAACGAAGAACGTGTGAGGCATGTAGGCCAGTTTTTCGCTATACTGACTGGCCAATTCCAAGGGAGAAGTGACGCCATCGGTGATGATATAATCCATGTAGTTAGCGCCGCTGGTGCCGGGGTAACCCAGCCACATGACCTGTACCGGCGAGGGCCGCAACGCGAATATTTCATTCCGCGCACCTTTAGTGTAACCATTCATGTTCACCAAAATATGAATTCCGTCCGCGTAGATTTTGTCTGCCGCCTTACCGTTGCATGGCACCTGAGATAAGTCGACGAAGTGCTCGGACTCGCGGGCTACCTTCGAGCGGAAAGTGGTGCCGTCGTCAGGGCTAAGCGCGTAGCAGAAGATCTCTACCTTGGCGCGGTCGTGCAGACCCGGCACCGACTGCATCAAGTGCGATGTCGGGTGGTTGCCGAAGTCGCTGCTCACGTAGCCGATACGTAATCGGCCTTGCAGCTCGCGACCGAACTTGTACGGCGCTTTGTGAAGGATCTGAACCTTTTCTAGACACAGGTTGGCGTGGCGCGCGGCGATCGCCTTCCTGAAATCGTGCGTCAAGGGATACAGCATGGAGTGATGCGGGTGCACCGAAGGCAACCTGTTCTTATCTATCTGTTCCGCTACTATGCTGACGAGTTTCTTCATACGCGCCTCATAATCGGTCCAGTCGCACACGATTTGTAGACAATGTGCCAAGTTGCAATACGCATCGGGGAAATCTGGCTTCAGTTTCAATGCGGTTCTGTAAGATTGTATAGCTTCGGGAATGTTCCCGGAGTCCTTGTGAATGCTGGCGAGATTGCTGTGCGCGTCGGCGAAAGCGGGGTTGATTTGTATAGCTCGGGTGTAACATTGCAAAGCTCCGGCCACGTCTTGCATTTCTTTGAGCGTGTTGCCCATGTTACTGTAGGCGTCCGCGAAGGTCGGCTGGATCCTGATCGCTTCCTTGTAATGCATGAGCGCTTCATTGAGTTTGCCCTGTTGTTGCAGTACCGAGGCCAAGTTACTATGAGCTGCGGCGAATTCCGGGAATACTTCCAGAGCCTTTAAGTACAGACGTGTAGCTTCTTCGATATAGCCTTGTTCACGTTTGATGTTGGCTAAGTTATTGAGTGAATCAGCGTGAGTGGGACACAAGCGCAGCGCTGTGTTGTAGCAGTCCTCGGCGTCGGCGACTTGACCTTTTTCTTTCAAAGCATTAGCCAGGTTACAATATGCATCCGGGAAATTAGGTTGCAGTTCTATGGCTCTTCTATAGGTGTCGACTGCCAAGTCGATCAAGCCCTGTTCGTAATATACGCACGCCAAGTTTCCATGAACCACGGCATTATTTGGCGATAAATTAAGAGCTCGTAAATACGCCGCCACGGCCCTGGTAACACAAAATAACGTTACGTTAGAAAACAGTTTTTGTATTTTGGATATGTTGCATTTACCATTTTGCTATTTTTGTTACCTGTCAAATATTCTAGCTTCTTTGAGAACATTGCCCAGATTGATATAAGCGTCCAAGAAATTCGGGTCCAAAGCCACGGCCTTTTCAAAATGGTGAATTGCCAACCAGATTTCACTTTGGGCGTTAAAAACGCAACCCAAGTTACTCCAGGCCACCGCAAAGTCGGGCCTTGTTTCGATGGCCTTCAAGTAACAAGCCTACACACACGGACAAAATTGAATATTATTATACGCGATAGAGTAAACATTTTAACATTAATGAAGTATTGAGATGTGTTTTACGCCAGAAAAGATTTTACACCAAGGCATGTGAATGACGACCGGTAGCCGAATTCCAAACCTAGGCCACCGAGCACCAGTCAACATTAGCTTATAATATTACGCCAAATGCGCCCTACTTACTGTACGCTACGCCGAAAGCGGTAACATCAGTAGGAAATGCAAACAAGTCACGTTATAATACAAATAAACAGAAAGACAGTTTACAATAAAAAAAAACATATATAGATTGAAATATTTAACCGACTGAGCTTCCACTTCCTAACCGATGAGAGGATGGTAACGACAATGAGAGAACAATGTGCACGAGATGTATCCGATATCCTGTCCAAAACAATTTCTTGCAAACCTTGAACACTTTACCTTCGTGGCTCAGTGGGGAGTCATCGCTGCGGGAGAGAGTGTTGTACCAACCGTTACCAGCTACATACCGCATCGCTCACACCTACTGTCTTACCAGACAACACCTTGTGAAAATATAACACAATTAGTTGATTTTGAGTCAAACTGATTCCGACCCGATTCATTACTAAATCAAATGTTCATTTACAAAAGGATCATTGTCAGGCTCGTGCCGTCACGACGACGCGGTGACGTGACGCGGCCGACGAGCGAGCGACTAAATAGTATCTGAACAATGTACACTACACGTCGCTAACAAATATATGCTAATGACTTCTCTGATCCTCCATTGCAATGTATCGTTACAACTACAAGCACAAGGATTAGAACTAAGTGAATATTGAAGGAAACAGGACATTAACCAAATCGAAAATATTCATACACAAAATACTACTATCAGCATACTCTCTATTATGACTTCAATCTTCCACACGACGTTTGAAACTTACAAAAGAATAGAATGAAAAACTCCAGATTCATAAATTTGATTTAATTAAAAAAAAAACATATACGTGGTGTGGAAGATCTCTTTAAATTTACGCAAGACGCTTTCAAAACATATTTAACAAAAGTATTAAAACGACGCTTACATTTTGTGATCAATACAAATATGGAACAAATCGGTGAACAAATAAATTCAATGTGCGAATTGTCATGCGTCGTTCACGGATTCGTTCACACAATCGTTATAATGGGTTCAACTGACGACGTAATTACTTTAAAGGAAATATATCTAAACAATATTGAAACCATTATAAATACGCAATGCCTTACCGTGGGTACCTACGCTGTAACAATGTACGCTGACGTAACAGAGAGTACGCTAATTTGTTATTATACAAAGGGAACGAGTCCTAGAGTCCTGTTAGCTTCAGACAAACCATACAGCGGAAAACGAGATATTATTTACCTTCGCCTCGTCGAGCCGGCCCAGAGCCTTGAGCAAATTGCCCAGGTCGCTTCTAACGCAGTAAAGTTCCTGAGACAATATTAGAAAAATATATTAAAATGCATACATTGATGATACACGACAGAACTGTCATAGTAACAATACATGAAATGCATGGTTATAGAAAGATTAAATTGTGTAAAAAAATATTAAATAACGATCTCTTGCCAGCGATTAGTCAGTTCGGAATTCCAAAAAAAATGTAAGTAGTATTCGACTTCCACAATATTTTCTACATCTATGCCAAATTTCATCAAGATTCGTTAAGCCGTCTTGGCTCGTAGCAACGAACATTCATCCGTCCAAACATTTATAATATTAGTATGAAGTACAATGTGTAAGTATAGACAAATTTACATTACAAAGGTCATATTCTCAATCAGGAGATTTTCCATGTACATGATGTGACATTTTTGACCGACTTCCTAAAACGAGGTACTCAAGTCGTCTATGTTTTTGTAAACAGATATAAACACTTGTTTCATGCCAATATTCGGCACTGCGACTTCACAGTAATGACAATAAACAACAGCTATAGTTACAAGAAACCACCACAATTCGGTTACCTACTTAATAATGTCATTCTAAAACTTGTTCTTATCCTTTCAGTCTTATCTTTTAATTGTAATCTCTAAACAGATAAAAGTTTACACAAATCTTTTCATTTTTATTTAGAAATTTTAAATCGCGTACATTTTCAAAAAGAAGTCAATTCAAAATATTGAAATCATTAGGCCATAGAATATAAGTACAATGTATAGTGATGACAAACAAGACAATAGGTAATTGCCGAAGCAGGAAATTAATCCAGCGAGCGAGCACTCAAGGCTAGCGTTATATAAATATGTTGCTATGAGATGTATTATTTTACCGTCGTTGCCTTTTATGGCGTAACGCCGTCAATGTTAATGGGAATTTTTTTCATGACGTATTGTTAGCATAATTTCGAGTCTCAATTGTTTGGATTTAATATTATACAATACTCTACAAATACTAATTCAATATTGAGAATCATGATTTAATTTCTTGTAACAGTAATTTCTTTGTCTTATTTTATTAATGGCTTTCGCCCGCGACTCCGTCCGCGTGGAATTAAAAAAAAAACAAAAGTGAGTAGTCTATGTGTACATCCAGACTGTCCTTTACATCTATGCCACATCTCATCAAGATCTGTCCAGCCGTTTAGGCTACTAACTCCAACATACATCCATCAATCCATCCATCTAAACTTTCGCATTTACAATATTAGTAAGATTAAAACTGTTATTCATACCTTTGTTATATCCCTCATTCTTCACACATGTTTATAAATCATACAACTATAAACTATTCTACACTTTATGCCATCTTGATAACTCTTATCTATTAAATCTGCATTAATTCATATTTTATACAAAACATTTCAACAACTTTAGATAAATTCAAGGGCATTATTTGTGTTATCATAAATACAAGTACAATATTTATTTCATAAAAAAGTAATTCTGGTATAGGAATCATGTCATAAACATTCCTCCCCTAGTTTAGGCCCTTCATGGTCTTATGGTCACCCTAATTTAGGGTAGGCTCCAGCCCCAAGTGGGGACATATAGTTTTAATTAAGAAATATTCCTCTTATATGTGATTTTATTTACTGGATAGATAACATTTCAAATCATATTGTAGATTACAATACAAGCTGATCAAATAGCAAGATTTGAACCTGAACTATAGATCACTACTCTGTATTCTTAACAATTCAATTATTGGTACATTTCAAGATAAATCAATGATTAAAATTATTACTTACAGGATTATACTGCAGTGCTGTGACATAAGCTTGTACAGCTTGCTCCATATCTCCAGCGGCCACAAGTGCCGCAGCCAGGTTAATATATCCATCAATAAAGTCGGGCTTCAACCTTACCGCATGCCTATAGTTCTCCAACGCCTCTTGTAACTGGCCACGCTCTTTGTATACATTACCCAAGTTACTGAAAATAAAACTTAAATAAAATTTCTGTATTATGGTATTTTGAAAATGACAAGAAATCTGTCTCTGTGGGTTTAACAAAACTAAATTTAGTTAGGTAACTTGCCCTATCCTTTAAGCTATTCCATGATGTATGTAAAACCTAGTTTTACATATTTTTTGATAGTAACTAATTTGGATATTATTTTTTTCTAACTATCATAATTGTTTTAATATGCAATTTTGTACAAATTAACTATTACAACACAGTTGAAAATGTTGTAATTATGCATTTTCATCATATTTAATTGTTTACATTGCTCGATGGTTGCAAACAATATGCATTCTATTGCAATACAATTATGAGAATGTTTTCATATGGAATTCCATTTGAGGTTTAAAATTAAATACTCTGCAAAGGTTGACAAATCCAGAATTTTAATTTTATATGTTCTATGGTGAGGCATTTATCTCACATGAATGCAACTCACCAGGATATTGGTGGAATAGATGTATTTATAATAGCACTAGCTGTTCCCGTGCAACTTCATCCGCATAAAATTATGAAAATGTTATTTTATTGTTTACATGTGTAAATTATCAATTGCAAATGTCAAAATGACATGACATCATCATGTTGGCATCACAAAGCATGGCAACCTTGCTTCCTTGATGTTGGCAGCAACTTATGGTCTCTTTCCCACATTAGGGTTTTTATCCAAAATATTTACCCCTAAGTTTAATGGCATGAAAATATATAGCCTAAAGTGTGACGTAAGTGTAGATCTTTTTATTCGAAAATATGCTGTAATTGCTGACATCTTAGGCAACCAAGAAGTGTCTGTTTACACTTTATTATAATAGTATAGATAACTAGAAATGTGGGAGGACAGGGAATACCATTCCACATTTCCTTCAAACAATAACCAAATTTAGACTTGAAGCAACCACCAAGTATCAAGTAACAAACCGAATCATACCATGTTTTCAATAATTGTTTTGTATTCATTGGGATTTTCACACATGTATGAAGTTTAGTAAACATGGATGTAATAAAAATACATACTTTACTTCCTGGGAATAGAGTTGAAAGTCTCATGTGTATGACTTTCTCTAGATGTTTATAGGTATCACTTGTCATACAAGACAAGAGGACAGTAATTTTTAATAACATAGAATACTTGTGAGATTGTAATTAAATAAATAACCCACTATATTACAAATTTACAATAATGAAAGTATGTAAAACATAAAGGTACCTGTAAGCTTCAGCCAACAAAGGATTCTGTTTAATGGCAAGAGTTGAAAAGTGAGCAGATTTATCCAATCGACGGCATTGAAAATGAATTGATGACAGCAATAAGAGAACCCCAGTGTTGGTGCCATCTTGACGCCATAACTGCATGCAATGCAACTCTGCACTATCATAGTCTCCTGCCTGGTATTCTCGGTGTGCTAATTCTAGCAGTCCTAATGTAAAACAAAGTTATGAAACCTTAGTTTAATCAAGACCTTGTTTATAACAAAGGCAAAATATTTCTTAAATGTATGACAATCCATAACAATGTCAAAAAATCTACAGTAATAAACCCAATGAACAGGCAGAAACACTCACCAACAGTAGATATTTGTTGTATATCCGACATTTTTAAGATCACGGCATTTGCAGGAACACCGACTATTTGTTGAGGTTGCGTCGTGACAGATTGTGGCACTGCCACATTAGCTTGAGGTTGCATTTTTGTTATCATATTTGTAACGCACTGTATTATTCACTTGATTAACCGAAACTAGTAAAACTCATGAAAACGGAAAAAAATGTTGTCAGTAATTTTCCATGACAAAGGAACGCAAGATGCCTTCAACAACGAACTCTACGAACTTTTGAGAGCGATAATCAAATCAAAGGCAATATTGCGATAACACGCGGAAATTAAGAGGCACGGATGCATTATTGTCTGTGGTTCCACACAAATTAGAACCTATTTTTTTTACTTATGAATTTAACTATTTTTAACACTGTAAAATAAACAAAGTTATATGATAATAATAAAAAGCTATAATTTAACTGTATGACGGTTAGACTTAAAGTTAAAATAGTTAAACTTAAAAAATAAAAGAAGAAAAATGTCATTTCCGTTGTACTCTCTGGATCATTTTCAATTTTCACCAAGTATACAGATTAAAAATTAATGATATCGACATTTCTTGACCTTGAACTAGTACTGTTCAATTTCATACAATGATTTAAAATTTCCATTTTAAATTAGCGGCCCTTAGATGACATATGATAAGTAGGAACGACCACTAAACATTAGCAAAACAAGCAAGGGCCTGCAGGCTGTTTTCAACGCTTGGTAACCGCGCAACCTTTATGCGCGGTTTATGATACACTTGGCGAGTATAGTTGGTCAGTAGCGCCCTGACTCAATTAACTGGCAAAATGTAAACGCTAACAGGTGCCAATGAGTGTAACTTGCCATCGCAACTGTCCAACTGTACTGGCAAAGTAAGAACGGGGCATTTCACCTGTACATACATGTACTCAGATTTCCCAATACATTTCTTAGCTAATTTTATACAACCACGTCGATTCATAATAACAGCTACTAATGATTTTACAAAGGAACTTCAGTAATTTTTTACAAAAATATGTGCAAGTATCTTAATTAGCTTCAAGAGTGTGTAAATAAAGCACAAGAAAGAAAGAACAAATATTTTTATTACGAAAATATAAAATGTCACGGATAAAACGTAACAAATAAAAAATGTATTACTTATTCTTAACATACATTTTATTGGACGGCAAATATCACATATTAAAAAAACTGTTTTTTTTTTATAATCAAAAGCTTTTTTTCAAACATATTGTGACCCCTACGTTACTCTAAATAAGATAACAAGTGAGCCACTTCTGTTAGATCCTGTGGTACAGACTCGTGATAGCATATGTATAGCTCTCGTGGTTCTGGTTCACTAAAAACTCGCCTGAAATAAAAAAGATTGCAATCATAGTCAACGTAAACTTTCATTATAGCAATTAGTTAAATACTAGAATTATATAAAAATTATAGGACACATTTTTATATGCTTAATTTGATATAAAAATAGCATTGAAAGAAAATGCTTATTTGCTATCTCTTCCAAATTAAACTTTTCGTTAAAATACAAGTTAAAAACAACAGCAGATTATTAGTAGAGTTTAGTGTACTAAAAATAAAATATCTATGGTATTAGAACAATGAGAAATGGAAGTTATTATTTAATAAAAATTGTACTAAATTTAAAATAGATATGAACAATAGAAATCCCTAAAAAATATTTTAATCATTTAGTAAAGCAACAAAAGCGAGTTTAAAAACCGTTATAAATGATTCCATACCCGACAACCCAAAATAGATATGGTTCACAATTCTTTTTATTAATGCCACATTGATTGAGAACATCTTGGGGCACTTCGAATAATGTGCCACATTCTCTCACTGCCACTAAGATTTTATTTAACGGATTTGATGGCGCATGGTTCTTCTTAAATCTGTAAAAAATAGCTCTAAATAACTATTTTTATTATTACTATGTACATAAATAGATAAAAATTTCACTTTTGTTGTACAAAAAGTAATCTTAAAATGTCTTCATAATTTAAAGATTACAGTCAAATGCAAAAGTTTAAGCTTATTCACCTGAAGTATAAAAATATTTAAATTTATGTCTAGAATCTAATTCCTAGAGGTTTAGTTTAATTTATTTTACAAACTCACTTTATACTATACTGTAGTAAATCATGTATCTTTTTACAAGCTTTTCTAAAACTAGCAACAATGTAAGAATACAAAATGTTGTTCGCTTGTAATTCAATAGTTTTTATTGGGGCTATTAAAACTCCTTTCTCGGATTCCAGTTGTATAAAATGAAATAGGACATTCTCTTCTCCGGCTGTTATTCTGAAAATGTATTTATTAAATTATTACCACAGTTATGAAACCTGAAAATACATTTATTTTTAATAGGGTGCTCTTAATTTTTTTTTACCTGTGCACAGCTACATGATTTAGTTCATTTAACAAACTTTTTCTAATATCAGTCATATCAATATTCCCGCTAGTTCTGCTCCCGTCCTGTAATATTGAATTTTTTTATTATTTAAAGAAAGAAAGGGTAAAATATCTTCAGATCCCTTTATAGTATTTAATCCAACGCTAAGGATGTTGCCAGCCTTTATATCGTTATGCTTTTTTATGCTACATTATAATTATGAATTTCACAACAAAAAACATAAGAAAATCCACATGAATCTAAAAATTCGTGAAATTGTTAAAACACTCATATTGAAGTTGTTTTTTTTTTTAAGGGAAAAATGTAAAAATATGTAATCATTATATTGCAGGCCCAAAGGGGTACTAAGTGTTGTTACTTTGTATAGATGTTTGTACAAATTAATTACAATAAATAAATAGAGTGTATAATATTAACCTGTCTGTCCCAATCGGAGTCTGAGCCGGAGGAATCTCGGCGCGTTGTCTGGTGTCTGAGCGCGCGCCGCCCGCACACGCGCTCAGAGCTCACTTCACTACACACAACTTAATGTCATTAAAATTTATAGGAGTAACATTTATGTAGGACCAGCCCAAAATTTCTTCTGAATGAAATTAAAAAAATAATAAAAGAAATATCATATGTTACTCATTGATGACAAAGCTTCTTATTATTTTGAAGTCGGCCCAGTAGTTTTTGAATTATTTCAATACATACAAAACCTCCTTCTATTGGGAAGTCGGTCAAAAAATACAAATCTTTCCTCTGTAAAATATTAATATAAACTAGCTGTTGTTAATTCAGATACAGCCTACATGTTCTTTTAAACTATGTTTACTCGGCACAATTTTCTACTCCTAATTCATCTCTTCTTGTATTATTTGTCTTATCTGAATATTTTTTATTCTTTGGCTAAACTGACAGCACCAAAAGCAACTTGTCAAATTGTTACAGCTGATATTACAATAACCAACTGAACCGAATCGAAAAACAATTAAAACATACCTATTGCTCTTCAAACTGTTAGAGTCTTCTGAATAACTGACATCTAAATTACTGGAATGTCTATAATTCTTCTGTGAGCCGTTGTACCATTGATGGTAGAGGCTATGATGGCTCATACTATGATAGTTGTTTATAGGGTTGTCAGTTGAACTTGTGCCTGAATTAATTTGATCCGAAGAGTTGTGTCGTCGCTTTAAATCCGGCTGAGATTTAGATAATTTCAGTGTAGTGGTCCTGAAGTTATCTGATTTTTGAGCTACAAATTAAAATAAATGTATTTCTTTTTAATAACATGGACAATAATCGATTTTGACCATAACTGTAAAATAATCATGCACGGAGCGAATTTCGTTAAGTGAAAAAGAAGAAAGATAAAACGTGACTGAAGTACAAAGAAGAAACATATTTAAATAGAGTTTTTGCAACAATTTGATTTAAACTATTAATAAAGTCATTATGAACTTACAATTACTATCTCTCATTTTCCGGCCGTACTTAGTCAAGTATTCAGGTGATGTTTCAACTTGAGGGAATGTGTTTGATGAGAACCAGGAAGCCAAATATTTATGCAAGCCCACTTCGTAAAGCAATTCCAAACAGCTTTCGCATTCCTCTACATAAAATGGAGATGGTGACGTCACACCAATCGCCTGTAAAATATTTATAACATTAACTACGGAAAAATTGAAAATGATACTTGAAAAGAGTGGAATCAAAATTAAGAACAAAATTTACGTAAATGACATATGTCTATTCTCATAATGTGTATTCTCATACATACATACATACACAAATACATGCAGATCTAATGAAAGCAAGAAGAAATAGTGACAGAAATGAACTAATTTTAATTACTTACATCTTCTGTACAACCTCCGGCTTCCATAAGGGTGGCTAATATAAAATGACCCTTACCTACGATCAAAAGAAACCAACGACCATCTGGTATTCTACATTAAAAAAATAAAAAAAAGTTGGACAAAACAACACAAACAAATTAAAACAGAAATCTTAGATTTTTACCTATTTTCATTTCTGTCGCTTTTATTCTGACTTCTATATTCTTTGATAAAAACTTCCTTCCACATGACAAGTTTTTCAAACTCCTTTTCGACACTAAGCCTTAATATGCTATTAAATTTTAAATATGCATTGATTTCTATTAAGTCTTCATCACGTAAATGTGAACTTAGTAAATGCCCAGAATAATAAAGACATGCTCCAATTACAGTGTACAGCCTTTGAAAATTTTCAACATCATCTGTCTGAAATTGTAAAGAAAACAGGAAATTGAAGGTGTCAAAAAATGATAATCAAAACATCATACATTCCACTTTAAGATATAAATATGTAAAATAAGGGTTTGCTAAGACAGACTCATAGAGAAGTACATTTTTATTGCAAATTAAATTGAATCCTCTTAACAAGAGCAAGTATAAAAATAGAAGCTCGGGTCTGTGTACGGACCCTTCGTGATTAAAATGTAGCATTGAATTATGTGATACCAACCCATTCACGATAATCAGCTGCTTCTAACTCTGTTATTGCATCATCTATTTGTATTTTCACTTCCAACGGTAAAGTCACTGCATGACAAGCTACAAATTCTTCAAATAACATTGCATTAACTTTTCCTTCTTCCTTATTTTTATAATTATCAAATAATAAATTTACGAATACACGAGAGAACAAACCATCCAACTTATCTACATTATTAGGCTTTGTAAAGCAAGATTTTAATGATCCGTAAAGGAATTCGAGAATATTTACAACATGTCCGATTAATTTTTTAGCACAAAATAAATCTAAATTCTTGTTAGGAACAGCCAATAAAAGTAAATCAGTAAAATGTGATGCATATGTCACGTTAATTAAAGTATTATTGTATAGAACTGTTGACACAATTGGTTCACTAGTACCTAGTGATTTAGGGGCCAAATGATTCAATGTTACATATGCCCCTCTTGTGTTATAAAGGAAATTTTGATTGTATGGCCGAGGGTAGCAATAAAGTACTCCTTTGTCATCATTACTCTGATACTCCACATCATTACAACATATATATAGAACTGAACACATTGAATCTTTCAACAACTGTGTTAGGGAATTCTCCGGAGCATTTTTTAATGTTAATAATTTAACAACATCAATATTAAATCCACCTGTTACTACTTGGAATGTTAATTTTGGACTTTCAATATTTTCAATTACTCTTTGTAATATATTATTAATGTTGTAAGAATTAACTTCAATACCATTTATTTTAATCAAGTAGTAACCAACTTTGACTCGAGGAATGTATATTGCTTTAGCTTCTGTTAAGAAATTAGCAACAATTAATGTCTTCCCATCCATATGAGTTTCTAAACTCATGCCAAATAATTTCTCTATTTGACAATTCTTTTCACTGTTAAATATCATATTTTTGCTGACCTGAAATTTTATAGAAAACAAATTAAATTTGATTATAGATTTTTTTTTCTGTGGCTTAATTACTTAAAATATGTTGCCTTTATTAAAATGTTCGAACTTCTTAAATAACAAATGTATGTCATTTACATTTATTTGCCAGTTTAGTAGCGCAGGCCTGACATGGATTGTATGGGCACCAATTATTGTTTATTGTCATAATGGAAACCAGGCATTGAAGCATTTCTAAGAATTGTATTCTAATAATTTGTTCTTACCTGTATGATAACAAATTTATTATTATCTTCTAAAGAATTTTTACAGACTGTACTTTCATATTCATTTATTTTACCGCTTGTATTATCAAATTTTGCCTTGCGATTTTTTAAAGCTTTGAAAATTCTACCTGCAAAGGGCACCAAATTTAGGACACATATTTAGATGGCTCATTCAGGAAGTTTCAATTAATTATGTTATGATAGAGTATTATGTTTACCTTTAGTGGATCTTCGTGTAGAAACCCTCTTAAAATCACTTCTTAACTTAAAAGTTTCGCAGTTTTCCAAAAGTGGGGTGTTAACATCATTGCTTGCATTGTTTTTTACTTTAATGAAAACTAACTCTCCGTTTTCGCCTACATCAGAATCCCATTCCGGAACCGAACTAAAACAAAACTGTAAGATAATAACATTGATTCACTAAGTAATAAAACAGGATTAAAAAACCCACCTTTCCGAATCTGAGTATTTAGAGTCGCCGGTAGAATCAGTCCAATCATTGTCGGAATCACAGGGAGATTCATAATGCACCTTATTTTTGAACTTATTCATATTACGGTCTTATTTATTAAATTACTATTTATATTACTGTAAAGATTCCTGTTTAGTTTATTAAGATAAAACGAAAACATAGAAAATAGAAACAAACATACAACTTTGTTTTCCTTTTTTTGACTTTTATATCTGACAGATAATACAGACTATATTAGTAATGTTGCTGCTTATAGCTTAAAGAAGTCCCAATATTTTAGCGTCTAGCATAAACTGGGCGTAATCGTTTGAAGCTTTAACTACTGATAGCATTACCTTACAGATTTAGTGCAAGCTTTAAAATTTTTTGCTTAGGAGGACCATAAAATGTGAGCTTTTGTGGAATCGTAACATACGACAGTATTTCAATAACTATCCTTCAAGTCAAAACTGCCACTTTTGATGACTTTTAGTAAAAGTCACTTTAACTTCACTACATTTATAATAGCAATGGTATAAAAATGATTAAAAATAAAACTGTAAATATCGCGTCTAAATGCCTTTTGTTGTTAAACAAAGGGCAAATGCAATAGGGTACTCATAAATACATATCTGCATAACAATTTTCTAGTTCAATAAACTTGACTCTGATCACAATGTTAAAAAGTTGATTAGAATAAACCATCAATTAAAAAAAGATGCCGGATCTAGTGTTCAACATGAAAAAATCCAGTATCTATAAAGATTTCTACCCAAAGTCTTCTTCCTTTCTTAGTTTTTTGTGTGACGAGGATGACACCTGTGAAGCGAAGACTGTGACAGACGATCTCAATAATAATGATTACTATGAGGATATCGACGTGAAATTTTATAAAGAAGGTAGTATTGTAACTGAACATCCACTGGAACCCTCGCACAAATCTTATCAGGTAATCTGTGCATAATACAGTACCCATTTTACCGCGACTAGCATGTGCTACAACCTCGCGCATGTGCGCGAGGTTGCTACGACGCCCCCTTTTTTAGAGGGAGAGTATAAACAGGGTTATCTGATACTGTTAGATTCGCAGACTTGTGGTCCAACCATGTCGTAGCCTAGACGATATTGCATAATTAAATAGCAATAATTAAACTCAACATATCTAAGATGAAACTAGTCTTCTTTAGTATTAAGATGCGAGATAGGATTTTTAACGGTCTTTTCCGTTTTGAATATGTAAAATCGAAACTCCCACATTCAAAAAACAAGGAGTGGTGAAGGAGGCTTTAAGAGCTACAAGACAACGACACAGTTGTTTACTTTATACTATATTATACTGTACTATTACATGAAGATACGAGGACGAGTAACTGCGGATGTTGATTGCTTTAAAAGCGATTCAAAGCGGTTTGCTTATTTAGTTTTTCAGGAACAATGCATTCTTTCTATGTACACTCTGGGTGGAGTGAGTTGACCCAATTCACTCCCATTTTTCTTTGCTAGAAAATGATATACACAGTTTACAATCTACCCACCATTTGATTTAAAATTTAACATTTTAGGGAAAATTATATGACTTGAAAGAGAGCACTAGAAAATTGTTATGCTTGTTAGATAAAATATTAATGTTCGAACCCCCGATCAATGAAGCACAAACAGTTAATGAACCATCGGAGAAGAAATCTAATCGTAAAAATCGACTTAAACCGATACAACCTCACGTAAGTATTAAAATAATTATAGATACGACAATTTACTTCAATTATTATACGACAAAGCATAATTTGTAGTAATAAGCAGCACTGCCGTACCCACAACCGTTGGATAATAGAGTTATGCAAAATGAAATTAATACTGATTCGTTACCTATAGACCATATGACTTTTTTACCCTAGGAAGGAGACTGTTCAATATACAATAGGCTAACAAGAAAATGTCAATGCCTGAACAGCGATATCTACAACGATTTTATATTACTATTCAATGAGAATGTGAAGCATATGACATGTAATGTTGGCGAGATCATAAAGAACATGCGCACTCTGAAGAAGTTCTTGTACATTGGGGATGAATATACGAAACGAGCGCTCATGTTTTTAAAAGATGTACGTATAAAAGAGATTTTTTACTATGTTATCTCTGGTTTTATAAAGGGGAATCCCAGGGAAAGGCAAAACGCGGGAAAATGTTACTATGTTGTAAACTTTCTTGGCAGGGTCTATCGAATAGTACGCTGCTAGAAAGAACCGATATTATACAAGGTTGTATTTTCACTGACATCTGCAATATATTCGAAGAGAATTCAATCATTACCACTTTAATTACTTGGCCATGTAAATATGCTAAATCTGGGGACCAAGAAACGATGGTAAGGTTAATGTAATCTCACTTTTCATAGTAATTAATACTGGTTTATATTTGGTTGATCATTTCAGATTTCTTTCATTGAATTAAAAATCTCGTGATTATCTAAGTTGCGGTGGCTTTTTTTGTTCATTTTTTTTTCTCGCAACAGATGATGACTGCTACATTGGTAAATAAAATATCAAGACCCGAGGAAGGAAAGCGCTATCTAAATTTAAACTCTAGAATAATATTCGATATCAAACAAGCGTTTAAGAAGTGCGGTAACCATTTGAAGACGGAAACTGTTGATATGCTGCATACCATCTTAGATCGCCTGGAACCACAATACACACAAAACATCAGCGTGTCATATTGCCGCAAGACCAATGACAAAGGTAATGAAAAGAAATTAAAAGAAAGATCACCTACTAAGATTACGTCACAACAAAACAGTAATAAAAATAATCTGTCGAAGAAATTCCATCCTACTTTAAAAATCGACCAAAAATTTTACCAGAGTATACGCCTTGATAAAACTAATATATGTGGAGTTTAATTATGTACGTAAAATTTCCAACAGTTAAAAGTTTATTTTGTTCGTTCGTCACAATATAATTGGCTCGTTTTGGTAACTGCCCGTAACAAAGTTACTCTCATTAGCGTTCAAATGACCTTATAATGACAATACAATCACTGAATCGTTTTCGGCTTTCTGCAGTTTTTTTTTGCATATTACTGCTTTTTGTTTTTCTTAGCTTCTACAACGGGCCTATTATATTGTGGCAATCAATGAAATCTATAAATATTTTTAATTTTGCAGGTGTAGTTATACAAACGCTTCTTAATTTGATAAAACATGGCTCTGAGATGCCGTTAAAGGAAGCACTATTAAATCTCGAGTTACTCAGCAATTGGTCAAAACAAGAGAATGGTAAAGAGGAATTAAAGTCGTATAGACCGGAATTGCTTCTGGTTTTAAAAACTATATTACGACTTTATGACCATAGTCAAATTAATATATTTGCTACGACAATTCTTAATAATGTCGTTTCTAAAAGTATGATTAGGGGAAATAATTTTGGCGTTACTAACATAGTGGTTGTAACGAGCACTGGAACTGAGGTAAATGTTTTGACATATTTATGTATATTTATACTGATACTAGCTTTCGTCCGCGACTCCGTCTGCGTGGAATTAAAAAAAAACAAAAGTGAGTAATCTACGTTCTTCCATATTATCCTCTATATCTATACCAAATTTCATCGAAATCCATTCAGCCGTTTAGGATACAAACTCTAACAAACATCCATCTAAACTTTCGCATTTACAATAATAGTAAGTATGATTATAAAGAGGAAAGATTTATATTTTTGTATGTATTGAAATAACTCAAAAACTACTGGGCCGATTTCAATAATTCTTTTTCCATTAGAAAGGTAATTTATCTGTGAGTAACGTACACTATATCTTATATACATAGTTTCACGGGGACGAGGTCGCGAGCAGTAGCTAGTTCCCTATAAACTGATAATTAAGAAACGCTAGGGTCACGTATACATAGTTAATAACAAATTAATATTTTTTAGCCTATTGAAATGAAAAATCAATTTGTCCAAATAAGTAAGAAAAAAATAAAAAAACAAAAATCGACTGTGCATCCAGGAAAACGATTGTTTATGTCCAAACAACGAGGTAGGCATTTTGTTATAAGCACCTGGTTCACATTATGCCAGTACAGTGGGACAGTTGCGGTGACCTGGCATGGAATTATTCTTACTGACACCAATTAGCCATTACATCCACATCACTACTGTCCCAATGTACTGGCATAATGTGAATCGGGTACTATCACTTATTAAATTGACACATAGAGGGCGCTGCATCGTACCGCGATGTTGTATTATTACACATGAATATTAAATGAACATTGATAAAAAAAATTCCAACTGCTTTAGCATCGCACATTTCCATCTGTGCGCTTCGACGTCGGGCGGCAGCACACGTGTGGCATCTCCCTAATATAGGTACTCATACTAACTTTTTAGTTTCAGACGTTGGATACTCTTCACAAATATTGGATACTTTGAAGAAAAAGTGTGAGAGTAAGGGGTAAAATGTTTTTAAATAATTTATTCACTCATATAAATAAACATGTTATTAAATTAAAACATTACCTTTTAGAAACTCGAAAACAAGTAATATATGTGCCAGTGGAATCAAAAACAAGTTTAACAAAGTGACATAAATTTTATTATCAAGTATCACATATTATTGAAATTTTCAATGCACTTACCAATAAAACTTGCCAAGCAAAAAATCCAATACTTTCATATTATTAGAAACCAAGTTTGCTTCAGCTTCATAATGTCTTAAAAATTATTTGTAAATAAATAAGCATTAAATTTTGTAAAACAATGTACTTAAATTCTGTACAAAAAATGTCATGTTAGTGAATAAAACTTAAGCAACATAAGATTTTACAAGACTGTTTTTCATTTAGCAATTGCCTGTTTGGTAAGAAAAGAAAACATTAAGTAACCATATATTCCGATAAAGTCCGATATCCATAAGAAAGCTTCATGTAAAACAATGTGTATAGAATAAAGGAATTTTAAATTTGATCAAACCATTATAAACCACAGTTTTTTAGTTTATTGATTGAATAGATGTACTACTATATAAAACTCTTTATATTAGTCTCACTCTACAGCCTCTTAGTACATGAAATAAAACATAAAAAGGAACATATTCTATCACATACAATATAATAGCCAAACGAAATTAAATAAATAATTTTAAGTAATAATTGTAACCGCACACGGAACAAAAAGGCGCGCGTCTACGTTCGAACTCTTTTGAGAATAATGCAGGGTGCACAATCTCAGTACATTTAACTTGGAAATCCGAAGATAAAATACTGCAATATAACGGAGCACCTTAAATCTATTTTGATAAT
>NW_013525336.1:952225-1053257 GCF_000836215.1 Papilio polytes | reverse complement strand
TATGAAATACAGATGGCGCTTTTCTTCGTGTTACCCAATTTTAGGCCGAAGATTGGTCTCTATTTCAGTATGTTACAAAGTACTCTGTGGAATAATGACATCTGGCAAAGGGGGCATGACGTAAATGTCCGTGATTCAGTGTTGCACTGCTACTATGGTAGGATACTGATTTTCTACTTAACAATAAATATTAAAAACAGATCTATACACACCAGGCCAATGGAATCATCCTACTGTACAGGCATAGTGTAAACCAGCCATTACACTGCACTAGAGCCATGTTATTAAAATGCCCATGTTTGATTTGTAAGTAAACAATACTTTTACATGATTTTTATATAGCACATAAAGTTAAGTCTTTATTGCTTGCTTGTTCTGTCTTACATAATACTGGATAAAACTCTATGTAATTGGTGAGACAGTTAATAAAAACAATACAAATTTAGTATATAAATAATTAATTTATGCAATAAATATCAATATAAAAACAAAGATACCAAATCAGCCTTTCAAGTACTAATACAATTTTACACTTGTACAACAGACATAGAAACTCTAATAATGAAGATAAAATGCATGAAACGGGAATGTTGTTTAAAAGGCAACATAAAAATATGATATAAAAAATGCTGAATGATATTGGACTAAAACACTACTTACCCCTCATATAAGCATTAGTTACAACCAAGCCAGTGATTAGGATATATACATTGTTTCTATGACAGTTACAAAATGTAATAATATATAAACCTTTTGTTTATAAAACTAATCAAAATCCTTGCCACTAAATTGATGATAGCTGTGTAACTGACCATCATAAGGAAGCGCCCTTCGACTCACTTTAACAGGTGTATTAGGCTTAAACAGCATTGCTAAAAGTATATAAAACCCACCAACAATTTTGCCAAAAAAGTCCAAAATACCTAAGAACATAGGAGTGGAGTTTTTAACAAATATAGAAATTTCTCTTATTAATGCTAATATGAAGTTACCAAGAAAACTAACAAAGGTTGTACTACCTGTGACAATTGCAATAGCAAATGCAATTAAAAATGTGAAAAACTCCTTGACATTTGTTATTGATAAGGCCCTTTTAATACTGGTAAGCAAATCATTGTAAGATTCTTTTAATGATACTACACTGTTATCTAGAATGTTCTCTGAGCTTTCAACATTTTTCTTTACCGATCCCGTGAGAATCGGTTCCATCTCCAGATAAGCATCAGAAATATGCCTTATGCATTTTAATGTCAGAATAACTTCGTTTTCTCTAAACCTGACACTTTTAATTTGAAACCAAAAAGCCCCCAGAGGTTGATCATCAATCTCCGTCCAAATACAAACGCCACTGGAGATTCCAATTTTTTCTGCAAATGTAACTCCAATCCAAAGTCCATTGGAAAATATGCTTCTCAATTTGGCTTCCGCTTCTAATAAATCTCGTTTCAATTCGGTTTCGGCAGGACTCAACAGTACAATATCGCGGTAGCAGCTAAGTTGATTGTTTAATCTCCTTTCTAAGTAACGACCAAGGAAAATACGAGATTTTAATAAATCTTTAACGTACTTCTTGACCGCTACAACTTCGGGATCCTCATCACAGCCTATTTTTGATGACGCAGCTGATGTATTTAAAAGACTTCGCCCTTCGCACATCATTTTAAATTTAGTTATTGACTAAATACAAAACACACACTCTGTATAAAATGTAAAATAAAATATTATGACATTATCGTAATGTGTCATTTAAACTTCATTTTTGATATTGACAAAAAGAATAAATGTTGCTAGATAGGTTATAATTAGCACCTACCAAAAAACTATTCCACCAAAGTTCCTGTAGCTGTAGTGTTTTATGTCACAAAAACGAGCGCTTTTAGTGGGACCTAAGCACAAGCTGTGACCTATTCATTCATATCGTCGTCTTATGCCAAATCCTAGTGGCATTTAGCGGCAACAAAAGGCCCACTTCAAACTTGGACAGTTTTACAGGCCAGTCATAGATTGTATGGACTCAATTATCTAGGTTAAGTTTTTAATTAAATATTAACAGTTATTTTTTTATGAACTGTGCCACTGGTGGCTATCGGGATGTAGGGATGCAGGGTCGAGGGTCATTCCCGTAAGCGTGTTTTCTTTACAACCATAAAATATAATTCTTGTTATAAAGGCAAATGAAACAGCTGTATTTATACGTAAAAATTTGTACAATTTATTAAACTTAAATGATACAGAGAAATGTAATAATCTACCATAGAGGTAGTAAATTGTGATCTTAATATTTACAAAATTCCTATCTATAGATGTTTTAAATGTCGACAACTACAAGCTTGACAATCATAATACTCTATTTCAAACGAACGCATAAAATAATCGGCACTTTTTATAGAAGATTGCATTACAACTATTTATATTTTTTATCGAAAATGTAATGGAAATTGACAGAAAATTAATTCATATCTAATTATATGGATGTCGAAAATAGTTATGGTAATTATCAATTAATTATAAACAGTAGCAAAAATATTTTGAAATAAACGTCTTTAAGCAATTATTTAAAAATTTTGTTGCCATTTTAACTAAATATTGTAACAGAAATTAATGTGACAATAAATACTAATAGTTTAAGTAATTATTTAAGAATGACTGTTAACAAAACAATTTTAACAGGAAGTAAAAGATTCCTTGCAAATAATTTCTGATTTCTATAAATGGATAGGTATTTTGCTAGAAAATGGCAACTTTTGCTTTGTTCCGAATTTCGAATCACTACCGTCAGCATCAAAATGACGAAAATCAAAGGCACAATTAAGTGGTATTTTGTGCCCATTTGCTCCTTATAGCCTATCCATTTATTAAAATCAGACATAACAGACTAGAGAGGAATGCAATGCAAAGGCTTGTCTTACTATTTTCCTTGTTGGAACAGCGAGTGGTTAAATTATACCGTATTTCGTAGTTTCATTACCACCGATTTCAAAATATTTTTTTCACATTGTACTAACACACTATCTTCGGACTTAGGTTACAAGTTATGGTGAATTTTCATTCACATTTCATTTATTTTTCAATACAATGGAGAAATGTAATTCATAAAGATATAATTAATACTTAAAGAACAAAGAGAAACTATATACTCTCGAACAAATCAACATTATAATTTAGAAATATATATTTAAATATTCAAAATAACTAGCCTTGTAAAATACATAAAGAATTGACATAATATTTAGTAACGACTAATGTACGCTTTGCACTTATTTGTTTAGAAAATATGTTACTTAAACTGTAATTAAGAAATGGTGTTTTACTTATTAGCATAAGAATTTATTTACGCAGTAGAATATAGAGAAAATTACTCTAATAAATTTTACAATACGAGAATACTTTCTCAGAGAGACGGACTTAAAACCTGCAATAAATATGAATAAGTGCTAAATACATTATAAGATTATATTTTAACGATTTCCAGTACTTTGCAATTACAAATGATACATGGAGAAATTCTTCAATACTGTGGAACATTAAATCTACTTTTTCACGGGATTATCATTGAAAAATACGTAAATCTTATTTAAGCTATTGCTACAAATAATGCATTTGTGTTGTATTATTGCAACACAGAGGGCATTGGAGTAACGAAGCGGGCTTTGTATATCTGCCAAATGAAATTGAATCTAGTATTTGTAAAAAAATGTAAATTGCTTCATGAAAATTTTTGCATTTCTTATAAAAAATAATTATTAGAGTAATACAGTACTATTGTATTTTAGGATATTCAAAGAGTATTTATGGGTCACTTGCAACATTTGAATGCCCTTTAAATTACAAATCAATCTGCGGCTAAACAAATACCACAAAGATTTTTTACGAAATTTAATTTGAATCGTTTATTAGAAGCAAATAAAGGATAATTATCCTTAACAGTATTTTATTCAATTATGTTTTTAAAGGTAAACATTTTCAAGTTTAATTTCTACATAAAATTGATATTTTTGTTTATCGAATTAAAAATGAGATATCGTTGATTTAGAGATTCGCCTTAAGGCGTCTATTTAGGCCAAAACAGTATCAAAATTGAGAATCTATTCAAGAAAACTACAAAAAGCTTATTTTTTAATTCTCCATCAATGGAACGTCACACAGCCCAAAGGAGGGATTTTAAATTCCCTTAAAAAAATCCCCATTCTCATATTTAACTATCAATTTTACTCGATCAATTATATTCATAAAATTTGCAATAGCAAGCCACATATTTGTGGTTAAAGAATTTTTTTTTCTACATAATTGTCAAAGCCTGAATCATTTGAAAACGGCATAATATTTTAAATATTTGTACGACATATAGAAGTGACTTTGAAGAGTCAAAGGTCACATCGTACAAGGTCATGTCAAACATTTATCGATGTTAACATCGATTATACTTGGGTATATCGATTTCTACTCATAGCAACTTACTTGACGATGAGGAATCCATGCACACTCGACAGGAACTTATCGAAATTATCCTGGAATCTTATCTTGTGTGGTCTATAACCGTCAAAGAGAACTCCATTAGTTAGCAACCTGAAGGCATCTTCCAATCTCGGTACATTAGTTGGATCGTTAGCTGCAAACGCGTCTATCACTTGTCTTGCTAAACCTTCTAGAAGAGACGGTCTTACACACGTTAAAGAGTAAATCGCAGCACCGGCCGCCGGAATAGAATCTGGTGGTATTTCCATTTTTAATATTAACATTAGTAATAATTGAGCCAAGCTTAATAATGCGACTGAATATCTGTTGTCCTCGCCCATAGTCTGCGCCCTGTTGGACAGACCGACTATAGTCTCGCAGCAGAGTGTGGACACGTCGCTGGAGACTGCGGTCAGACCGATGCGCAGAGCAGCGATCACCATGTTGAAATCTTGTATCGGTAGATTTGTTAACTGAAAAACAAAACAATATATGTTAATAAAATACTACATCGCTGGTTGTACTATTAATTAAAGAAACCTTAAAACCTTCCTTTTGTCACATTTCTCCAAAGTTCTAGTACACCAACCACCTATTATATTGGTAACAGCAATCGCAGTATATTTTTGAATAATTCTTTTTTTAATAAATAGCCCTATATCAAAGAGATGCTTTAGGCTTTATATTTTCACGCTAATTTAGAGTGCATGAATTAAAAAAAATGTCATTCGGGAAAGAGAAAAAACTACAAGCCAATAGCAGCAACGAAGCAATATTGCCATGGTAACAGTAATAATTAGGCAACATTAATAATTAGAACATTTTAAGATCGTACTTTAAAAGTCATGTATGCGCAAATAGGAACGTTTTAATGTAGTCTGCACTAAGCAATCGTTGTTTCACTCTTCCACATGCTATCAGTTCTCCGCTATGCTATCCTAGTACCTCATCAGCCTGCTCCAGGTCTCTGAGCAGTCGGAAGGCGGAGTGCGCGAGGGTGGGCAGCGCCAGCAGCGCCGGCGTCACCAGCGGCAGCAGCAGGCGCAGGCCGCGCGCGCACCCGCCACCCCCCGCGCCTCCCGCACCACACGACAGCCACCGCACTAGCTGCATCAGCGCTATGATGTCCTGATACACAACAAACATCACCATCAACCATCATCATCACCTCCTTTCACACTGTAGGGTCTCCAGATAAATCTATCATCCGTCATCACTTGGACTGCGAGAATCCATTCGTCATTTAATAGTTGATATATTTATAAATCGACATCCTAAAAGTTTCATTTTAACCAGTGAGGGGCAACAGCACGGTAAAGTGACCATTTTTATAATTTTGGTTTTGTTATCAAGATGGGACAATTTCGATGAAGTTGGGAATTTTTCACTTACTGGTAACTATAAAACTAGTAGCCCCCTGTCAATGACAAAAAATGCTTTAAGGTCCTTGTAGGTCTATACTGTCTATTATGTGTCTTATTTATCAACGAAGAATGACAATATATTTTCGGAGATTCCAATAGTGAAAATTACTAGAATAAGGACGTACATCGTAAGCTTCCTCTTCTACATCTTGAGGTATGCTCGAAATCTTGCCAGAGTTCCATCGAGCGTAAACTTCGAAGGTCGTGTGACATATATCGACGAATCTGTAACAAAATTTAAGTAAAATCATGACATCTATATCTATATACAAATACTAATATAATAAAACGTAAAAAGTAATAATTCTTTCTTTAATATAGATGCCCTACTATAGGCAATATATTTTCACGCTATTTAGTTTTAGGGGTCAATAATTTGAGTAAAATATATATGTGAGAAAGTGACACAAACTGCAAGCCAAGCAGCAAAAAAGTAAGATTATGGCAAAATATTGCTATCCAATGTCAAAGGCCTTCGTTATTATTTATTGCATTTGAATTTTAACATTTGCAATTGAAAAACAAATGTAAACAATAAAACAAAGCTTTTATAATATGCGAATGAAACCTCACGGGAATAGGTATTTTTGAACATTTTCTTAATAAAATGTATACTTGAGGCAGGTTTAGGCTATATATTCACGCTATTTAATTTAAGGGGTAGATTAATTAGAAAAAAATACTGCATAAAATGGGGAATCATGCTAACAAAGTTTGCGGGCAACAGCTCGTATTCAATGGCAGACACAGGGGGGAGAGTCATGACCCCCCTTGAGCTGGTCGGTCAATATATGTACATATTTTGTCAAGCTCTTGTCTTGACTACGACTATGTGATCCCCCCTAGCGACGAAGCTGGATCCGCCCTTGCTCGTAATAACATAAATGTTTACTTATTAACGGTGTCCTGGTTTTGGCAGTGCATGGCGTGCTTGGCGGACTTGGCGAGCAGGTTGAGCGCCGGCAGCACCACGGCCGCGTAGTTGTGGTACTTGAACACCACGCCCGGCACCTTCTCCAGCGCGCTCAGCACCATGCGCACCTGCTCGTCCATGCTCGACATCTGCTAACACGTACACGGTGGTGCTAAACGGACGGAACACAAGCTAGGAGGTAGAAGAGAGTGAGAGAGAGAGAGAGATACATACATACATAGATATATATATGCGAGGTTACATATACATGAGAGGTTATCTACGCCTTTGATCCGTTAAAACTACCCAGTATATTTAATTATTACTATTTAAACAGACAGTATTTTTTTTAATAATGAAATTTAATCTTTACTAGGTTGAGAACTTCATTTTTTATTTTTCTTTCGTGAAAACCTTAACAATTTTCGCGATCAAAAGTAGCCTTTGTTTCTTCAAGACTATCCACTACACCTTTGACAAATTTCATCGAGATCCGTTCAGCGGGTTAGGTTAGGTTAGGTTACATTTATTATTACAAAGCTACGTCATCAGTGAATAGCATAGAGGAAGTCGCGACAGCTAGTACAATAAACGTCACCTCCAGCATGCCCTCCGCGATGCCGCAGTAGCAGTCGAGGGTGTCAGCGAGCGCGGCGCGCAGCGGCTCCGTGTCCTGCTCCGCGCCCAGCAGCGCCTCCAGCCGCTGCTGCAGCGCCGCCGTGCTCGCCACCAGGCAGCTGCGGCCCGCGCCTGCGCATACACCCTCATCATCCTTATCCTGCTCCCGTAGTGGCGCAACAGGTTTGAAAGTAGTAGAGCCCGCTTTAACATCTTTGCACGAATGGGCCGGCTCGCCCGGTGTAATACCACGACCACACAGATAACAGGCGTGAAGTGGAAGCAATTCCGCGTTTCGTCTGATAAGTGTGGTGCCGGAGGCCTAATTTAGTCCCTTTCCCTTTCCACCCTTTTCTTTAGAGCAAAGGATGGGAAGGAAAAGTGGATTTGACGGTGGAGGAGACGCATAGGAAGGAGAATTTTCCTCTTTGTGCGTCTCTTCCGTCAATTAAGAGTTGGCAACGCAACTTCAATTGCGGTTGTTTATGGGCAGCGGTAGCTTTTCATTTCAGTGGATTCAGGTGGCCGCTTGCTCGTTTGCCACCTTATATTATATAAAAAAAAAGTTTTCCTCCACACAACTCTATCATACGACATCTGTCATCTCTCCCTTTTTGATCATGTCACCTTTTACGCAAAACATCCATCTCTTTCTACCTTTACCTCTACCTATACCCTCTACAGCATTTATCATATCTATACTAATATAATAAAACACACAACTTCGTGGCGCAGGATTTCAGCAATACACAGCATATTTATGAAATATTAGCTTTCGCCCTCGACTCCGTCCGCGCGGATTAAAAAAAAAGGAAGTAGCTTATGTGTTTTTTCAGACTATCCTCTATTAGTAGTGCAATATTGCTTAAAACATTACAAGTTTACCTTCAGTATATGATGCAAGTCGGGCAAACACCTTATGCAGTTCTTTCCTGAGAGAGCCCGGCAGATTGTTCCCGGACACTTCCCACGCCACCAACGCTACGAACTCCTCGCAGTTCGCTAGCTGATTACGACTGTAAAAGCATATAATTATGGGATTATTGTAAAAGTCACATATAACGATATACAGTACAAAAATAAATACTGTTTTATAAAAACCTTTTTAAGGTAACAAGGCTATTGTAACAAAAAAAAATTATTACTATCTAACACAAGTAGAATATTACAATTGAAATATTGCCATGAAAAGTGAATTAATCTGCCGCCAATATTTGTTTAGATCAATACAAATATGTTGGTGGCTCGGAACATCGGCAGAGTAACGTCCTGAAACCCGTCCTGAAAGAAGAACGTCCTGGCTTAAAAACCTACGCCAGGGGAATGGAAAGAGCACCCGTTCACTTTTCAGAGCCGCGGCGTCAAGAACGAAAGTCGCCCTAATGATCGCCGAACTTCGGAAGATGGCACTTTAAGAAGATAATAGTGTACTATACATTTGAATGTGTGTGGTAGATGAGTAACTAACTTGGGGTAGGCATACGCGAGGTGCGCCAGCAGCTGCACGGCGTGGCGCGCGGCGGCGGGCTGCGCGGCCAGGTGGCGCAGCACGACGCGCGCGCGCCCCGCCAGCCGCCGCACCGCCCACGACGCGCACTCGCTCTCGTGTCGGAACGCGCACTCTATCACTGACGACATCTGTAACGTCACTCAAATTGTCTACCCGGCCGTCCACATACTTCTTTTTACATAAGGTGGCGAATCGGCCAAACTGACAAAGCGACCGCTGCGCTGTAGGCAACGCATTCGCAATAGCGATTTCCTTGCCTACCCTTAAGTGACGGAGAAGACACACATAAGAGGACGTTTCCCTATGCATCTCTACGTCAAATCTATGTTCCCTTCCCATCCTTTTCTTATAAGAAAAAGGGTGGGAAGGAAAAGGGACTAAAGTTGGGCCTCTAGCACCACACTTATCAGGCGAAACGCGAAATTGCTCCTACTTCACGAATGTTCTGTGTGGTCGTCGTATTACAACGGGCGAGCCGGCCCATTCGTACGATGTTAAAGCGGGCTCTACCACTGTTCTTCTACCCTACACTTAGTGATAGAACCCGCTTTAACATCGCACGAAAGCACTGACGCTTGGTACAACACCACGACTACACACGACATGAAGTGGCAATTCAGTGAGCAGTCTGATGAGTGTGGTGCCTGAGGCCTAATTAAAAACCCCTATCCCTTACCACCCTTTGTGAAAGTGGATTTGATTGCGGAGGAGACACAGGGAGGGAAAATATACTCTTTATGTGCGTCTCCTCCTCCATCGATTAAATTAAGCGGTCGCTTCGCCATTTTGGCGAATTCAGATGGTCGCTTGCTCGTTTGCCACGCCGTGTTTGTATGGGAAATCGGACTAGCCCCAATAAAACACGGAAAACTCTTCAATATTAATCAATTATCCCTCAGTGAAACATAATTTTTTTATAGTGAAAAAACTTAATCAGCCCAGTAGTTTTCGCGTTATTTCAATATATTCTAAAATCCAAAAATACATATCTTTCCTCTTTATAATATAAGTAATAGATATTTATTTACGTACTTCAGTGTAGTCGGCGGGGTCCAGCATTAAGTATGAATTGGCCCACACTTTGAGCAGCCAAGAAACGGTCGCGGAAAGTTCCGGACTCAGGACGCCGCCGAAGCCGGCTTCCAGCGCCGCGCACTCCCATTCATTTATACGTATGATTAAACCAATTAATCTGTAAATTAAATATTTAAAATATAAAATAAAATTATTTAATTGTCTTTTGGGTTATTCAATTAATCAAGTTGTAATTATTTACTAGCTATTGCTCGCGACTTCGTCCGCGTGATTCAAATACTAATAAAAACAGCTTATGTTAGTGATAACGTAACTTTTATTTCAACACATACAAAAGTTATAGAGGGTCTATGTTGTAGAAGTTTTGGGCTCTGATGGGAAGGGCACATATTATTTTTTTAAGTTATAGACGTTTTTAAGTTACCGTGGTTTGAGTTATTAGGTTCTACTGTATTAGTATAGAAAACATTAAAACTTTTTAAACATAGTCCAAAAAAGTAGCCTTACATTTTTCTAACATCAAAAAGTAGCTACAAAGCAAGTCTTCGATTTTTTTTTCTTATCAATTTATCAATGACCTTCAAGCAACAATTAGCATTTTAAATTCGCACAACAATTGATGTACGATCTCTTACACGCAGGAAAACATGTTAAAGGTCAAAAGAGACGGTCTATTACTAAAATAAGAAATAACGTTCACAGAAAACATATACTAGCTTTCACCCGCGACTTCTGCGTGAAATAAAATAAAGTAATTATCATGTGTTATTCCAGACTGTCCTCTACATTTATGCCGAATTCTAATAAAAATCCATCCAAACTTTCACATTTATAATATTAATAAGAAGTAAGAAATGAGATACTAAAAATTAAGATATGAAGTAAAATAGCATATACCTGCTTAGATTTAAAAAATCCAATATTGAGTCTATCAGTATACAATATGACACAGTAAGATTATAAACTGACTTATTCACTGACGGTGTATTCTTACTTGATAATGGGGTCGATGTTCTCATGCGCGGTGGTCTCGCCTACCAAGTATCGCAGTGAAGCATCCACGTTGGCATTCTCCCTGATGCTGTACCTCATCAGCTCCAATGGCACATTCGCCTCCGTGCGCGCCTCACCAGATCCATCAGTCGATAGGAAATGTCCTAAATAATATTTATTCTAAAATATATAAGACCATAAAAATCCTGGCCTGGGGATGTCAATTTCTAATATCCCCAAAGGAATCACTCAGGTTTTCTTGGTCCAGAAAGACTGACAATGACTACCACAGATTTCTTCCCCTTGAATAAATGTAAAATAATTAGCAAATTTTAAATCCCTCTAGCACTTAAACTTTGCAACTCTGGATAAAGGAAAGTTGAGTCAAATTACATTTTCGACCAAGGAATCTATGTTAGTCCATTGTACACATCTTTCCTGGACATCCTGTATATTGCTTTGTATGTCTTTAAAAGTACACACCTTAACGACATTTGATAACAAAGATGGATTTAATGACACTAGATAAGTTAAAACCTCAACTTTTAAAATAATTGCTTACCAATTATCATTAAAATCCAATGCAAATCTTCAAACAGCATCGACAATTGATTTGCTCCAGAAACCAGTACCTTGCCAGTATGCATTAATTGCAGTTGACTTTCCAACCTATAATAAAAAATAACACCTGTATTGCACTGCAATTACAGTGAAACACAGTGATAGTGCACGATATTCAATTTACATGGGAAGGAAATTTAATTCCGTGACTATAAACACCAATTCGTAGCATTTACCTTTTGCTTCTATCTTGCAATAAAGTGAAGAGTAAATGACAGCAATGTGCAGGTGCCTTACGAGCCATCGCACCTATTGTCATTAACACTTCATTATGTAACTGTCTATCATCTTCTTCTATATCATCCTTTACATCTTCATCACAGCCATCCTTAGCTTCAAGTCCCCTATAATGAATGTTTAACTTTAGACCCGACTTCCACTAGCACAACTAGTCGGTTAATATGTAAACGTAATTTATGTTATTTCAAATGAATGAATGCTTCTGTCATAGAAATAGTAATCAGTAAGCCATTAGGGCTTTGCGGAAAAGATTTTCTTAGAAGCTTTTTTAGTGTATGTTTAAAATATAATGTCTTTTTCTCTGTGTTACATTTTTATAGACAAAAATCCTTACCTGGTACCATCGGGAGGAGCTAATCTGCATTGGAGATATGTGTTGAACACTTCTATGCATGGATTTTGTAATGTTTCAGTTGTGTATCCATCAACATCATGCACCAAAGAACTCCAAGTGTGCAAGAATTTGTTCAATGCTTCTCTTAATACTGTGTCTTCATTCAACTAAAGTAAAAAAACATGTTACATTAAAAATATGAGTCCTATATAGAAAAATGTAACACAAAATTTTTAACTTGACAACATTGTTTTATAAATTAGCTTGATAAATATTAATTTCTGTTTAGTAACTTTAAAAAGAACTGCATTGATTTTGGTTGTCTATAGTATGTTCATGTTTGATATGTAATTAAAGATTGTTTAAAGTTTTCTCTTTAAAAAATTGCGTTCGAAACGTACGACAGTTTACGTAGGAGCCACGACATATTTTTCTTACTTAGTTATTCAAGTTGTACTTACTCCTTCTTCTATTATTGAACCTCTTATACAATGGCATGTATAAGTTGTCAAGTACTGAAGAAAATCAGGAGGCGTCCCAGCTATCAAGGTAGGTGTAAAAAACTGTATCAATCTGCGATATATCTCTGATATACCGAGCATTTCCCTGTGATTCGGCTGAATGAATGATAACATTCGGAGAAAATTGTTCACGTAATGCTCCAGGTACTGCTGTTTTAAATTACTGGCCGACACTACTACGCCACTTAAGCTCGCCAATTGCACTAAACAAGTCAGTGAAGGATTAGCTAGGTCAGGATTTGAGCGAACATATATATGTAGCTCAAAGAACAATGCAATCAATTCTGGTTTCATTATAGTGTCCCGCCAGTTCATACTTAACCTCAATGCAGGTGCTGTCTCGCTTTCGTAGATAGCTTCAAATGCACCAATCAATCGTTTTGACAGTAAAGGTGATACATGACTCCAGCATAGTATAGTTTCTATGATAGTAATCAATTGCTTGGTTAGCATTGCTTGGTCACCTTCAGGTGGATGACCTGAGCGTATGATTTGTTCCAATACTCCAATCGTGAAGCGAAATATACGCTTCAAATTCAATGTTTCAAATGATTTCTTCAAACGGAAATGCACTTCCCATATTAACCCAACATCTGCCGTTTTAACTGTGATTGCAAATTCTTGCATTATAGCCAATATCAAGGAACATGCTAGCCTCTGTTGACTAATAGGTGGGCTTACAATTATTTTCTCTAATTCAGCCAATAAAGCTTTCCTTTCTCTACCTCCATCATCAACACTACCTCTTTTGATGATTATGGCTATAGTCTGAAAAAAAAAAGAAATTTTTTGAGATTTAGTTAGATTTATTTTCAGGCAATTGATTATAAGCTTACCTGTAGTAATCTCTCTTTCACAAATGCAGGATTTTCTTTTCGCAGTAAATAATTTAATAAATACTCTCTTATTGATGAAGTATCCTCTTTAGATAATAAACTCCATTCCCTTATCAGGCCTGCTTTTATCAGACCAGCAGCTTCAAAGAGCACATATTCCGATGATGACTTCTCGAGAATCTCGCGGCACAGTTGATAAGGATTTTTTGTTGTGCGAAATTCTAAAAAGACACTTTCTGCTTGATGGCGTTGTTCTGGTGACACCAGGTTTGGTGGTGCCTAAAAAATCACATTGAAATAATTTCATTTATTTTGCTTTATTGTTTGGTTAGTGCAATGAAATAATTGCAAATAAGACTATGGAAAATTAACCACTGAATTAATAAATTACACCATGCTAAATTCAAGACTTTGTTTACAAGGTTCTGATATTTTTGTTCTGATATTTTTTGAATAGGGTTAAATCTATATGAATCACATTTATTAACATAGATGTAATGTAATTTGCAAAAGCCTTTTGTTCATAACATATATATTTAATACTATAAAGTTAATGACAACATAAATAAATTCTAATTTCAGCATAAAAATGTATATTCAAGATTTCAAAATACGAAGTTAAACATAAAGAACTTCGCTTTAAAGTTCAAATTTATTACAGTATTATTTATTTTACACTTATTTATTTACAACATAATAAAAAATAATCTGAAAATGGTTTTGTTTTTTTTTTACTTTTAAGTGAATATCAATAAAAGAGAGTTGTGGTCAAATAGACTAGAGTTTTATTTGTTAATCAAAGCATTTTCTGATCTTAACAGTATTCATTTATTTTATAAAAATATTTCTTACCATCAATATTTGTGCCGCTGACTCCAAGGTTTGGATGGCAGAGTCACTCATTTTGATTAATACAAATTTATTGACAGGAAGGATAATTATAATTTAAACTCTCTTATACCAAATCATATCGTAAATCAAAACATTTAGATATTCAGACATCGCAAAATTACAATTTACGACATTTACAAAAAGAAAATAATGGTTCACAAAAGGAGAATACAGATAAATAACTGTATAGATTACACAAAATTGGTACAATAAAATCAAAACTTTCTTCGTGCTCTCTTTATTTACCAATTTTAACAGAATGTTAAAATATTCGAGATTTTGGTGCTTGTGTACATGAATTAATGTATCAAATAGTTTAAAAGTTAAAACTTAACTTCACTGAAATACGAACCCATAACAAAAATAGCAAAAACGGCGCCTGTGGCGCCCCCCTAAACCAGGCACCCTGGGTACTGGGTGGTTAATTCACCTACTCCTGCTTTAAGCGCCGGTACTAAGGAAATCTATGATGAAAAAAACCATATGAGGTGAAAAATGCACTATAAAATAAAGTCCGAAAAACAATTCTACGGCCAACAAGCTCCATTTGTGCATTTGAAGAACCTTTCCTGCTTCTACATCTATCCATATATTACTATCCATGCGTTTACATTATGCATCCCATAAGACCAGTAATCATGTTGTTAGAATAGTTTTTTGGGGAGAATAAGAGGTATAAAATATGTTTTTATACGAATCTTTATCTAATCTTAGCCGTAAAAACCTATGAATGCTAATACGAAGAATAAAATGTTAGAAAGACTGACACCTGTACCTTACACATATTCAAAATCTGAATAAAGGACTACAAGATTCACAGTAATGGGTTTTAATACATATATCTAACACCTATGGTTGAAAACAGGTCAGTGCTGATCACGTGTAGGTATTTAATTTGGTAGGTAGACATACTTTACAGATATTTTGATAGTATGATCGAATTGCGAATGCTGATTGGTCGTTGTGAAAAAAGGCGATGAGACGATGAGACGATTCTATACCATTACCACCGCAACAAGAATAATTTCCGAGAAGATGTTGCGATTACGACGCTTATCATAACTCCAAAATTGCGTAGTATAGTTTTCTAATATAACATTGAATAAGAAATTATCGTACTATAAAATGATATTGTGGTCAATGCTGTGGTTACAATACCAAGCGTAAAATATAATTTTACACCATTATGTATGAATATTAAATTCCATTTGCGGCCGAGTCTATTGTAATTTACATATTGTTACGAGATTTGTTTCGAGATTAGGCATAAAAAATATTGATTTGGTATTACGCATCCACCCATGGTACTTATCTAGAAAGATGTCACGAAAGATATATTTTAATTTTAGTTGGAGCGATTTTAACTATTAGATTTTTGTTTCGCTTATTGATGAGTAACCCCTGATCTGTTGGAAATAAAAGACATTAGATAAAATAAATTAAATTAGTTACCCGGCCACTAAACTGTTTAATTAAATATGTGCTGAGAAATATCATATCATTAATATTTTTCATGTTTCAGGAATCGAACATAAAAACGTCATTTACAATTGTTTCGATAATTATCTCGAGTAACTGGTTTTAATTCATTGAAAATTATTGTAATTATGCTGTCGATAAAAACATTGATGCATGTCACGGCACGGTTAAGCAAGAGCTTTTTTTATTTATATTGTCCTATAATAGTCAATTTTTCTTAATAGAAGAGAAGGCAGAAAACGTCCACCTAATTTTGCGAGTAGTTAAAAGGTAAAAAGGCGTTGCCTACCTCTAACTACCAAAAGAGGGATTAAAAAAGGGACATTTCCCGCCTTGCCATCCTAAACTCATAAGAAAGGGTGGAAGGGGTTAGAGGAGTGTACTTAGTCACTGCCACACAAACTAATTAGACAAAACACGACAATAGTTCCAAATATGTGTAAATGTGTTCTGTGGCTCCAATAGTATCGCCGCCATTGCTAGACCGCGGTGCGGCACCGCCGGTGCCCAACTCATCCACCTTCAATCATGATTTGAGAAGGAAAATTAAAAATACCAGCAATATTAACACTATATATTGACTAGATAAGTTATTGTATTGTACTGTAATAAATTACACTTAAATGTTTATTTGATTTCACATTCATTTTCAATTAATTGTAATCTTCTTTCTAATAAGTCTTTATTCAATTTGTGCATACATAGGAACTTTCCATTAAGAAATATTACAGGTATATCATTTCTATACAATCGTAACCATCTTAGATTTTCCTTCTCTGTTATATAAACTTTTTCTACTAATACTCTGTTTCTAAAAGGCTCAAGGTCTTCCAGAGCTATGTCACATAAAGGACATGGATCTTTTGTGTAAAATGTTAATGTGGGTGTCCTTTTTGTTGCTTCAGGTCTGAAAAAGGAGATTCATAATTTCATAAAGAAAAAAAAATTGTCATATTAAATGGTTTAATTAAAATATATATTAAAATTTGATTATAAATGTCTTAACAGCAGAAAAATCTGGCATATGATACAATATAAAACCTTTCCTTAAAACTATTCTTAACCATACATAACAAGTTTCATAATAAAGCAAAATAAAATTAAGGCACAAAGTATCAGTTATGCAGTACCAAAAAAGAAGAAATTCCATCTAATTAAAATGTACACAAAGTATCACAAAAAACCTATTACTTTGCTAGGTATCTTCAGGCCAAACCATTGTAAAATTATAGAATAAATCATAATTAAACAAATTTCAGTGAAGTAATTTAAGTAGATTAGACTTATAATTAATACAAACATTTTAAAGTTTAGAACTTTGTACATGTTTTTGCTTACACAGGTCAAAGCAGCAAAGTTCAGATAAGTATCAAATTTTTTGTGACAATTTGTCTATATTTTAACTAAACTGAGGTCACGATAGAGTTGGCATTATAACATTATCAAACACCAATTCACAATATACAGATAAATAGATTTCCAAAGCTGCAGAACTTACAATTTTTCAATCATAATAGATGAGGCACCACCACCTCCGTTACAAATAGATGCTACACCCTTTTCACCTTTCTTCAGTGCATGACACAAGTGGACGACAATACGGGCCCCAGACATACCAATAGGATGTCCTAAACTAACAGCACCTCCATGGACATTAATCTTTGCAGGGTCCAAGCCCAACAACTTCTGGTTAGCAACAGCAACAACACTAAAGGCTTCATTTATTTCCCATAAAGCTACATCATCTTTATTAACTCCAGTCTTTTCTAACAATTTAGGAATAGCAACAGCAGGAGCTATCGGGAAGTCAATAGGGTCACACTCTCCATCAGCAAAGCCAACAACCTTAGCAATGGGAGTGACATTCAATCTCTTAGCTGCATCTGCGGTCATTAATACCAAGGCTGCAGCACCATCATTTAAAGTTGAAGCATTACCAGCAGTAACAGTTCCATTCTCCTTTTGAAACACAGTGGACAATTTTGTGAATTTCTCAAAGTTCACCCTTTTGTATTCCTCATCTTCCTCAAAAATTACAGGGGGTGCTCCTCGTTTTTGAGGAACTGGGACAGATACTAACTCATCAGCAAAAGCCTTTTGTTCATAAGCAGCAGCACTTCTCTTATAACTAGAAATAGCATAATCATCTTGGTCTTTTCTTGAGATTTCTAATTTTTTGGCAGTGTTTTCTGCACAATTACCCATATGGAATTTGTTGTACACATCAGTTAGTCCATCAAAGACAATTCCATCAACTAATTGAAGCCCGCCATAGGTGGTATCCCCACGTTTCAAATAAAACGGCACATTGGACATTGACTCCATTCCACCGGCCAACATTACATCTTGAGCTCCTGTTTGCAGGCCTTGAGCAGCTAGCATAATTGACTTCATGCCAGAAGCACAAACTTTATTTACTGTTGTACATATGGTACTTTTAGGTAGTCCAGCAAAAATGACAGCTTGTCTAGCAGGGGCTTGTCCAAGGTTAGCAGAGCACACATTTCCTATGTATACCTATAACAAAACGAATAATACAAGACTTTAGTAATTTCATCATCTCTCAGAACTTCTTAAATGAGATTTAAGAAGTTATCAATTCTTTATGAGATAAATTCTTATCAAATTTTGTCTGGCGTAACGTAACGTAACTCTAAACATTACCGTTATATTTGTGTTGGTTTGGATTCTTCAAACAATTAAGAGCTAACTGTACATTATAGAAAGTAAGTAAGTTTCACTAACCTCTTTTACTTCTTCCTTAGGAATACCGGCTCTTTCGATTGCAGCTGTAACAGCAACAGCACCCAGTTCACTTGCAGACATGCTTGCTAAACTTCCTCTGAAAGAACCCATAGGGGTCCTAACTGCTGATGCTATAACAACCTCATTTAGGCTAACGTTCGACAAGGATCTCGACATCGTTTTCAAAATCTAATAAGCAAACGCTAAATTAACAACAATTTATTTAACTTAATACAAAATAATACTGTATGGTAAGTTAATACCAAAATAATCAACCTATCGCTAAGGCGACTGAAATTCAACTGAGAAAAAAATTGACAGAATGAAAATGTAAGTTTAGATAAAGTACATACCGTGCCCCCGATGCATATTTTAAAGGTAATCAGTTTTGTTCCTTTGAAGAGAAGCATTGTTAATTTCGGTAAAAAAAAAGTAGTCTTACTGCTATTCACGAAACGTGACACGAGATCTTTGATTAAAAACTTACGGAATAACAATTAGATCGAGATACTTTATCATTGTAGATGTAGCTTATTTATTTAAAGTTATCAGTTAACGCGCAAACACAATATTGTACCTTAAGATTCATTGATAAAGTTCAATTTCACATACTTATATTTGAAAAGAAAAAGTGAAATAAACTTTGACCGGTTATGTATAGTTAATTATATATCACACTTGTTAAGGTGTTGATTGTTAAGCTGTTTTGTAATTTGTAGAATCAAATGGAAAATAATACTTAAAACCAGATATTTCCAATATTAAAGATTCGCAGAAAATAGGACTTTATGGGTATTTTTATTACTGACCTATTAAACCTACTAAGAAAAAAATGTTGACCAAATTATTTAAAAAAAAGAAGAATATTCACGTTTCTATTATCAATTATTTTCATTCTTTCTAATTTCTAACATTTCATAATCATTTTTTGTGTTATCTTTTTTAGAAAAAAATAGGACAACACTCAAATCGTCAAATCAAAGTCATCTTTATTGCCCAATTGTCACTGTCATTCGGGTAACTAATTAATTTTTGTAGTACCAAGGTGGTAATTAGTAATTGTTAGAAAATAGCTTACACATGGTTTTTGTGTTTACAAGTAGCAAAAGGCTATTTAGCATTATATGTATATTGGCAATTATATCATTCGATGTTATCATTTAAAGTGGATTTACTTTGTTTCATTATCAAACAAAGTATGATGGATCAGGTCTACAGAAAAGATTTAAGGTAATGGGTCATTGCTTTTAAAATAGTTTTGTCAATTAAAAAAAAAAGCAATGTGATTAATATTTTTACTGTAAATTATATTTACTTTATTGTATTTCTTAAGTTTGTGGAGTCGTGGCGTTTACATTTCGTAACTACAACAGACGTTCTATTGATAAGAAAATTAGGGACGCGAAATTTTAAAGATAATTAGTCCAAAATAATCTAATTTAAAAAAAAGATTAACAAAAGTAATATTTTCAGTGAGTGACTATGTCTGAAACACAAGACTGTTTCCCTCAATTTTATTTCAACACAGTGCTGAAATTTGGGTATGTATTCCAGATAGTTTTATAGTCAAAATGTTTAATTAAGCATAACAAAATATTTTTTAGAGGTTAAAAACAGAATGTTTACATTTTATTTGGTAAGGTGTTAAAAACAAATAATTGTGGTTAATTTATAAAATTTAATAATAAAAATATATTTTATCTCTATTACAAACTTATGTCAATCACCAACTGAGAGTAACTATCATCTGTCTCAAATGTTACTGATAGAGATATTTAAGATATTTGAAGGGGAAGTAGGATGACCTAATTACTTCAAAATAATTTACCTACTCACAATAGTATAATGAGACTTGTTTACTATTTGGGTTGCCATTGTTTTTTATTGTTTTAATATAGAGATGTTTGTGCCTAAAGCTTTTTTAATTACTCAATTGATTTCATCATGTATACCTGTATTGGAAAACAACTTTAATTTCGTTTAACAAAACCATATTTTGAGAGAGTATATGTAGCAAAGTTTTAAACTTACATATTCAAGTATTGTGAAATCATATAGTAGTGTTAAGTTTAACTTGTGTTCTATAAGTGGTAGATAATTAAACTTGTTAGATATTTGTGCACAAACTCAATTTGCATTGTCTGCATTTAGCCATGTACAAGTGGTGGAAAATTCTTGCTTATCATTACCGTTTGTATACTTTCTAGCATGATTTATCATCAAAAACTTCAGGGAATGTAATAATTAATTTTGTTTTTAGGGTTTAAGCTCCGAAAGGCCAGGTACAACCTAGGCCATGCGATAAAAATGGAAGCTGTGGATATGGATGCAGGCAGATATGAACTGAAGGATAGCTTACCGGGTAGCAGTGTTGACAGTGATGCATCCAGTAGTCTTTTATTCAGCAATGATGTCAGCGAACATAGTGATAAAACATCTGATGATGAAGAGGATTTACGTGAAGATCTACAGAAAACTATACCTGAATGTTACAAATCGGACTCAAATTTCGCATCACATAGTACAAAAAACATCACAAATGATGAGGAATTTCAAGCAACAGCTCTCTGTCAATTTATGGATATCTTGAATGACTTAGATGAAGTTTTAGACAAATCATTATTAGCTTGCCTTGATGATACTCAAAATTTTGACAGCGATGAAGAAGACATTATATGTAAATTAAAAGATTGTATAGCTGACCAAGAACAACCAATGGAAGATACACCAAGCGAAAGTTCTATGGATAATACACAAGTTGTTATAGGAAGATCCACACAGAGTGTAGAACCGGCTTTAGATGATATTGAATTAACACAAAATCTATTTGAACAACCGCAATGTAGAAGTCTCAGAAGGTCTAAAAGTTATTCAGAATTACCTCAAAATCATAGCAATACTCGGCAATTAGAAAGAGCTAATACAATGAATGACAACTTAAGAAATTCGATGCGTAGATTAGATCCGATAGTACTGCCGGCTTTGAATGCTGAATCTGTTTGTGAACCGTTAACTTTGCCTGTTATTTTGTTTCTGGAACATCATGTTAATATGAGGCCTACAAGTGCACCACTACAATTACAAGTTACTGCTACAAATCTTAGTACAAATAGTGGATCTTCAGGGCCCATTATAGTTGGTCGTCGTGCATTACTTATGAATCGTGCATTATCTTTACCCTCACCCGGTGATAGTGATATAACAAGTGCAGGCTGGAATGGACCCAACAGTCGGAGTATAGCGAGAAGTACAAGCAGTACGTCAAGTTCTTCCGGTGAATCCTTAGCTGGTATTGCTGCTATGAATCAAATTGGAGCAGGTACATCTGATGAGAGGTAAATAAAAAAATTATATTGGAATAATCAATAAAATTGTAGTTATTTTATTACTTCTATACTTAAAATTATGAAGAGGATAGATCTGGATTTTTGTATGCATCGAAATAACTCAAAAACTACTGGGCCGATTTTAGTATTTTTTTTTACCATTAGATAGGTAATTTATTATTTTTAATTCGGCGCCGACCCTACGGGAGTAGGATAAGGAGGATGATGATGATGTCGCGGACGAAGTCACGTGCAATAGCTAGTCTATACTAATATTATTAAGAGGAAAGATTTGTATTTTTGTGTGTATTGAAATAACTCAAAAAATACAGGTCTCTTTCACCGTTAAAAAGCTACATTATCAGGGAGTTACATAGGCTATACATATGTTTTTTATTATTTTTCAATAAATTTCACGCTGACGAAGTCGCGAGCAACAGCTAGTATACTTATATAGATAGGAAAAACGCAATTTAATTTAGTAATATTTTTTGTTTCAGAAACGAAGAGACTGATGAACCGCCTTTTGGCGTTTGGCCACATAGCATGAGCTCAATGCTGGCGTGCCTTAGTTGTACTGTTGGAATATTTAATATTTCCAGATTTTCCGTATTCAGTGTGCATTACGGAGGTGAGTATTGAAAAAATATGAACCTTACCTTTATAGAATCATAAGTGTATGTTAAAATTGTATAGTGTAAGGAGATATGAACGAAAGTGGACTGTTCAAAGGTTGAAATGATTTATCAACTTCCTACGAAAATCTAATATGAGATAGCCAAAGATAGACATGTCAATCAATATAAAGATTTTCTGTAGATAATACCTATGACTTACACTGAAACTTAAAAGAAATAAAGTATCGTTAAATACCGTGATTTAGCCTTATTAAAAATATACTATCTGTAGGTTATAGAATAAATTGTGTAGAATTTTTAAAATAGTTTTATTTTCTACTTTTACATCTTTTTATTAGCTCTTTTTGTTGTGAATGCATAACTTCCTATAACATACGTAATTTTAATGTGAGTATTGTCCCAGTTTTAGGAACACCCTCTTTCTGTCAGATGCCCTAGGTGAAAGCCCAACTGCGCCCTACTCTAAAGCCGGCATGTGATGCCATATAATAGACATAAAATGTTACTAAAACGATACCTAGTTAGTAACTATAATTAATATCTGACCATATCTAGTATGACTATTATTCACATATCTGACTCATAAAAAATAGGATTTCCTTTTGCTTTACACTGAAAACAATACAATGTAGATAATTTCATGTATAAGATATTATTTATTCGGCTTGTATGTTTGATATTTAACGGATTATTTTTTTTATTCTATTATTTTTTCAACTAAATTTTTGTTTTCTTTTTAGCATGCTTCATACTACAGTTTTTCATACTATCTCTTTTCACTGGAATACCGCTATTCACATTACACTTATGCCTGGGTCATGTGCTGCAATCGGGCCCCATCGATATGTGGCGTATCTCACCGATATTCAAAGGTGTTGGTGTTTCATTGCTCCTCACGCAAGCGGTGATCGGAATGTACAGCGTGATAAGCCTGTCATGGATATTCGTTTATTTTCGAGACTCGTTTATAACATCCGATGATAAATACAAATGGGCTTTACCGCTAGGATTCAGTTTTGATGGTGAGTGTACATTTATGATACTTTTTGAATCGTGAACAGTTTTATGATATATGTATAGTTATGTAACTTACTTTGATATATAATCTTCTTAATATTATAATTGGAAAGTTTAGATGGATGGATGGATGTTAGTTAGAGATAATAGCCTAAACTGTACTGATTTCGATGAAATTTTGTATAGATGTAGAGGATAGTCTAGAAAACTACACAAGCTTCTTAGTTTTTTTTAATTTTACGCGTACTGAGTCGCGGGCGTAAGCTTGTTTTAAACATAATGACAAAATAAACTTATTTTATTACAACGCAAGATAAATAAATGCAATTGCGATGTTTTTTAAATTAACTGTAATCCTTTATTTACGTTTCATTATAACTCGCTAAGAACTTAAATGGCGGTTAATAAATGTTTAAAGAAAATGGAAAGTACTCGTTTTTAATATGGACCGATGAAAACGAAAGCGGCCACGGTGAATTGTTGTGAATGCATGACTAATTTAATGAAATTTACTTTAAATTAAACAAAAAGTCTATTACGTTAACTGATTTGTAATTGGTGACAGCGATAATTCTATCAAAGTGCTTTTTTTTTATTTAATTTAATTTAATTTGGCCTTACAATATTTGCCGTTTGCCCATCGTAATTGTACGTATAATTCTGTCAAATCTACACTATAAAAGGACAATGTTACTATCTACTACTAAATAAAAAAAACTACAGCTACACGAAATTCGAGAATAAATTAAAATAAACCATTAAGAATCTTCCTCAGTTATTCGAGTGTAAATTACAGGAAATGTAGAAGGTCGCCATAAAAAGCGCATAAAGAAGAAATCTTTTTGTTTTTTTCAATACCATCCTTGACTATTTTATGCCAGTACGATACTCGCAGAGCGTGTAAGTGATACAGCAATGTATTACGACACGACCACGAAGATCCAAGGTTGCGTACATTGCGCCATTTGTATGAAGTTTTAGACTGTCTACACATATTTCAAGACTGAATTAGGTTCGGTTCAAGTAAAATTATAACTCGTAGATAGACCTTATCCAACGACAAACTATCTAGTACCTCGTCGGTTACTTCCCATTCAAATCATTTGAGTTTATTTCCTTTTGCACAATTTGATTGTAAATGAATACATACATAACATGCGGTTTTCGATATTCTTGGCTGTTCACCGCATTCATTTAAAGTACCCGCTACAAAGATATTAAATCTACGTTCATATCATTAAATTATTTCACTATGTAAACTTTTGTACACTGTACAGTTATGCAGTGACAATCAGACTTAGGTGTCTTGGTATTGTTAACGAATAGATTATTTCGATAATTAAAATTATACTTGCAAAATATATTACGTATAATTCAATTTTACATACGTTATATGTACACATACTTTAATATAATGAGTAAATAGATTTTCGTTGACATGTAATGTTATTTTTATGACCTGTGTAATGACTGTGGTGTTAATTGTAGACACATAGCTGTGGTAATTACGTAACCACGTAGACATAAAATGATAACAGACACGCAAGAATATACACTTATTAAATAAAAATATTTAATTGATATTTTTTTGTTGTAAAGCACGTCTTGGACAGTTACGAAAGAATGGTTCAAAGTCGGCTTAGTAGATTTAAGCAATTAAACATTCTGGTTTAAAAAAAAGTAACATCACGATAGTTAACAACAGCGTGATATCGTAGTGATATCGCAAAGTCGAAACTACAGTTGTTTACAAAAAAATCTGAATCTGAAACGAATTTTAAATGCTTCGCTTCGTAAGCGCCGCTTACAATCTAATACACGTCAAAATGTGTAAGGAATTTGGAGTTTTTTTTGTTAACACGGGAATGCATTTCCACATTTCGCCGTCCGGGCTGCGGGGGCAGTAGGGTCAGTTTCGTATAGAACTCGGCCTTATATTTAAGCAAGACTACCCACTTAACCTTGGTGTTCTTCGCCCGACCAGGGCGCGGCATCTACATTAGTTTATCCACGACCCGGCTAGGAGCCCCTTGGTAGAGACTCGACACCTACAGGGGAGGGTCAGAATTTAATACGATGTTGCATACTTAAATGACGTTTCAGTATTCGGCCGTTAGTTAGACTGTATTTTCTTTTTACTTTAACAATTTATCTTGATTTGTTTTATTTTTTCCTTATCGTCGATGTTGTAATTCCTATAAGATTTATACGATAGAAAGCATATTTATCTGAGATAACAATGAACAAAGATTCCATTATCAAACACAAAGTTATGACATCGAAATGCGCGCGCAATGCATTTATGAGTTCATTGTCAATGACAATTATAGAACGCTGATGAACGTTTTTATTTATTTATAAAAATCTTTTTGTCGACAGAATAATTAGCATAGAATAACAAATTCAATAATCATTACATGCATCTTTGATAAGTCTTTCACTATTGTATTTTCTTAATGCTATTAAAAATATTATATAAACAATTGTGATTACTTAATATTAATTACTAGCTGTTCCCCTGCGGATTCATCCGCGTGTAATTATAAAAACTTTATTTTATTGTTTACATTTGCCAAATTATCAATTACAAATGTCAAAATGACATGACATGATGATAACCTTCTCAATCTTGCTTCCTTGATGTTGGCAGCAACTTATGGTCTCTTTCCCACATTAGGGTTTTTATCCAAAATATTAATCCCCTAAGTTTAATGGCGTGAAAATATATAGCCTAAAGCGTGACGTAAGTGTAGGGCTTTTTATTAAAAAAAGAGTTATTCGAAACTATGCCGTGATTGGTGACATCTTAGGCAACAAAGAAGTGGGTGTTTACGCTTTATTATAATAGTATAGATAATATTAATTATAAGCTATTTGTAAGGAGGAAATAATTAGTAGGAATAATAAATCTTGATACTTAATTTCAGATGTAAATCTTAAAAATAGCACGTTTAAGATCCAAGAGACTATACCTCAGTACTTCCATGGCGAGGTGTTGCAGCGGGGGACGGGGACTGGCAACCAATTCGGCACTGTCAAGTATCAAGTAGCGTTATACCTTGCAGTTGTTTGGATGATTGTATTTGTCGCGCTCAGCAAAGGTCTACGGTCATATGGAAAGGTAAAATATTTCTTCAATTCAATTGACAATAAAAGAAATTAAAGCGCACACTTGGTCCTCATTCTCGGTCAAACGCTCTTCGTTAGATTGAGGGGGAAGGGGGGAGGACTGCTATCATTTTTTTATTTGCTAGCAGGGGCAGCTACCCCTACAATCCTAGTCACGCACATAATGTACATGACTTTTTAAATTTATTTTTGTATTAAGGGCCTGTCCCACCACTGGTTGATAGAAGCTCAGATGCTTAAAAATGACGTCACTGTCAGATAAGGAAACAAAATCCGATATTTTCATCACATATTTTACACATTGGATTGATATCGGACAATTCACAGTTTGGTGGGACAGGCCTTTAGTTTATTTAAGGTCTTACATATTACAATACATGAGCGTCGGTGTCTCAGTGGTTTAAGTGTACATAATTTACCCGACGTTCTTACGATAAAGGAAAACATCGTGATGAAACCTGCAGATATCGGTGAAAAAATTCAAAGATACACATATCTTCACACACACTTCTTCACACATGAAGTCGACCACACTGGGTCAGCGTGGTTGACTATGGCCTAGTCACCCTAACCTAGTGTAGGCTCCGAGCCCCTCGGTGGGGACATCTAGTGAGCTGGTGATGATGATAAATATTTGAATAGATTGATCACCTTTGTTGAGTACATGCAGACATTTTATCAACTATGCCTCCTCTAAATTTTTTAATGTATTTTATTTATGTTTCAGGCGATTTACGTACTGATGTTTCTACCGATGTGCGGCACGTTGGTATTGTGCACGAAGCTGCTGACCCTGATCCCATACGACACCGTGATAAATATCTTCTCCGAAACTGAATGGAGTGAATTCTTCCTCAATAGTAATGTATGTTAATGTCACACGAGTTGATATGTTACAACTATTGTATTCGTTACAATCTGATATAGGAATAGTCTATTTGTGTTACGGATTTTGTTACATTTGCCTATTTAAATATTTATGATCTCCAGATATTTTTTTCTATTCACATATTTATAGGTATTTAAATTAATATTTATATCTTGATTTTCATATTATAGTTAATATTTTGTGTAATAAATGCTACTGTTTTTATGGATGTAGTATGTATGGAGAATGTCTGAAAGGATTATTGCATAGCAGTGTGTAGGCGGAAATTTACTTTACTATAGTAATACTAGCTTTCGCTATCAACTCCGTTTACGTGGAAGTAGAAAAAAACCAGTAAGGGGCCTATGTGTTCTTCCAAACTATCCTCTGCATCTATGTCAAACATTGAGATAGATTCAGATTAGGTTACAAACTCTAAAAAAAAATGGAAATAAAAGAATCGCATTTATAAAAGTATGATAATCTTACAAATATTATAAATGCACAAGTTTAGATGAATGGATGGATATTTTTGAGAGTTTGTAGCTTAAACGGTTGGATAAAATTGGTATAATTGTAGAGGATAGTCTGGAAAAAAACATAGGCTACTCACTTTTGTCTTTCGTAATTCCACGCAGACGGTGTCGCGGGCGAAAGCTGGTGACATATATGTTTACAATTCAATATTAAATCGTTCAAAATATCAAGTATATTTCAATTATGAACAAAAGTTTTAACATTTTGATCAAATACATGTGATGATAGTAATATTGCAAATATTGTGATCAGAGTTGGGCGGCGGCGGCGCAAGAGACGTTTCTGACATGGGGCGTGCTGGGGGCGTGCGTGATGCAGCTGACGTCACAGGGCGCGGGGCGTGGCGCGGGGCGGGGCGCGGGGCGGCCGCTGCGCCAGAGCGGGTACGTGGTACTCTGCACCTTCGCCGTGCTGCTGCTGGCCGCCTGCCTCGCTAACACATGTGTACGGATAATCAATAACAATGGATACCTCTTCGTACCGAGCAGCTTCGGTAAGTTGACCTTTTAAATCATTTTAGTTGTATCAATTACATTTGTCTCATCTTCCTCCCTTATCCTACTCCCGTAGAGTCATCGCACTGGGTTGTCATCATCTTGATCATCATCGTCTTCTCAGTCATCACTCCTTTCTTAATTCACCTTTCAAACAATCCATCCATCTCTTTCTAAGTCTACTTCTACCGGTGTACCCTTCCACAGTCATATCTTGTTACATGTAATTTTTACTTATTACTTCTTGTTACATGAGATCAATTTAATTTGTCAAATTTAAAGAAAATCCAGAAATTTCGACGATGTATTTACTAAACGTTATTCAATATTGAAATATATCTTTTCACAGTTTGTATCTATGTATCAGATTCTACTCAATCAATTTTCATACCTCACAAGTTCAAACAAACTCAAAATTTTGGAATCTAACACATATAAAATTAATTTATATAATGTTTCAATATGTTATTTGTATATTTTCAGAGACAGTGAAATCGTCGGAATTCCTGTGGCCGCGTTCCGTGGCGCAGCCGGGGGGCGGGGCGGTGCCGGCGCGCTACGCGGGGCAGTACGGCAGCCTGGTGGGCGTGTCGGTGTGGCGCGCCGGGCCCGCCGCGCGCCCGCTCAGCGGCTGGCAGCCCCTGCAGCTCGCCACGCAGATAGTGCCCGCAGCGCTCGCCCTCGTGCCCACAAATGTCGTCAGTATTGCAACTAATTATTAGATTTTTAGTTTAGTTTAGGTTACTACAAAAAACTACAGCAGCAGGAAGGAAAGTATTAACTCATTACTCGACATATAGATTCATAGTGTTTTGTATCTGTTTATTGCTGCAAATTTAAAATAAACATTTTGTTTTAAAACATGTTATAGGATGTGAATGCTACATTCATATTAGTAAGCTATCGATACATAACATAATCACTTTTTCGAATAACGACTATAAAAACCCATTTTGTCGATTCGCTATAGTAGTAGTAGTAGTAGTAGAAATAGTGGTAAAAGCAGATATTTTACGATTTTCACTACTAGATATTTTGGTTTTATCCATTACTAGATTTCGCCCGCGATTTCGTCCGCGAGGATTTTAAAAAAAAAAACAAAAGCGAGTAGCCTATGTGTTCTTCGAGACTATCCTCTATGTCTATGCCAAATTTCATCAAAATCTGTTCAGACGTTTAGCCTACAAACTAACAAACATCCATTCATCTAAACTTTCGCATTAATAATCTTATTATGATGTCATATTTACAAATTTGTAACAGCGCCATCTATCGTAACGCCATTTTCGTGTTCCAGTTGTCTCCGGCGTGGGCGGTGATTTTCTTCTTCACGCTGCTGATGTTCGGGGTGGCGCAGCAGCTCGCCATCTGGCACTGCGTCATCGCCGGCCTCATGGCCACCAACAAGCACACGCTGCGTCGCTGGGAGACTACCATCACATTCTTCAGCTGCGTCTTTGGATTCGCTATGGGATTGCTGCTTACAACTGACGTGAGTAGCTTTTGGTATTCTATATTAAGCTTACTTCATACTAATATTGTAAATGCGAACGTTTAGATGGATGGATGGATGGATGTATGGATGTTTGTTAGAGTTTGAAGGCTAAACTGTTGAACGGATCATGATGAAATTTAGCGTAGATGTATTATTTTTTCTTGTGGCTACTTAGTTTTTCTTATTCGACGCGGCCAGTGTCGGGGGCGAAACTTGGTTGGTTTATAAGTTCCTGAAATCGGTAATAAAAGTTTAATTCCAATGAATTAATAAAAAATTAATGTTTTTTTTCTAAATCTGTCATAAGATGCGTAGTAACTCCTAACCACATTATTATCACTAACACATCATCTTATTTATTATACACTCGTTGACAAAGAATAGCCACAAACATCTATCTATCACTTACTTAGCTCATTTCCACTTTGTATTACTTCGAACAATATAAAACGTCTAACTAACTAGCACTAAATTACTAATATAACCTAGCACGAGACTAGAGCTTAGTTGGGGTGGTTAAAGGAAGCAGTGAATTAACAAAAATGTATTAATATATGCGATAAAAATCAAAAGTATATTTTACTATATCCGTGTGTGGTGTTTCAGGCGGGGATCCGCGTGGTGCACCTGGTGGACTACGTGTGGGTGGGGGCGTGGTGGCAGTGCGCGGTACAGGTGGCGCTGTCGGCGGGCGTGTTTGCGGTGCGTGGCCGCCCCTACTCCGCGGACGCGGTAGCCGCTGCTCTGCACCGCCCTACATCGCCGCTCGCCGCGCCCCTCGCCGCCCTGCTCGCCTTCACCTGGAGCGTGCTATTGCCCGTGCTGCTCTGTGTAAGTTCACATACACTCTGTATCTATACATACTCTATGTTAGTGTAGCTGCTCTATGTTAGTATAGCTACTCTGTGTCAGTATAGCTACTCTGTGCCAGTATTTCTGCTCTGTGTAGGTGTAGTTATTCTGTGCAAGTATAGCTACTCTATGTTAGTGTAGCTGCTCTGTGTTGATATAGCTGATTTGTATAAATGTAGCTACTCTATGTAAGTATATCTGCTATATGTAAATGTAGTTACACAGTGCAAGTATAGCTGCTCTGTAAAAGTGTAGTTACTCTGTGGAAGTGTAGCTACTCTATGTAGGTGAAGCTACTTTTTGCAAGTATAGCTGCTCTATATAGGTGTACCTACTCTTTGCAAGTATAGCTGCTCTGTGTATGTGTAGCTACTCTGTGCCAGTGTAGCTGCTCTGTGTGATATCTTTTCTGTCGGCATATGTTATTGGAGTTTTATAAGATGACTTAATGGTTGTTCCAGGCTATTTGTATTATGGATTTTCGGATTGGACAACAACGTCAGTTATATTCTTGGAGAAAACCTATAGGGTGAGTCACATAACCATTTTCAAATATATTTGAACTATTACTTCTCCTGTGAGTCGGGTTTATAGAATTTTTATTTTGTTTCCAGTTATTTTCCTATTTGGGCTCGTCAAGTGGCTGTGATGATGCAGCAAGGAGCCTTGCTGACTGTGCCTCTGGTCGCCTTCATACAGACCTGGAGGTACATGAATAAAGGACCCCCGGATATACTTGAAGTAAGATATTATACAATTTTCCAGTAGAAAACATGTTTCAAAACTCGTGTTATATGTTGCAACTTTCATGCGGCCAGGATTATACTTCAAGTGAATTTTTAGAAGATTTGGTAAGATTTGTGTGTACTCGATGGATCTTCCGTAAACTATCGGATGTTTGAAATTCAAATTTTAAAAAACAAAATTTTGGCAATTAATGCAATTTATTTTAACGCATTATCAAGACTATAACCATTTCTGTTAACATTTTCTTAAACAGAAATTAATATGAATCAAGTTAATTTAAAAAACATGAGGGATAAATCGTAAAATCATGTCTTACGATAGTCTACGTAGGAGCCATCCAATTATTTCCACCGCTTGTACATAAACATGTTGTCTCTGTATTTTCAATGAGTATGAGCGAGATGACAATAGTGTGTGTGAAACATAACACACGTAGTCGTAGTAAATAGAGTTTTGCTGTTTATAGTATTAATTATGTAATACTTGCTTTATATTATGAATTTAAAGTTTATTTAATCATTAATTTTTAGTTTTATACGACAACTTTATAGAAAACCGGCATAAAGTGTAGGTTTTAAATGGATTTGCTTTGCCTAAAAAAGTGTAAAATCTATGTTCTAGACGCTTCTATTGCCTATCGTTGGTGTTAATGTTGTTTGTTAAAATATATTAGTAATTCTGTACGCGAACATAACTTAAATCAGGTCTAGTCATCATCACCAGCTCACTATATGTCCGCACCGAGGGGCTCGGAGCCTACCCTAATAAGGGGTGACTAGGCCATAGTCAACCACGCTGGCCAAGTGCGGGTTGGTTGACTTCACACATATCTTTGAATTTCTTCGCTGATATGTGCAGGTTGCATCACGATGTTACCCTTCACCGTAAGAACGTCGGGTAAATTATGTACATATGAAAATTCGAAAAATCAAAAATCACATTGGTACATGGCGGTATTCGAACCCAAGACCTGTAGATTACAAGTTCAGTGCTTAAACCACTGAGCCACCGATGCTCATAGTACATGTCTAGTACATAGTAATAATTGCATTTATGTACAATTAAAATAATAAACTAGTTGTATAGTTGCATTTGTTCTGTGCTGTCTTTGTGATTATTAGATGTCGATTAATTCATTATTAATTGATTAGAATCTTAGTAATACATTAGAATAAACAGATGTTTCATTAACAAATTTATCATAAAATTTTCAAATTACGTTTGTTTACAATAAAAAAAAATACTTTAGTCAATATCTTTAAAGCATGTAATTAAATTCGTGTATATGTTTCCAGCGCATACAGAACCTGTACCGTCCTCGTATGGGCGTGTCGGGCTCCCCCCCGCCCCCGCCCCCGCCGCCCGGCGCGGCCCCGCCCCGCGCGCCGCCCGACCCGCCGCCCAAGTACACGCCGCCGCCCTCCTACTCCACCGCCACCGGCGCGCGCCTCCTGCACACGCTGCGCAGGAGCTTCCGCACGCTGAGGAGGTACTATTCTTTATTATATTTACTTATCTTACTTATATATATGATATCTCAGTTTTAAAAAGAAAATCAGTACCGCGCAGTAGATTGGCGCAACACTAGATTATTGCCATAAACGTCACATCTCTAACAGACAGCTGTCAATGTCTTTAGAAGGATAGATATTCGCGCGCATTCCTGACGGGATCACAAGTTCGGAGTGTTAATTAATATAGCTAGAAACAATTATATTAATTGTTTAAAAGTCGTTAAAACTGTTGAACGGATCTCAATGACATTCGATACAAATGTCCTTTACATTTAGACTGAAAGAACACATTGGCTAAATATTTTTCTTTTTAAATTTGGTTTGTAACATGTCAGCAATCACAGCATACTTTTTAATAATTATCTTTTTAATGTACACTTACACTTTACTTTTTACACTTTATAAGCTTTATATTTTTATGCTATTTAATTTAGGTACTAAATTGTAAAAATCGTCACGCGAGAAAGGGATAAAAACAACAAACCACTATCAGCAAAGAATTAAGATTGCCATGATAACGGTAATTGCTATTTTAATGACATAGGTTTTCGTTGTCATTTGTGCATTTGGATTTTGATATTTTTTTTTACATTTATTATAAAAAAAGTTTTACAAATGTAAACTTTTTTATAATTTCACGCAGAAGAAGCCGCATAGGAACCGCTAGCTTATAATATTAAAAATAGTAATATTATTTGTATACAATTACAGAATAACATCAGGTCGTTCAGATGCGCCTACGGACGACAGCGCTCAGATGCCCATCACCGTGAGCGAGAGTGTGGACCGCCGCCCCCCCTCGCCGCCCGCGCCCTCCATCACCCTCACAGACGAGACCGACCGCAGGACCTCCCGCAACTCACTCACACTCACACGTGACTTCCTCAGACGCTCCTTTGTTAGAAAAACTGATTCCACGAAATCGATTCGTTCGAGTTTACGACGTAGTTTCAAATACGGCGTGAGTTTGACGACCAGTCACGAGCAATTGGTAGGGGACGCGGAGCCTATTTCGAACACGGTCGCGATGTCCGCCATGTTGGGGGAGGGGTCTCCCCCACACACGCGTAGTCTCGGCTCCGTTATATGAATCGTGTACTTATTTAGTACTTATTTTATGTATTTCAACAGTTATGTATTTATTTTTGTTTTATTAGGAATGTTTGAGGTCTTTAATTTGAATCCCTTGGCCGTAAGAATATTTTTTTTTAACATCACATTTAATAATATCGACTTTTTTGTAGATAAGTTTACGTTTATTATGGAAAAAAAATGAAATTTACAATTATTTTTTAATGTACGTTTAATTTTTTTTAGTTTTAATCATACGAATTAGATCGAATCTCACTAACTCATTTTTATGGCGTCCATACTTTTATTGGCTTTTATTTTTTATTTAAAAAAAATTAGAGAGGTAAGCTGCATAATAAAATAATGTTTTTTTCTTTACATTTAAAATGTATCATTAACATATACAAATAAATATTTTTTCCAATATTCAATTATTTTTCGAATAAATTAATGCATGATTGTTTTTTTAATCTTTTTAACATTAAAACTGCTCAAATATAATTTGGACTCATAAATGTGTCCAAGAAATAAACTTAATATACTTAAACCCAGTTTTAGTAATTCCACTATTTAGGAAATTTTAGTTTAGTAAGAATAATTAGTAGTAAGTTTTTAACCAACGTATTATTTTAATATGAAATGTGTTCTTATTAGATATAAAAAGCCACGAGAGAAATTTTCTAAATCATAAAATTGATCAAATATATGCAATATCCTAATTTATATCAACAAATGGCAATAATGTTTTATAAGAATTATATGTATAGTATCGAGTAGTATATTAAATAAGCATTTTTATAAACATTAATAACAATACAATACTGATACACAAATTAAAAAAAATAAATGAGCATAAATTTCTTACAGATTAAGGTAAATACAAAAAAAAACTTATGGATGTTTCCCGTTAGATCGATGTATTCCATACAATCGGTCCAACGGGAAACATCCCTACGTATTAAAATCACAATTGTAAATCACATAAAAGGTAATACATAACTAGGGCCTTTTATATAGGCATGTAAGTATAAGTGTATTGTAAAACAAGACTTAATTATACATGTATTATCACATTATATTTGTGAAAAAGCATTATTAGTGGAAAATAAGAAATACGAGATAAGTACAATGATTTTAGGAGTTAGCATAATATTTCGCCTTTTCAGCATAATATATAATAGTCGGATATAGTTTTAAATCCATAAAGTTTTAAAAAGCTAATTTAATTGTAATAAAAACAAAACAGTTATTACATTTTCCATACAGTTAGAAATAATTTTGTTGAAACTATGTTTTTTAAATCTCTAATATCAGTTGTTAATATTTAAATCAAATGAGGTAGTTTAATGATGTGGTTAAAGTAAGAAAATGCCTTTATATTATGTGTTTTAACTCGCTCAAGAATTTTTCAACAAAACATTTATTTTACATATAAAAAAAAACCTCCACAACAAATTTTGTCGAGTGATTTTGTTATGTATTTGATGTAATGGATATTAAAATGGTAATTTTGTACTTTAACTCACCACAAAGCAGTTACTCTGTAATATTCAATGTAATGTCTGCGACACACCTTCGGTCTTACAGTTTTAATCGTACAGTTAAAACTGATGTGTATAGCGGGTTTAAAAGTAGCATCACTGCCATTACAACTATCTCTTTCATTCTCTTTAACGAAACAGAGAAAACATAAGTTTTAATTCAAGTGGCAGTAAAGTTCTAAATGTATTCAGTTGCTTCAATCAAGATCCGACTAATTTATCTGTATTATTAATTAGTTCCTTTCTATGCATTTACCAGACGCTTATATTTTTGTGTTCTTCGAAATTTTTAGTTTCTAGTCACTCATTCGGCTTCCATTAAAAGTTTTTGTTTAAATCGATCACAATTACGACATCACATCTAGATATATATTATTTTTTAATCGCGCACATTTTATTTGCACAGATTTTTGCTTTTACATTTACCTTTCATTTAATATATTTTTAATTTTTACATTCCAACTGTATTAACTAGTGTAAGCAATAAAACGTTTTTTACAACCTGTTTTTTTATTATTCCATTGCTTTTTCTTAGTCTTAAAAATTCAGAGACAAAGTTAAATGGAGAAAGGTTTAAAGATCCTTTTTTTATTTTATATCGAAAATCAAAATTGATTAAAAAGTAATTATTAATAATTTAATAAAGAAAATAATGGCAGGTTGATTGAATCGAAAATATTGTCGTTCGTATGTTGGGCTTTCATTATTGTTACTCTATAGATGGCGCTAAATTAGCTTTTAACATAATTCACCACTCCATCACTAGATGGCAGTCAATTTATTACGCCGAAAATCTTGTACGCGATGTAGAGTTTCATATCAACGGAATGACTTTCGCTGGTTGATAAAACATTGGTATCGCTTCTCGGCCTTTTGGCTAAGATCAAAGTGTAGTATCTGTTCTTTTCAGCTTAATATCTGAAAGTTCCCGCACTGCGGGACCAGTATATTAAACTGATTTTTGTAAAACGACGGGATGTTCGGGGCTCGCTCCACTCCCGTCACGGGTCGGCCCGGCATTGCAGTGCCGCCGGGATCGGCCCACATATTTAAATAAAGACATTCGTATTCAAAGTAATTCGTAATAGAGTTCCAACGAGTACGAGTAGTTACTTCTCTGAGGGGTAAGGGAATCTCCACTGGAAATGTATCTACTATCTACGTTTGCCGGTCTCATTTTTGATTAAAATAAATTAGGTCTTTTTATACACACACATACCATTTTACCATTTAATGTGCTGGTGGCATTATTTTTTAAGAATACTGGTTAACGGACAGACGATTTTAGAACCTCCCCTTTTTTTGAAAGTCTGTTCTCTTCAATTACGAGCAATATAGTTTTAGCGCTGCAAGAGTATTTTTTTATACATCAGAAAATCTGTAACCTTGTTTGTAAATAAACCAAAAGTAGTAAACAATCAAATTTGATATTATTGACACGATGGATTTAGCGGATTTGGAACTATTGGAGATAGAGACGAGCCAGCCACAGTCCCGGCAAACTGATAATCATCGCATTCGTGGAAACCCTTTTGAATTTGAACCAATCATTTTCCAAAAGATTTTGGAAAATCGTTAATATTTTCGCGACGCTCAATTCGGGACTCGCTTTCTCTTGTGATATATGCAGGCAGTATCACTATTATTTCCTTTAACGTAAAATTGGACTTATTAAATTCTAAATTGAGATTAACCTGATATACAATGTACGACAATTTTAAATAAAAAAAAATCAAGGTTCATTATTTTTATTCAATAAAATAACACAGTTATTAATTAAAATCGTCTTAAACACCATTAGGGTAGAAAACAATACACATTGTGAGCCGCAAAATACTAATATAAAGTCAGTGAACAAGGAGGCCGAGGTTGAGAAATGAAGTCTCTCCATGAAACTAATTACAATAAAACTAAAACAGAATGAAGGAAGAAAATTATACATAGATAACATTTTACGACCTCAACTTCACTTGTTGAAAAACATTTCAAAATATAGACAAGTCGTAACAAATTCTTAATACATTCGTAAAATTCGTAAAGCAATACAAATTAACCTTTCAGTCTTTAAATCTAATTGCCTTACTCAGAGTCGTAAAATTTAAGACTCAGAGTATGTCATTTAATTCTTAATACGCGTATTGCAGTCAAAAATACGTTGTTAACACCTGTCTATATTGTCAAAAGTTTTTAGAAAAACAACAATCCAAAATCTGTAAAATTAAAACTCCTAACCAACATAACAAAGTTGATTAAACGGCGTAAAATGATTTTACAACACCAGTGTACATATCCTAATACATAAAACTTAATTGATTACAACAGTAAAATTATCCACTAATGTGTACATCACAATATTCAGTCAAAAGTTCACAACAAACGTCGTAATGTCAATTTATTATCTTATCAATGAGTTCATGTTGAGTAGAGATTTAGCAGCCTTCGAGTCTGTGGGGCCTTTCTTCTTGGACGGATCCAACATGAAGCATTTCCAAAGTCTGGAAAAAAGTTGAAAAATATACATGTAAATTAATTCAAAATACTAAAGTGACTACAACTAGAGAACCACATAGATACATAACTTTTAATTATAAAAACTTTTACAAGTTTTTTCATTAAAAACTTAGACGATATTGACAAGCTTTTTGGAATAAAAAAAAGTATGTTTTTCAAGCTCCGCACCAGCCTTTTATACGGCTGCCTCCTTCCTTCCTAAACGGCTTGCCCCTTCTCCATCAACTGCTTGCTCCCTCTTCCTTCATCAACTCCTTGCCCACCCTACATCAACTACTCGTGACGCCCACGGTAATCAAATGCCACGCCCCTGTTGTCACATGTGGCATGTAGCTTGTTGTAAGTGGCATATATCTTTTTGTAAGTAGCATGTAGCTTGTTGTAAGTGGTATGTGGTGTGTGGCATGTGGCATGTCGTGTGTCACCTGAGCGTCTCGTCAGCGCCGGCGGAGAGCACGGAGGTGCCGTCCGGCGAGAGCGCGAGGTGCAGCACGCGCGCCACGTGCCCGCCGAGCTCCGCCACGCGCGTCATCGTCGGGTACTTCCAGATTATCAGCTGGTTGTTGGCGTACCCGTGACCGGATATCAGCTCCTTGTAATGCGTGCTCCAAACGATCGAACACACCTGAAATATTGCGTTTAAAATTATTAAATTTCGCCCGCGATTCCGTCCGTGTAAATTTAAAAAAGATAACTAAGTAGCATATGTTCTAAGCCTATCCTCTATATCTATGAAAAATTTAATCGAAATCCGTTCAGCAGTTTAGGCTATAAACTCATAACAAATCTATCAAACTAAACTTTTCGCATTTATAATATTATATAAGAAGAAAGATTTACGAATGGACATAGGAGATGTATAGGAAATATCCCCTATCTAAGCGTCTCCGTAATCACCAAAACCACTTATTCTTTATTAGAAAAGACTGGAAATAGATCTAGTCTACAGAGTGTGTCGTTAGTGTTGTGTACCTGTGACTTGGTGTCGACAGTGTTAAGGTTGGCGCCAGTGCTGACGTTCCATATCCGTATAGTGCGGTCCGCTGTGCCGCCGCCTGAAGCCAGCACGCCAGCGCTCCACGGACACCATGCCAAGCCCTTTACCGCCGCCAGGTGCTGACTGAAAAATAACATACAATTTACGTGCATGGCTCATATAACGATTTTCTGTAATTATAATTAACTTTTGCTCGCGACTCCGTCCGCGTTATTAAAAATCTTAGTAGCCTACGTGTTCTATCTATATCAAAGTGACAAATTTCATCAATATCCATTGAGTCCTTCTGGAAATACCTTCCAACATTCATCCATCTACAATTTAGAACTTATTATAAAAGTAAGATAAATTAATGTCATTACAAAAACATTCATTGCTGCGGATTTAAGTAATTCTGCTTTTCTGACATTAATTTAAAAAGTATACAGAAACCTGCACAAATTTACTTTTTCCTTTGGAAAATGCTAAAAATTGCTTACTTTAGATTTCAGATTACTTACTTGAAGGAGTATAGGTACTGTGGCTGAGAGTAGTGCTGTCCCTCCGCGAGCGGCCAGATGTTGAGCAGGTTGTCGTTGCCGCCCGACGCCAGGTATTTACCGTCCAGCGACCATTTCAAACCACATACCTAGAGTTTTATATTAACATTCACATGTTGCTGGATTTAATTAAAAAATCATTGAGTAATTTTTACTGATAAAATATTTTAGATAATTTAGAATCCTATCCTATGACTTTAAGATTGTTGTAAAATTTTTTTAAATTCCTTTTACTGGTTTGTCAAAGACAAACGAGCAAGCGGTCCCTGAAATTCGCCAAAATAACAAAGCAACAGCCGCCCATAGATATCCGCATTTGCAGATGTATTATCTACTTTTATTCGACTTGGACAGGATGCACAGAGACTATATTACACTTTCTATGCTTTCCTTCCAATATCATATCAACTTTCCTTTCCCATCCTCTCCTTATGAAATAAGCTTGGAAGGGATAGTGAACTAAGATTAGGCCTTTAGAGCGCTTAACCCTTATGTTATTCGAGTTTTTTATATATTCAGAATCAGCGAATTTTTCTGCGTCGTTTGAACCGGGTTTCATAAAGATCAGAGCACTTTTGTGGCGCTTGAAACAATCAAAATGTAGGTGTCTTTTTTTTTCTAAAAATGAAAACTTTAAGTGTTTCTCCTGAACATTTAACCTAATAGCGCTTAAAACAACTAGTCTTTCACCCATCGATATATAAGTCAATATCGCCTAAAATGGCGGTTAAAACAAGTAGCCTTTCACACGTCGATATGTGTAACCATAGCAGTGGTAGTGCCTGCTTTAACATCTTAGCAGGAATGGGCCGGAACGCCCCCAGTAATACCACGACCACACAGAAGACAGGCGTGCAATGGGAGCAATTCCGTGTTTCGTCTGATGAGTGTGGTGCCGGAGGCCTAATTTAAGACCCCTTCTCTTTACCACCCTTTTCTTATAAAGAGAGGTTGGGAAGAGGAAGTGGATTTGACGGTGGAGGAGATGCGTAGGAAGAGGAAATATCCTCTTTATGTGCGCCTCCTCCTCCGTCGTATAAGGGTAGGCAACGCATCTGCAATTGCGGATGTCTATGAGCAGCGGTCGCTTTTCCAGTTTGGCGGTTTCAGATGGTCGCTTGCTCGTTTGCCACCTTATGTTATATATAAAAAAAAATGTATTACGCACCTCCCTAGTGTGCGCGTGCAGCGTGGCTCGCACGTGGTCCCGCTGGCGCACGTCGTGGTGCACGATGTTGCCGTCGCGCGCGCCGCTCGACAGCACGTACATGTTCCACGCCAGCGCGCCCACGCGACCAGAGTGCCCGTCCATTAGCTGACACATAATTCATCACAATAGAAAAACATACCTTGGAGCTTGGCTACCACTAGCGAAAAATTTAAAGTAAAAATATATATTGCCATCGTCTTCGTTAAAGTGAAATAAAAAAAAAACTCTATTAGACTGTGATCTAAATCTGTGACGAATTTCAGTCACTAAACCCTTCTGGACATATGTAACAAACATTCTATGGATCTAAACTTTTGCATTTGTATTATTCGCAGAAAGTAAGATAAAAAATACTTAACTAGGTAAAGCTTAGACACACCTTTTTATTTTATCTTCAAAACACTAAATATGTTTTCTTTTTATTTTGATAAACATATATGGATAAACATTCACTCATTTATTGAAAAAAATAGCTATTTTTACTTCTTGCCATCTCATTCTAATTCATCTTGCCCTCTGTAGATCGCTTGGCTGGCAGTATGAGGAAATCATGGTTAAATATAAACAATAACCATACTCACCCTTAACCTTTTGGTCTTGGAGCAGTCCCACAGTTCAACAGTTGAAGAGGAGGTGCCAACTGCCAGGTGCGGAGACCCTCCCTGCACCCAGGACACGGAGCTGACTGTCTCCGAGCCCTCCAGGGTCAGGAGCTGGTCAATCTGCCCTGTGCCAGCGTTCCACAAGTATACAGCATTACCGAGAGCTACTGCCACCACATTTGATGAACTCCAGTCAACTAGATTGAGATCTGGAATGGAAAATGAAAATGATTTATTATGTACTCATTATAAAGATGTTTTTATTATGTATGTAATGAATAAACTTAAAAAATAAAACATTTTCATGTATTGCTACTTTTTTATTTAATATGAGCAGACAAAGTGGTGAATAAAAGCTAGTATTAAGAATAAACACAATTGCACATTTTAAAATTCACAGTACCGGATTTTCCATTTGATAATTAACATTTTCTATACCAATAAATCATCTGGAGAGTTCAGTTTCAACAAAATCATAGTTGCATATAAAATGCGAAGAAATTAAAAACTTACAATAGTCATCCAAAATATCAGGAGCGTCAAGTATTCTTTCAGGAGCTTGTGGAATGTATCTTGTGTTGTTTTTTACTGTTGAAGGAACTTTGGCCTGAAAAATTAATTAAATAAAACATGCTATAACCCCTTTTGTCTTTACTTATATTAAGGTAAATAGTAACAAGTAAATAAATAATATTAATGTAAAAAAATCCATATTAAATGTACAGTTTTTCACTATACTCTAGTAATCTATCCCAACTTTGGTCCATATCCTAAATTACTTGTTTGAAGACATTTACGCATTTAAATTGGAAAGACGAATTTTCGAAAATAAAAACAAAGTAGTGCTTCTAAGTAAAAGGGAACATATAAAAATGTTTTAATTATAATAAAACTAAATTTCATCTACTTTTTTAAATCAATGTAAACATTTACAAGTAACCACATAAACAAGGAACTGTGATGGAAAGTTCTGGTATTAAATGTACTTAAAAAAAATCTTAAGAATACCTGTGAGTATACAACTCGTAATCTATTCTGGTATCCTTCGGGTGCGGCAGGGGCTTTACATGTGTACTGCAGTAGGCGTCCAGGCTCAGTGTCAGTTAGTACCCGTCCAATGGCCTCACTTGCTGCAATTTGTGACACAGCTTCTTCACTTTTCTCTTCATCACGACTCATCTAACATAAAGATTTTGAGAAATGGTTAAAAATCAATTATAATGTTATGGGAGCTTTTTTTCTTTAGCTCCTAAGGGCTGAATGATATTTAGTGTTTTGGTACCATTAAAAGTTATTTTTAAAGGAAATATTACACTTTAATTGCTAAAAAATTTAATGTGTTTTTAACTTTTTTGGATTTAAGAAACTACCAGCTGTCTTCAGCAAGTCTTCACACAATTAAAAAAACCCAATTAGCAGTTTATACATCCTTCCATACAATGTTTAGGTCTTTGGTTTGTAATAATCCATCTATCCATTATAACTTTCACAATTATAATATTAGTAAGATTTATCTCAGATACTTCACAAACCTCTCATCTCATACAAACATTCTTTATAAAGATTGTTGTTAAAAATTGAAAAAAAATGAGAAAAAATGTTAACAGATTCTTACCATGTAATGGCACAAGTCATAGTTGGAGTTGCTTCTAGAAGGTATAAATCTGTCAGCTTTGTTGGGTGTTTTCGAAGCTTTGTTGGGAGTTGGAGTAGTTGATCGACCTGCAAAGGGTACCGTTAAACATCTGCAGAAGTGTACTTGTAAACAAAGAAAACTCTGTATCGAAGGTTTACTAATATTAACTGTTCTAAAGACAACCTTTTTCTACTTGATTTTCTGCAGTTTACTTACCTGGAGACTTCGTTTTACATGGAGTTTTCTTGCCTTTCTTATTTTCATTTCTTGTGGGTGTCTTACTATTAGATAAAGCACTATTATTGCAGCTTTGATTTGCAGTAATCGAGAGTTTTTGCAGAGATTGATTGCAAGAACTTAAGTTTGCATTTGAAATGTTTTTCAAAGATGAGCTTAATGAGGGATTAATGTTTTCGTTGTTTGACTTCTTGACCCATCTTTGCAAAGGTCCTCTAGTTATAGGCCCGTCCATGGTGGCTAAACTATTTATTTCGTTCAAGTAGTTAAACTGGGCCATCCCTCGCTATAACTGACGACACAGTTTAAAATTTATAGATTTTAAAACTACTGTTTCATAAGTTCAGATAAATTTTATCAATCAGACACACCAGTAAAATAATTTTACAATAATTAAAATAGTAAATTCATAAGAACACGTTCAACTGGCAAACACAAACAACCGTTGAGATTTGAAATTTTAAAATGGCTTTGAAGTTTGATATTGACGCATATGACACATTTCAGTTTTGTGTCACAGATAACCTAGCACGCATGTCAAATATAAATCTCTATGGTTTTTCTTAGTGTTGATCTCGTAAATCCCACTTAATGAGTACTTTTACCAGTTGTTTTTAAAAGTGAACCAATACCAACTTTCATTTTAAATTGTTGCTAAATAGTAGCTGTTGCTAAGTAGTAGTAGTTCGTGGGAAGGAATGGATGAAATAATTTCAACATATACGAAAAATAGTTTATTTCAGAGACTATATAGCTCATCATAATAAAACTAACATACTAAAAGTTCTAAAAATATAGTTTTTATATTTATTGCATAATTGATACAAGTTAATCCACGATCATAAAAACACGATTAATTTAAATGCATTGTTGAATCCGTAAGTATTATTTTGATGGACCACATCAAACTGGTATTAAATTAGGAACAGAATTGTAGAAATGCTAGATTGAGCATTATAGTTTACATAACATCTTAATAACTATTCATATTTTAAGCAGAACAGAGATGTACAATTGCACAAAAATCTCCGTATGTACCCAAATTCAACACCTATTTATAAAATTAACCTACAATGTTATAGCACCATATTTTAAAAAGATACAAAACCAATAATACCTTATCCGGGAAAGAAAAGGCGGAAAGACGCCTCTTAAGTTACACACGAAATGTTGTCATTTACTATACAAAATGACATTTCGAAAAAAGTCTTTCCATTAGACGTCAAAATTGTCTGAATGTATAAAACTCTCCATCCATTGGTTAAATATCTATGTGTAAAACTTAATTATGATTAATACGAGATCTTTTCCATATTGGAGATATTTACACATTGAAAGGAAATGATTCAATCAAATGCAATTTACAAATACAAAGACTTACAGTTTTTAACAAGAATTTCAATTTTTTTACACCATTGCATATTTCAATATGATTCTTATTATTTAGAGCGGGCGTAAACCTTTGACTTACACTTTCGCACAACTGTTGTGCGTTTGTCGATTGTATCGGAGACCATTCAAGTGTTTAGTTGCACAACTAAAAATCGAGTAGTCTACGTACCTCTATAAAACAGTTGTGCGATAGTTTAGTTTCAGGAGTGCGCACGCCCATAATGTTTCACTTAACATAAAATATAAGCATTTGTGACTTTTTTACTATAACAAAGCTATTAAAAATAACTTTTTTCGTGACTAAGTATGACATAAATTAACAGGCACTTTTCCGTAACATAATTACATTCTGAATATAGCTTAAAAAAGTAATTTATTTAAAACATATTGACAATGCTACTAAATATAAATGCACATAGAGAGATACTTTTAAACAGATTCATTAAAGGAATAAGACCATATACTTCTTCAATGGAGCACTTAATCTTTGAAAAAAAAAATATAAAAAAAACGTTATGACGATGACCTTATTATTTTTTATGCTTTTAGAGAAAATATTCGACTAAAATATATTTATAAATACAGCAAATGCCGTGGATGGTGGGTTTTTCTTACAATTAACTCCTACATGTACTAATTTAACAATATAATTATTCAAAAATTGTGCGTTATATAATTTGATTATTTATAAATAGTACGTTAAAGGCGTTATAAAAGCATTGATTTGCTCCTTTTAGCACTCTGAGATACAATAATTAATTTGAGACTTTTACAATTACTAGAGATATGGCAGTTTTTGTGGTAGTTTAAATTTTTTAATGAGACGCCTTTAAATTGTATTAGAAAGACAATAAAGCAACTTATTCTATATTTTTAAAACTAAATTGTTCTAACTTAAACATGTAAAATTATTGTTCAATTATTCGATTATAAAAAAAATATAAACACAATATTTAGTACACATTTTTCGTTGTATTGCTTTACGTATATAATTACGTAGTCTAAAAATTGACAAGTTATTGAGTGATTGCTTAAAAATTATCAAATTTGAGCATTAAATTATTTAAATACATTAAAACAATCAAATGGAGCAATTATTTACGTATTTCATAATAAAACTAATGCAATTGTTCAATTACGAAAATGATTCGCAGATAATATTAAAATGAGATCTGGAAATAACCAGGATAATAATTGAAGATTAAAAACAAATTTAAAAATGAATTATAACATCTAACGTATCATCAGAATCTTCTAAATTGTTCATAAAACATATAAAATGTCTAATAATTATTCATAATAAAAATATATGTACTGGATTTGCATTTCACTAAAATCTGTTTGCATACAATTCCTAAACATATTCATAATTCAAATTAACTATAATAATTAAAATAAAAATGGCAGTTAGAATTAATTTCACTGTTTTTTTTCGACTCTTAAAGGGCAACACTAACAAAACTCTCGCCTTATAGATTAACACTAACAAACTGTCGACACCAAAGAGACTCAAAAAATATATAGAATAAGCATAGACACTTCACTAGAAACATTTTTTACTAATCTTACTAGTGCCTGGTGTCTGATATTTAAAATCACAAACAAACAGACACTGAGAAGTGTCTTGGTGTCAAATTTGACAGAGATATTACCGTACAAAGAAGTTACCAGTGACAAAAATCTTGTTAAGTATCTATATATTTCTTAAATGTCTTTGCAACATAAAGAGGTTAACATTAACAAACCTGTCGACTTAGGGCCTGTCCTACCAAATTGAAAATTGTCTGATAACAATCCAACATGTAAAAAATGTGATGGAAATATCGGGTTTTGTTACTTTATCTGACAGTGATCATTTTGCTATCTGAGACTCTATCAGCCAGTGGTGGGACAGGCCCTTAAAGAGGTGAAGAGTAACAAACGTTGTATTGCTACGTGTTCGCATGCATTAAGTTCATGATATGTATGTGTCCGGGATGGTCCACTGTCACGAAACAAGAAAATTTCTCGTCACAACAAAGTTTCTTCGCGTTAACACCGGATAATTTGATGCAAGCTAGAATTTCTTTCTTCTTTGAACCCTCTTTGCAACTGAAAATAAAAAAATTGAATTACTAATGGTTTTCTTAATAATCTTAAAGTAAACATATTATTAAGATTTCTACAAACTTAATTACATCACTTTCTAGTGTGCGCAAAGTAATTACTTCCATGTTTTTTCTGAAACTCTTGCCGTAGAATTTTATATTCCCGGACAAGCTTTACTGTAAACTACAAAATAATAGCTTATTACAACTTCCAAATAATTTATATTTTGTGATCTATGTGCTAGCAACGCCAAACTAATTGTGTATGACAAAATATGATAAACTATCAAATATATGTATTAAGAATCAAACTGCAATAATTCAATAATTACTCGTACCACTGAACGCAACTCGATCAAAATTTGGATAGTCTGGAAACACATATAGGCTACTAACTTTTTTGATTCACGCAGACGGAGTCGCGGGCGAAAGCTAGCTAGATTATATTGATAAAAATATACATACGTTTTCCCTTTCCATAAGCATTTCCAGCATTCGTGCGCGTTCATGAGCCCGTTGCCGAAGAAGAAGTTACTGGTTGCGTTCTGTATGTGCAGGCTGTCCATCGCCGCGCTCAGGCTCGCCGCCTCCACTGGACTCGCGATTGGCGTCACTGCATTCCAGCGATTCCTAACATGACATACGACAAAAACTTAATGTTGTTTGTATTTGACCATTTGTTACTCAACTATCCACTTGATTTAGTTTTCCGTACTTAATTTCACTAAAGAGCTAAGATTTTATCTAAATAATAATTATTGTATATGCAAGTTGTAGCCTAAACAGCTGAACGGATTTCGATGAAATTTGGTATAGATGTAGAGGATAGTCTGGAAGAACATGGCTATGAATATGGGCTACTCATTTTCGTTTTTTTAAATTCCACGCGGACGGAGTCGCGGGCGAAAGCTAGTTACATTATAATTAAATACAAGACACGAAAACTAATTTTGTAAGAAAATATTTACATTGACTTTCAAAACAAAATAACATACCTCCAAATATTGTTTTTATTCACTATAGTCTTCATGATATGGGTAATATTCCACCAGACGATCTCCGCTGCCATGGTGACGAGCACGAGGGGCGGGGCGTCGTCGTCTGGGGCGGGGGCGGGGGACATGGGGCCAGAGGCAAAGCCGGGGGCGGGGGCCAAGGGGCTGGGGGAGTGGGGGCCGCCCCGCGACAGCCGCTCCGGCACGGGGGAGAACCGACACCACTGCACCTTCGTCTTGTGGTGCTTCAGGAACCGCAGCTGCCGCTGGTTGCCCACGTGCCACACCTGGAACATAAACATTGCAATTAGGTCGAAAATTTAATCTATACATATAAAATAGGAATGTCCGTTTGTGATATGAAAAGAAAAATTCCAGATTTCGGGAAGAAGGTGTATTTGAGTTGGTGATAACGAAAAATGAGTTTAAAAATCTTTGTCTGTTTGTCCGTAAGCAGCGTTTGTTCGGGGTAATCTTCGAAACGGCTGGGCCAATTTTGACGGGACTTTGACTGAAGGGTAGCTGACACGGACGGCCATATTATAGGCAAGCTTTTTTTAATTCCGGCCGGACCGCTATCTCTGGAAGTGAGGAACGATTTGGCCCGTCCAACTGACTGAAGATAGCTGGTAGAAGGTAGATGCACGTGGGAATGTTATAGACGACCTTTTTTTTTTAATTTCGTGCTAACTTAATGTGCACACAATAGTTCGTAGTAACATACAAGCTTATGCGTAGACAATATATTTGTCAGATATTTTAGTCGCTCTTAAGTTCGCGCGTCTCGTAGATTAGGTGGTCATAGGTATAGCGGAATGTGGGGATACTTTGTTCGAGCACGATATTTGAATATAAGTATACATACAATGACGTTCCCGGAGTCGAGTCCCATAGCGAGCAGGGAGCCGTCGGCCGCGAGGTCGCAGCAGACAATGCGGTTGTTCAGCTTGTATGTCTGGATCGGCTGCAGCACTAACTTCTCTCCACGCTTCAGTTCATACGTCTGGAATTACAATGAATATACTATTTTACTAATATTAAAAGCTTAAAAACTAGTAATAAAAATAGCCTTCTAACGGCAAAACATTTTTTGGAATCGATCAAGTAATTTTCGAATTTCAACATTCTTTACAAAAATACCATCGTTCCTCTTTTTAATATTAGTATAGACTTGTTTTACCTTATTAGAATTACTTTTAAACAAAATATTAGTAAAGATTATGTTTCACATAGTAGTTATAGAAGGCTAGAGATGTACACTGTAATGGCTGGCTGATAGAAGCTCAGATAGCTTAATAATGACGTCACTGTCAGATGAGGAAACAAAATCCGATATTTCCATCACAATTTTACACGTTGGATTGCTAATATTATCTACAAGAATTTGGTAAAACTGCCTTTAAAGATGTAAGGCATACCCATAAAAAGGCTGGAAATTCAAGCTTACGGTGAGTTAGTTCTATTAGTGCTTTGTAATTATAAAATTCTGTTTGATTTAGTGCATTTATCATAATCTATAACCCTTAAATGAATAAAGAGCAACAAAATAATAAAGTACAAATAAAATCCATAGAAATACAATTCCAACTAACCTGAAACCTATGATAGTCATCACAAATCGCCAATATATTCTTCTGGAAGGCTGCACAGTTGACATAAACATCCGTCTGTCGTCCATTCAGTATTTTGGCGACTTGTAGGTTGCAGTCCCACAGTTTGACGATGGCGTTAGTTTCCACTGTGACGAGGCCGACGTCGAGCCAGAAGCACGCCACGAGAGCGCTGGCCTTGCACAGCCCGCGCGCCTCGCCGTTGGGGAACAAGCGGTCTCGAGAACTTATACTGCCATCGCTGCTTGATGCAGATATCTTCTCGGGGCTGATTTTTTTCTTAAACCCTGAAATAAATACACAAACCTATGATAATGAAAAACTTTGACTTTAGCGTTAACGAGTGTTAAGAAATATATAGACTAGACATAGTGAAGTTAATACAGTTTTTTTCACTGGTACTTTCTTTGGAAGGTGCCACCTCGTATTTTGTATTGACATGTAGTAAAACATTTTACAAAATTATAATATCCATCCATCTGTTGTCACAAAATCATACTAATCATACTATGATACTTATAAATGCGAAAGTTTAGATGGATGTATGGATGGATGTTTGTTAGAGTTTGTAGCTTAAACGGATGAACGGATTTCGATGAAATTTAGTATAGATGTAGAGCATAGTCTGGAAGAACACATGAGCAACTTTTTTTTTAATTCCACGCGGACGGTGTCGCGGACGTAAGCTAGTAAAAACTAAATATGATTCAATTAATTACATTGATATGTGGCTTAGAGGATCTATTAATAGATAGCGTTAGTGACATTTGAAAAAAAAAATGTTAACAATGTTTACTCTATGTTTTTTAGATGGTTACTCTTTGGTTAAATGTAACTTTTAACAATACATTTTCTGTCCGGTTACACAAATTTTCATTACATTTGGCTAACACACTTCAAAATGACTAAAAGCCATTAAAAAAGCAGGACAATAAGAACATAAATAGCGTAAAACATACCTTGTATATCATTTAATATTTCCTGAGATCCAAGAAAGCAGTTCCCTCGTTGAAGCATTTCAGACTTCCAATCCCCATCAGTAGTAAATCGATATGCCATCAAACATCTATTTTTACCCGCAACTATCAATAAATCGGGGTTAACAAAATTCATATACAACACAGGACTGTAAACATCTAAAATATCCTTAGTTTCTTTAGTCCTTAGTGCATATTTAGTGACGATACCAGTACTTAATCCGTAGATAATATATTGATTGCAAGGAGATATCTTAACCGCAGTTATTTGGTCGTCAGTTTTAGGCGATATTTCTGTTAGAAGTTTTCTACCGCGCATTATCTGGGAATAGTAAAACATATATCGTTAACTGAGGGAGCTACTTAGTACAGATTTACTAAGAGAAATAATTACTTCGAGTATATTAAATAATTATTAACGGACTCTTTATCAAAAAACGAAACTACAAAAGATTCAAATGTTATGAATAAAAAAAATATTTTAGTATCTTACAAGAAAAGGTTGGGAAGGGTAACTTAGGGTAAGGGAAGGGATTTGACAAGGATGAGTCCCATCCACTGTTGAAGGTAGACAAAGCATTCGTAAATGCGGATGTCTATGGGCTGAGTTTAATTCGCTATTTTGTCGAATTTAAATGGGCTTTGTCAATACTATAAAGACTTTTTTTTAATTATTTTGTAGTGTACTTATCTATTTATCAATTACACTACATTTATTTATTAAATTACATACACACATCCACACTCATACAACATCACACACATTCAAATACTTTACACATTATTACATAATCATACTTTACCTGTATATTATTTTTATCATCAACAACAGCCAGCAAAGGTTGGGTCCCGCCATCATTGTTTCCATTACAGATGCCCTTCAGGTTCAGTGGTTTTAGGTTATGTCTGTCTAAACTCATGGTTTTCTTAGCTAATTTTTTCTCTATTTCCTTATGTGTAACAAATGATTTGTGTCTCCTGGGCGTGGTGTCCTGACTGTGGGTGCCGCTGGGCGTGCTGCTCGGAGTTTGAGGGGACACGGTCCCCATGAAACTCACGTCGAATGTTGTTGTTAGTCGGACTTTGCTGTTGAAATTTATTAAAATTATGCTCTGAGTGTACTGTCATATTCTTTGGTATAGTAAGTATATATTATACAAGCTATTGCTCGCGACATCGTCCATATGAAATTAAAAATTTAGCCTACGTTACTCGATATCGTAGCTTTTTAACGGTGAAATCGACCGAGTAGTTTTTGAGTTATATCAATATGTAAATATAAATCTTTCCTCTTTATAATATTAGTATAAATATAGGTTTAGGTAAAATGTTTTTTGTCGAAATTTAATCAAATAAAATTTAATGAATATAGTATTTGCCACAAGTTTTAATTATTGAAAATATTGGTAACAGAAATAATCTACAAAAGCGAAAAAGTTAGTATTCACGGTATCTAGCACGAAAAAGTATACTTAACGTTAAAAGTATAAACAAAATTTATATTAGATTTGTGCAGCGCTTTCGAGCATACTGACAAACCTCATACTTTACCGAGAACTGTACGAGTGTCGCAAATTTTCGTGCTCGGCCCCCGGCACCTGTTACTCACCTATTCCTGTGTGTATTCTGCGAGACGTAGGAGGCGTCTAAGAACCACACCTTGGCGGTGTTCTCCACACTGCCGGTGCCCGTCAGCAGCACGTCGGAGCCCGGCAGCAGCTCGTCCCACATCATCACCTCGCTCACCGCCATTGACGTCACGTTGCTGGGAAATATACAAATCTTTATATAATAAATGCGAAAGTTTAGATCGATGGAAGTTTGTTAGCGTTTGGAGCCTAAACTATTAAATGGATTTGGATGACATTTATTTTTGTTTTTCTTTAATTCAACGCGTACGGAATCGCGAGCGACTGCTAGTTATAAATGATTACGTTTTTATATTTCGTAGATATATTGATATCTGTATTTACAGAGGGAACAATGAAAAGCATACATCTACTTCTTCTTGTCCTATGTCCCCAAAGTGGGGCAGAGGCATGTTAATATTTTTACATGAAGTACTATCATGTTTTTAAAGCAGTCATTTCGATTTTTCATTTATTTTGTGAAAAGTGAAGTGATAATCTAAAACAAGGACAGCTAAATTTATACACTAATGTTTACCAGAAATAATTAACAATTTACGAGTATAAACGACAAAGTTGGAGTTTATATAATATTTCGCCTTGTACATAGAAAGAGAATACTCAGACACTTCAATATGAACAACATAATATTAATACATACCCTCTCCTATTATCCAAATCGAACACTCTTGTATTAGTCTTGAGATCAACACAGATGACACGACTGTCATCCGTCGCCACAAACAGCAAGCTGCCTGATTTATTGACCTCAGCTGACACAAAGCACACATTCCCTTTGACCTCCTCACTAGTTAAAACTCTCCGGCAAATGTACACATTGCATACATTTTGATATGACCCGGGGTTCATTTTGTATTCATGTTCCGTTATATTTGTTTCCGATAGAGTTATTATTCTGTTACTACCTGGAATTATTTGAGTCAGTTCAGAGTACTCCTATGTAAACTATAGTATGTTTGAAATTAAAATTGTTGCAAACAAATCTTTAAAAATTAATACAATTAGGGTGTATCAAACAAACAATAGACAACCAATGTCTACAGTTAAAGTTACTTTTGAATTCACACAGATATGTATTTGTTAAGTTAATTTAAATAGTATAAAATAAGGTGCAAATCGTAAAATTATAGCTTATGATAGTCTGCGTAGGAGCCATCAATGTAAGAAAATGTAGTAGCAATGGTTGTAGATACAAATATGCTGTTCAATATGAAATGTTTGTGTTAAAACCATATTAGTAAATTATTTACAGAACTTAGTAATATTTTACACAAAATAAGACAGAAGTGTTAAATTAGCAAGGTTTGTTTAATTAATTAAAACAAGATTTAATTAACATTAGAATAAAATGTCAAAGATTATAAAATTTTAGATTGATAACTTTTTTATCTTTAAGTTAATTGTGAAAAACATCTAGCAACTAAAGATAATGTGGTCTATGTTTTAAAAATGTAATGAAGGATCACATTGTCTTCTTATTTGTTTATAAGATTTTACAATGCAAAAAAAAAAAATTAAAATTATACATGTATAACTTATAAAAATATATTTTAATGCACAATGGAGCTACCCTATATGATATTTTTGTATACATTCTTACCTTCATACAAGTCTTTAAGCTAAAAAATAAATAAATATTGTTCATTTCAAATAACATTTGTGTCTTTAATTACCATATTGGTATTAACTTCAATTTATTTTTACATTAAAATCAGTTTTAAATATGTTAAAGTATAATAACTTACCTGGTATCGTCAAAATGTTGATTATAGGTTCAGATTCTTCATATGACATAACTTTTTCTTTAGTACTTAAATCAATAACATCCAAAGTATGTACACCGGTTGTTGCCACAATAACTTGTTTATCATTATTACACGGAACACAACACACTATCTCACGATCCCTATCAAAATTGTCTAATACTTTGAGCACTTTGCCGCTGGGGTCATACAAAATTATCATTTTAGATGTATGAGTGATCAATGTTTCTTCGTTGTTGGCCCATCTACAGTTCAAAAATGGACCCAATTTAGGTGGAATATTGACTATATTTGCGTAATTATTGTTGTATGATTCTTCTGTTTCTGTAAACAAAAAAATATATAATTTATCACTGTTTTTAGTTGTTCTATTTAAAGTTTTTGTCAATTAGTGGAAAAAGATTTTATTAAAATCATTTCATTTCATAACCATCGTGGTTATTGTACAAAAATATGTCATGCACTATATTGTGACGGCAGCCATTTTGGATTCTTCAAAGCGTACTATATTCCGTTTAATAAGGTCCTTTCATTTGATTTCCTTACTTGGGGGTTATGAAAATATATAATTTAATAGTCAAAAATCCGAAAAGTCGTGGTATAAAAGATATTGCCTATGTTTATGCTAAAATGTACTTAAAATACTAAGTTTTTTATGGCAATTTATTCCATTGGATTGACAAGTCTCAAGCAACTGGGAACTATATTCATACTAGCTGTCTCTGTGATTGTTTGAGCGGAATTAAAAATCTTTATAGGCTGAGTTATTCCTATGTTCAGCGAGATCCCTTCTAGAGATAAGTAGTAACCATCATCTATACATCTAATTTTTATTAATTTAACTAACTTTCGCGTGGTACTACGTCCTCGTTGAGTTAATTAAAAATAAAAAAACAAATGTAAGTAGCCTATGTGTTCTTCCAGACTATGCTCTACATCTATGCCCAGTTTTATCCAGATCCGTTAAGCCGTTTAGGCTACAAATTCTAATAAACATCCATCCATCCATCGTAACTTTCGCATTTATAATATTTATATGAATTTTTTTTACTTAATATCGACTAACATAAAAGGATATACCTTCTTCAATAACATCATCAGTTTGGTCGTGTCCTATATCATCAATGTAGTATATGGTGATGTGTCCGCTGCAGTCGAGTGCGCACACCACGGGCGGGTTCACGGGACACGCGCCCACCCATCTGATAGCGTGCCCCCTGCCCGGCAACTCTTTCTCCAATATATTCGTTGATATGTTGAAAAACTGAAAGTTTTATAGGAAAATAATCTTTTTTGTTGTATTACCTGTTTGTGACATATTTTAAAGGTTTATTTCACTAGAGTATCTACATGCATATAGTTATGGGTTTAAGTAATTAAAACTCTTCGAATATCCAAAATGGTTTCATAGTTAATCTTCTACAAAATACAAGAAATTCTATTTATAGTCATCTACATTAAAATTATAAAGAGGAAAGATTTTTATTTTTATTGAAATAACTCAAACTACTGAGTCTATTTATAAAATTCTTTAACCATTTAAAAACTGCGTTATTAGTAACAAAGGCTATATGTATTTTATTATTTTAATTTAGATTAATTTCAAGCGAAGTCGCGAGCAACAGCTAGTAATTTTATATTACAACTAGCTTTAGGCCGCGACTCTGCGTAGAATTAAAAAAAAAAACAAAAGTAGCCTATGTGTTGAACCAGAACATGCTCTATATCTATACCAAATTTCATCGAGATTTGTTCAGCACTAGGCTACAAACATCCATACATCCATCCATCTAAACGTTGGTTTCTATTTATAATATTAGTATTGTTTTATACCTTAATAAGACCAGATTCAGTTCCAATCAGCACGTGGTCTCCGAGAAAACAGACCGCAGTTATGATCTCCGTCACGTCGATTGTTGTGTGCTTTATTTCTTCCACATTCTGCTCGTGTCTGTAAAATATAAACATTTTATTTTGAAAACGCCAATAAAAATGTTTAATTTCCACTCAGATGAGTTTTTACTATTACAACACTTGTATAATAACGATATTGCCATCCCTTTTACACAAATAAAGCGAAATATCCTTTTTTTGTAGTGAGTTTTAGCTTTATTTTTCTGTTTGCTGTTCTTGTTTTATGTAATTTTTTATCATAATGCTGTGTACCCATGATGATGTTAGTTATAGTTATTTTTTCTCAGAAAACTTTACTTGTTTCATGTGATGATAGTTTCGTAACAAATAAAATCGACATTTAGTTTAATTCTATAATTTTAAATATCCATTTCTCTTGTCTAAAAGAGGACTTCAAGCTGGAAAAGCTTACAAATTACTTACAAGAAGTCAAAATAAAGTTCGTTTTTAGCACATCTCTCCTGGGCTGTGGCGGATGCTTTCGTGTACAGGATGCCTTTATTCTCGTGCTGCAAGATGCTCTGCACGATGTCCGTGTATGGGTAGCGGTAGAGGTCAGTGCCGTGTGTGATCAAATACGCTTTGATACTGTACAGGAGCTCTTTGTCTAATGTCTGCAATGTCACCGAAAGATACTGAATGCTGACAATTTGTAATTTGCCTAGGTTTTAAAATTAGGTAATTAATACTAGGAATTACAAACACACAGCGAAATAAAAGGTTAAATACAAATTAGATTTGTTTCTAAACAAGATAAAAAATAATTTGGGTAAATCAAAATAAGTTTGAGGAACATTACTTTCATAAATAACTTACAATTAAAAATGTTTGAATTATTTTTCTATATTATGGAGTGATAAATATTATATACTCACATCTTCAGCGATATAAGTTTCATATTTCTGCAAATCTAGAATAACATCAGCGGATCCAGTCAATCTGACTTTATTGCCTAGAAATTTGAGATCTAGAAATAATTTATTAAACAAGCACCATTTATTTCCTAAATTCTTCGTTTTAAGTATATGATGTCCGATATAAAATGCTATATATCCATCATCTTCTATATCTAAAGGTGGGTTGGTAATATCATAATGGTAACTTTTTAAGAAATTCTCATGTAATTTTCTTACATCTTCTTCATCCCAACATGTTCTTAGATAATCCATAATAAATACATGAACTTCGTAGATATAATTGCGTTGTTCTCTATCGTAGAATTCTATTAATAATGATTTACTACGAAGTTGGGTTATAATAGATTCAACTTCTGTGAGTTCTCTGTTCCATAGTTTTGCGAGTACTTTGGCTGACACTTTCACATTGTCGGGTAACACTGTTAGTTTTTTAAACAGTCCTAATATATCTGGTTGTAGTAAATTTATACACACTTCGACTGTCCTTTGTGGATTTTCATGATGTCTTGTTAAACTGTAATTTTTGTGATAGTTAGGAATTTTTATACATTAATATATTTTACTAGCTGTTGCTAGCGACTTCCTCTACGTGTAATTAAAAATATTACTCACTGATAGCATAGCTTTATAATGGTGGAAGATTTTTTTAAATCGGCTTATTAGTTTTTAAGTTATTTCATTACATACAAAAATACAAATCTTTCCTCTTTATAATATTAGTATAGATTATGAGGTTTTTTTTACTAAAATAGTGCATATTTCTAACGGTTCAAAATACTACACGAAATTCACTGTTCAAACCAATGAAATAAAGATTTTTTAAATTTAATTTTTATATTAAGTACAGTCAGCTGCACAAATACGAACATAAAAGAAATTCTGTACACCTTTAGTTACACTAACTTTTTAATGTTTTAACTAAGCAATATACTCACAAAAAATAAGCTCTCTTCCCCAACTTATTTAGATAAGAATTCCTGTATTTATGATCGTGTTTGAATCGTTCTCTATTCTCGGAGAGCTGTGCTGCGATGAGCGCGATGTGGAAGGGGCTGCCGGCGCATATCTCGTACAACTTCCTCGCCTCGCGCGGCAACTGCGCCACCGGCTGCTCCAGACATAAGGAGAATAGTTCCAACGTTTCTTGCTCAGTGAAGTTGTTTTCCACCTGTAATATTATTCAATGTTAAGAAAATCAGTACTGGCTGGAGCATAGGTCCAACACTAGATGATTATAATGGAAAAAGTAAAATCTATATAAAGTAAGGAACTATTAATGTAGCACAAGGATTACGCAACAAAAAAAGATATAAACGGTGCAAAAAAGAGTACGGTCAAGAGTCTGTAGATGTTGATTAAAAAACCACTAAATTATTGGCTACGTCCCGTCACTATGACATCTGTCAATGTCATTTAGATAGAACAGCAATCCATTCTGGCGGGAGTTGATAGTCTGTTGTTAGAATTATATTCATGTTTAAAAATCTTACTAACATTATAAATGAGAAAGTATAGATGGATGTTTGTCAGAGTTTGTAGCCTAAACGGATGAACGGATCTCGATGAAATTTGGCATAGATGTAAAGTAGTTTAGAAGAAAGCTTTAAGATATTTTTAATTTTTTTTATTCCACCCAGACGGAGTCTGGAGGAAAGGCTTGTAATAAAAAAATCAAGAAAAAAATAAAATAGCCACTATTTTTTTAGTGTAAATGTTGCTGTGGGAAATTCAATAAGTTAACTTACCTTGACGATTTGCGCTTGAAAATTTGAAACAACGTCAGTATCTGGGGTCGTGATTAATATCTTGCATCCTATATCGAATGCTCTCAAGCATTTCTTCTCATTAACTTCATCTAGCACTAACAAGCATTCCTTCAAAGATTGGTTTTGGAACAGCGAGACAAGCCGGTCCTTCATATCTTCCCACGACCAGTCGTAGAAGGAATGGCTGTCTGCGTTCGAGCCCGTACTGGACATTGATATCGATGACGTCATGTACGAATTGTGATTCGACAATGAAGTCGCTTTACGATATAATCTGAAATCAGAACCAACACTTCTGTAACTTTATTGTTATTAAAAGGTGCCGGGGGCCTAATTTTAGTCCCTTTTCCTTTCCAACCTATTCTTAAGAGGAAAGGATGGATTTGACGGTGGAGGAGACGCATAGGAAGGGGAAATGTCGTCTTTATGTGCGTCTCCTCCGTCATTTAAGGGTAGGCAACGCATCTGCAATTTCGAATGTTTATGGGCAGCGGTCGCTTTCTATTTCGGTGGTTTCAGGTGGCCGCTTGGTCGTTTGCCACCTTATATTATAAAAAAAAAGATTATATAACATGCTAAATACTGTTAAACGTTGTATTTAAGTCACTACAAAAAGCTTTACATTGCATTTGTAACAAAAAATAATGATTACCTTGCTGATAAATATTTTACAACATACATTGAAAGGTATATGCGACAAAAAAAGAATAAAAATACATAATTAAATGACTCACTTATTCTGTAGCGCGGTGATATCATCCTCAGTTTTGCAGTTACCGAAGTTTAACCAGAAGACGACGCCGTTAAAGTTGTCGGTAATGAGATCAGGGTTGTTGCGGAGCACGCTGACCGCCACCGTGGTCTTCCCGCAGCCCGGCATACCGTGTAACGCTAGTATTTTGTGCCGTGTTAACAATTTTAATTTATTAGCCACCTCTTGCTCCTGTAATACGACATACAGATATTTTAATAATAGTGATAGTTTGAATGTTATTTAAAAACATTGTAATAGATCGGTAAACGCCGTCGCTCGATGAGTTTGTCGTCGAAAATAGGACATGCAAGTATCAAGGGGGCTTAACGTTTTGCAAACCCCTATAAAGGAAGTAAGGATCTCGATTTAAACTATAATCGGGTCGAAACAATTCATTTCGAACACCGCTTCAAAATTATATCATACAGAAAATTCACCAATAATGCTATAGGGCTTTTAATAACATAGTGTAAAACCAGAGTCTGTAAGATACTTACCACAGCATTTCTGCTGACGTAGTGATCGGGAAACCTGGGGACATCTCCTCTACTGAGTCCATCCTCGAAACTGCCGTTCAACATTGCCTCATTGGTTTCTTCAGTGAACTTCTTGTACAGCCACTGCCAGTCCTTAGCCAGGCTATCTACAAAGGCTTCGTAACTTCTGTTCGTACCATTCTGAAGTAGTGAGTCTATCAAGTATCTGGTACGGTCCGCGCGACTTGACTGAAATAAAAACAACTTTTATTATACTCTGATATTTAAACAGTAGAAGTTTCCACGACGTTAAAAGGCTACATATTATTTTATTATATTTCACACGAAGGTATCTACTTTTTCATTGGATAATTTTTCGTGTACCCTTTTTTACTCTTTACAGAGTTCCAATAATCCTGCATATATTATTTAATAGGTACGGTAGATTTTAGTCGTAAAAGACACAATAATAAATGTTATTTTTACTCATTAATAAAACAGATTATTAATATGTTTAGTTTCGCTTTCGTTATCAATTTATAACGGTAATGGGATGTTGCATGCATTTTAACATACTGTGATATGATAAGTACGTTAGAAGCGTGGGAATGCATTATTAATGTTAACACATTGAGAATTCATTAATTGAAAACTATTTCAAACAACAACATGAGGTAAGACCGACATGTTGCTAAGAACAAGTCCCAAAAATTTTCTATAGGTTAGGCTTGCTTTAAAAATCAATTTAATAAGTAAACCTAACTAAAAAAACAAGTCTTCGAAGTATTAAACTATTTTGTGCGCCGATCTTTTTTTTATGCGGGCCTGACTATGAGTAATGCATATCGAGCAATGCTGTTAATCATTTGAGAATAAAAGGTTTTCGAAGGTGTATGCTCCAAAAATCAGTTCCAGATGAGGGCAAATTTAATCAGTTTAATTAAATTCTATTAGTACGTATTAGCAATAGCGATACACGTTTATTAGCAAAAGTGAATACAAAGTTAATATATTCAATACTTCGTATTGCATCCAATTTTACTAGAATCTTTCAAAATTAGAACATACTTGTCACCCTAGTATCATAGTATTTACGTTTTAGGGCGCAATGTGCAGCTTATGTTAAAATATGAAAACATAGCTTCTGCCCGCGACTCCTTCCACGTGAAATAAAAAAAACAAAAGCAAGTCGCCTATATGTTCTTCCAGACTATCCTCTACATCTTTGCCAAATGTCATCAAGATCCGTTTAGTGGTTTAGACTACAGACTCTAACAAACATCCATTCATCTAAAGTTTCGCATTTATAATATTAGTAAGATTAAATTGGAACAGGGTCGCTTACCAACTTGTAGATATTATCGAAGTCCTCGTTGGAGATGGCGTCCTTCGTGAACAGCTCATCGAGGATGTAAGTGACGTCGAGGTCCCTCACCACATCCTGCTGGTGGTGTTGCAGCAGCACCCGGTACTTGTTGTCCATGACCGTTGCTTTTCATACATCTGGAAGATGATAGAAATCGTTAAGTTGAAACCTTCTTTCTGGAAGTTACAAGAACTGATGAACGTGAGAATTAACACAGTTGAAGTTTATGTGGAGACGAACTAAAGATAAAGCGAAAAAGATTTCTTTTTAAATCTTTGATTTTAAGGTCTATTTTAACCTCGGGCCTTCTAGAAATTTCCTTTTACACTAGTAGAACACTAGTACAAATATATTGTTGTGTTTTTTTAAATAAGACTTTTTTGTTCGAGTTTCAATAGTGGAAACTCACGACAAGATTGGTGAACTTATAAAGCTTGGCTATTAGTGGTCATAATAATTGTAAATACATACGTTTTGTTTGTTTTTGTCACGGCGTTATACAATGCGTATGTAATTCACCCAATGTCTCTAAATATCGTAATAAAGTGTTCGTAACTATTTTATACTGATGAAGTAGATATGAAACATAAATGGCGCACAAAGATCTAAAGACTCAAGTAACCACTTTTTACATTCACATGACACTATTCCTGTTAACAGTTTTACACATTTCCTTTCCCAGTCAATAATTGTTAATAAATCACGAATTATCCTAGAACACAGATATCTAAACCGGTAATGTTTTCACGTAAATCGTATTAACGAAATTAAAATCTCTAAATAATTCTTACATAACAAATTAAATCATAACTCCGACGAAACCGGTAATTATTAACGCGTCCGAAACTATTGAAGTACAAAATTCTAATGAAAAAAAAACCTCTACATAGTGATCACTTAGCATACGACCTTGTCGATTAGAGCGCCACCTACACGGCAATAAGATACACAAACAACCAAAATCAAAAGGATAAATTGTATGCCAATGACCGCTCTATGATTGCCAAGGCCATGATGACTTAGATATGAGGCAAAATACTCAATTTAAACGTATCTTACTAATGTTGAGGCTTATGTATACTATCCCATAGTTTTACAACATGGGTTGACAATCTTCATTACTTTCTTAGTCTTAAATTAATAAGGGATAGCTTTGTATGTCTCATGATTCATCATTTCATTAAATCATTGGAAAAAATCAAATATGAATGAATGGATATATATTATGTGCTAAACCAAACCAAACTGACTGAAATATTGGGAAATAATGCATTGGATACTTTCTTTTTAAGATTGACAAAGCAGATAATGCTACCAAAAGTTTACAAAAATGGAAATAGAACATTGTTGTTGTGCAAAAATTATATTGGAACTTAAACAGCTGTAACTTTAATGAGAGAAGAAAATAAACTAAAAAGCACCAATCATTAAAACCACTTTAGCAGTTTAGCACAAAAAAATGTATATGCACATAATACCTATCATAGAAATAAACTTAATAGCGGTTTCAACAGTGGCCAGCTTATTAGTTAAAGAGCTAAATTTGAATATTACGGTAATTAAAAAACTGAGAGCCTGACAACTTAATTGAAACCTGCTTCTTCAGTAAACTTACATAACACTAAAAAAGATAGGAGACAAAAATAAATTTCATACTTAATAAACATTAATGTGAACAATGTGCTTGGTTTTTCTTGGAAAGTTTTTTTCTGTCCAAGTTTTATCTGTAAACAGTTTTTAAAACTACAAGCTAATGTAAGTAACGTTTAAATTTTGAAAAGTTAGAGTAAAACACAGTAATTTTTAATGAGCCTAAGAGCCACATTTTTCTGAATCCGCAATTCGCTGATCTCTTATATAGAATAACTAGCTATTCCTTGCATCTCCGTCTACATGAAATTAAAAAGTACTTAATACACAGTCTATTTTACACAATTTTTTAAATTGGCCCAGTTGTTTTTGAGTTATTTCAATAAATCCAAAAACACAAATCATTCCTCTTTATAATATCTGTATAGACAGTATAGATAACATAACAAAGCACTTACAGTGCATGGTAATTACCATTGTAATAAGATTAGCAATTTTCCTATGATATACTTTGATCTTGACACTAATATACTTTTGGTAATATGTCAAGGTCAACTTACCTACTAATGAACTAGCAATTGGGGACATGCAGTGGTAGTTGCGGTCAGATAGATAATACTGATAATGACCACTTTTAAATAAATAAAACAAAACGATGAAATTTCATTCAAACCGCAGATGTTTATTTCTTTGTTTATGGGTTCTAATGTAATCTTTAAAATTCAATATTGATAACAAAATGGGAGAAAAAACGTTTATTAAGTGATTACTACTGTTTGTGATCAAAGATTTTGGATATTAATGAATTAACATGTTAGATATAGTAAAGTTAGGCCTCTCGGGGTGAACCGCAATACAATCAAAGTTGCTGGATTGTCCTGGATGTTTGCGCCATGGGTCAATATATTGATGAATTATTTATGGGGATCATGTCTTGCATTATTTTAAGTTGAAGATAGCAATGTAGTAAGTTATCATTGCTCAGTTTAATGAAACTGAATCCTTTCTCCATAACTTGTAGACAAAGTAAGAATATCTCTATGAAATTGTTGCATCATACAAAAGACAGATGAATTTGGATCAAAGAGCAAAGAAAAGCAAAATGCTTTAGCACTACCTCAACTAACTTGCCTTATTTATGCAATGGGTATAATTGTTTAGAAGTTAAATCTTATTTTGCTATTGCAAATGAATATCTAATTCATTAAAAAAGCTTTTAAAATCTTATTCTAGCTTAAATTGAATTTATTACCAAACAATTGTATTGGATGAGATATTAAGGCACTATATCATAATAGTATTGATTATTTCTTTTCTGGATGTCGTGTAAATCTATTGTATGTCATGTCGTGTCATGAAGCGAAGTATAAACTACTGGCTAACATATTTATTTCATTGTTTTTAACATTTATCTATGAAATAGACCTTTATCATTGTCAGTTTCTTACATGAAACATAGGTTTTCATAGAACAATGTTTAACACAAGTTTTAAATCAAACCAAAATGTATCCGATACTGGACAAATTCAACTCACCCCTTTCAGGAACTAATATAGTTTGATAATAGTCATGGAATTGTAATAGTTTAGAGTATTTGATTGTTATTTTGTTAACAATAAAGGGATACGAATTTACTAAAACACTAAAAACTAAAGAAAATAGCACGCACTACACATCCGCACGTTCATTACAGCGACAAAAAACTACATTTGTTTGTTTGATGCATTTTGATGCAATAGAAGTGCAGCAGTCATTTGCTGTCAAAGTGAAGTTCTTGATTGGTTGATATTAAAAATTAAAACAATCCTTTCAATTTCATTGGCTGACGTTTAGCCTAACTATATAAACTCGCATTAGCTTGTACTCGAAGATTACTCGATATAATGTCACCATTTGAAGTTACTATAAGATATCCATAAAAGATTGTCAATATACAATCGAGTTTAAAGTGAGTTGCAATACAATGGTTAGGGAATAACAGCCATAGATTATCAAACCATAGAGAATAGTTGTGATCACAGACGCAATGAAAAGGATTTTATTTTAAACATCGAAATTAAGTCTTTTTTTATTAGAATACTTTGATATTACGTGTATATGGCAAATTTTCCAAATGCTAGATATTTTCTATAACTTTGTAATACCTATTTTTTAGATATTAATATGTAGGTACTTGGAAATTTAAACATTGAAGTTTTAAACATGTGCAGTGCAAGATGCGAGGAAGTTTCATTTCCTAAAAATGTTTACATTATAATTAGGCATTTCCTATTATATTCCAATAACCGTGTAAATTGTGTAAACAAACAATAAATTCCCTATGTGACTATCGCTGTAATATTATTCAAACCCGCAATGGTCCCATTGCGCAGCAGAAAATGGCAGGCGCTTTCATTCTGTAAGTTGTTCACAAATCACAAATACAACTTTATTTGCTATGTATCATACTTCTTACTAATATTATACATGGAAAGGTTTAGATGGATGGATGTTTGTTAAAATTTCAAACAAAAACTGCAGAACATTCGATAAACTTTGGCACAGATGTACAGGGCAGTATGGAAGAACACATAACCTACATTAAATTGGATATAGTTCATCCCCAAAAAGTCAGTTTCCCTAAGGATTCGAAGTTTAATGTAATTTATTTTACTCGATAAGTCCGTAATGGCTTAATACAACCCATTGAGATTTGGCATTGATATAGTATTGTACTTTATCATCTTCCTCCTTATTAAAATCGCGGAAAATCGGCGTAACAGGTCGGTGTCCTCCAGTACACTATCATACGACATCTCAGTCATCACTCCCTTCTTGATCATGTCACTTACATATGTATAGTACGGTGTATCTTATTATTGTACTTCTTATGTTTTTTAATAGTGCACGGACAATGTCATGCGCTACAGCTAAGTAATACATCGAAATGAAGATTAAATTCAATTGCTTTTAAAATAATCCTTTAGTTGAATTTTTGTTAATTTTTTTGTAACAGAAACTGCTGGACCGGGAACGTTGGCGATCTCTTGTGTTGGAAGCCAGAGCCGAGTTACTTTGAGACGCTGCGCCAGCGCAGTAAGTATGAAAAAATATTTAATTAACAATTGAAAGTTTTATAATCATTTAGAAGGTGTACATCATCACCAACTCATTATACGTCCCCATTGAGGGGTTCGGAGCCTAACCTAAGTTAGGGTGACTAGGCCATAGTCAATCACTCTGGCCCCGTGTGGGTTGGCTGACTACACACGTATCTTTGAATTTCTACTTCTTGTGAAAGGCTTACACTCGGTATTAATTGCAAGAAAAACAGTTTGCAATGTTTAGATCCCTCCCTGATTAAGCAATATAACGAAATTGAAAGTTTTCTAGTGAAAGTTAAAATATTGGCGGATTATTTACTTTTGTCGATATTATTTTCTTTAAAATAACATTATTTTTATAGAATTTAAGGCATTTCTAATAAATGTAAACTTCCTCAAAAGTCAAGTTAGGATTTTTTCTGTATTTTTTTCTAAACCAGGTGTTGCTTTAACACAATTTTAAGTCAGCCTAAGACGACCCACAAAGGGGACCACACAACACAATGAGAACCATTTACCGTCAAAACCATTGCTTTTGTGATTGTCAAAACAAGATCGGTTACAATAAATCTTATTAAAGATTTGGCCACACTCGCGCTATTCACAAGCTTCTTTAATCGGAGGCCGAATAATACTTGTTTACAGTAACCACGTATATTGCAATATCTTTTGTTGAACTGTGCATCTGCCTTACCTGAATAGGTGACCTACTATTTGTCCTGGTTTACTCGTACAAAGACAGTTTTACTTCAGAAATGGATACATATAGTTTTATGTATTCAATTGTAATTTGATTAAAAAATTTATATTATAAATGTTGATTTAGCCAAGTTCATTTGTCTTTTTACATTATATCTTTTCTTAAATTAATTGTTAAAAATCTTTTACAAGAAGCCGGGTAAACTTTTCCTAATACTTTCCAACAATTTTCACTAATAATTCAAACAAATGAAGTCAGTAGCGTAGAGCAGTCGATTGAAAAAATTCTTAAGATACTTTTTTTTATTGAAAAGTTTTAAATCTTCGTTCGTTCGGAAAAATAAACCTTTGAAAATATTCAAGGCAATTAATGAATTTTTGAGTTTGCAAAGTTTTATAACTTTACAAATAGCGAAGCAAGCGTAGATAAGACTTTAAAGGCCTCGAAAGTTTTGTAATTATGAAAGATTAAAGATGAAACTGTAGTCGCAGTTCAAGCAACGAGGATAAACCGTATTTAGAATTCAATTGGTGATATATTTATTAAGACACTCCGATTGATATTTTTTTTTTTATAACATAAGGTGGCAAACGAGCAAGCGGCCACCTGAATCCGCCAAAATGGCGAAGCGACCGCTGCCCATAGACATCCGCAATTGCAGATGTGTTGCCTACCCTTATACGACGAAGGAGGAGACGCACATAAAGAGGATATTTTCCCTTCCTATGCATCTCCTCCACCGTCAAATCCACTTCCTCTTCCCATCCTCTCCTTATAAGAAAAGGGTGGTAAAGAGAAAGGGACTTAAATTAGGCCTCCGGCACCACACTCATCAGACGAAACACGGAATTACTTCCACTTCACGCCTGTCTTCTGTGTGGTCGTGGTATTACACCGGGCGTGCCGGCCCATTCGTGCGAAGATGTTAAAGCGGGCACTACCACTGTCAAAATATGATATCTTCACTTAATTTGTATTTAGCTACAAGAAAGAAAATACAGCGATATTCGAGTGTGATTTGTAAAGCAATATATTGTAAGTAATTCTTGGTTTAGATATCTACCTAAAACCTTGAACGTAATTTTGTCTGAGTACTATTTTGACCTTACAAGTGATATGCACTGCTTGCAAAACGATACCCCTCGTCTGTTTGATTCGTAAGCCAGTGAAGTTGGAGAATAGTGTTCAATATCAGTTCCGGAATACAACTGACATATAAAGTGTAGACGCTATCTGTCTGGCAACATGTGTTCCAGGCATTATGTCTCATTTTTACCTTTTTGGCAAACTATCATTAGGGCTTAGTGCTGTGGTAGTTCTGAGGTGAGGTCGTGACGTAGTACCGTGGCGCGGGCGCGGGTTCGGACACGCAGTGCTTTAATCTCATGTCGCCACTTACAAATGTACCACTCATTGATAGCAGGGCATCGCCGCTGAGTTATGGTAATGCACTGGTACTCCGCTCCCCGCGACCTGCTATACGAAAAACGTTGAAATACTCTTATCTTAACGACATATAAACATAAAGATGTCCACTCGAAGCGTCACTAAAAGCGATTGTTGTTAAATTTAATGGTGCATTAAATAGAATAAAACCGAGTCACGTAATTACGATATTAGGCACCAGGAGTATTAGATCCGTTGTTCTTACTAACGAGGGCTATATTTTATTACATCCAGGGTCGTAAACTATTAGAGTTCTTAAGGTAAGTGCATGTTTCTTTAGCAGGTAATAGTTTATGTCATAAAAAGTTTAAGCATTCTGAAATTTAGTACATTACCTTTAAGTATCGAATCCAAATCTTTAAAGCCACTATAACGAATGTATTGCATTGGTACTCGATTCAGTACCAGTACTTTACTTTGTAATAATTATATCGATATTTCTTGAAAAAAAACAGTGGACATAAATAAGGATAGAATTTAAAAATGGCAAACTTTAAACCTGCTTTAAGATGCGAAGGCAAAATTATAATAAGAATATTCAAAACTCAAGTTGTAGAAAAAATAAAATCCCGTATTACAATAATGATCGGTTATTATGTATACCACTGCAGGGCAAATGTCTCGTTTTATTACGACGTAACTTCCACCGTCCTTAAATAACTCATTAATATGAATAGCTAATGTGTAATAATTGGTATAAAATTATAGTTTCGTGGGTTTAAATACCACTTTTAATAAAACGAAAATGTGCCGAAAACTCTCCTTCCGATAGTAGTATCGTTATTGCGATACGTAACGGTCGAATTTTGCAAAACGAACACGTCCATGATTGGTCATTTCAGTATATCTCTGTTAGACGCCACTCGAATCCCGAATGAATTACGTGAATTGTTTATAACCCCTGGATTCTGTATGGATCGCCGGATAAAAAACTATCGAATTAATGCTATCTTTTCCACGTTTAAATGGCTATTTCGCTGTTTCGAATGCAACTGTCGGTTACCATGAATGTCCCGAATTGGATTATTTATGTTCTGGGTTTTTTCAATAAGCAATACATTTTATGGAAAGCTAAAATTTGCATGAGATTCAATATCAGTAACATGTCGAGTTAATTAAAGATAAAGTAGAATAAAGGGGCAAACGAGTAACGGATCGCCTGATATTAAATGATCTGATGCCCAGGAACATCTGCAACGCCAAGGAAACTGCAGATGCACTGCCGGCCTTTAAGGAGGAGTAAGGTTTTTATAGTCATGTTGACTGGCTATGTTTCTAAAAAAAAACTTAATATACTACTATTAGCCGATATGATGCACCTAACGAAAAGACAACTAACATCAGCATATAAACTGTATGCATAAAATAGATTTTAAAGCACATACGTTAACTATTACTGGGGTATTCCAAAACACGTTCGCCATAAACGGGGCTTAAACGATTTCATTTTCGACTTTCCCCCCAAAATAAATCGACAACCGCTAGTACCTAATCACGACCCACAGACAAGATAATCCTCTAATTTATCGGCCATAGACAACCGACGTTGTCATCAATCGAATTGATATTGTGGTCAAACAGATTTATAAAGTTAGAGGCTAATGAAATTATATTGAATGGTAATAAATAACGTGACAAAGGCGACAGACACCTCGGCCACAATTATAGCTATTTACAATGGGCAATTCGGTTAAATGTGCCCGCGGTCACAAAAGTTGACCACCCTTAGTGTTTGACAGCTTGTGGTTCGTTGAATACAATTTTATATCCTAGGTATTACCTCACACTTTACACTATTGTTGACACTATTGACACCTTGACACTATTATTATTTTATTACCATTAAATAAATTACATAGTAGTGATAGTTTAAAATGTAATGGTCCACAACCGTTTTCTACCAGAACCATTGGAAGGTATCATATTCTAACATTTAAGGTTATAGAAGAATCATAACATTCCCTCTTTACGAATTAACAGAATAGAGTTAAATAAGTTTAGAAGCGGAAAATTAATAATTAAATAACTTGCAATGGAATGCTTTCGTCATCCGCGGTGACGTATCTAAAAATGTTGTGTGGACAATGATCTACAGGGGTTCAGGAGCGTAGGTAGCGAAGCTCCTTTAATATTGACGACAGCGGGGCTCCATTGTCACTGGAACCTTTGTACCACTGAGCCGGCCAACCGATGACCAAAAATCATTAATTTTCTATCACAAAGCGAGAACCCACAAATCGATTCCTTGAAAAAAAAAAAAACTCAATCAACATTGGTTACTGTTACGATTTGTCCGCCATGCAAAGTCCTGGTTTACTTTTTAAATGTAACATGTACTGATACATTTTTAACATTTCTAAGATTTAACTAATGTTAAAAAACAGACTAAAACTACCAGGTATTATAACCAATGGAAATCTAGCCGTTTTGACCTTCATAAAGTAACAATAAAGCTTTAAAACAGAACAAATCACTCATGACTATTTAGGAACCATTTCTAAACGTGTTCTAACATGTTGAAACAATCTTATATTAAATCATTGTAAATTCATTGTAAAACAAAGAGGCATTATGTGACCTAAACATTACTTAACAGCCAAAACATTATGAAATTGTCACGTTCAGTGAGACGCCACGTTGATTTGTTCCGAACAAGACTCCAAGCGGTCACTCCGTATTTAAATCGAATATAATACTCCTTTTGTTAAGAGTTCGAAGTTTGAACCGTGTAACACTAAAAACCAGTGCTTTCCAAGCTTGAAATCTCACGCAAAAACGTACTTATTTTCTTATGAAAATTCGTAATATTTCTATTTTCATGTGAGATTATCTATAATATTAAAGCAACCAGGCAACATGCACCATTCGTGGGCTTGCGGAAACCATAGTTCATGCTACTAACTAGAAATAAGCTATCCAAATTTAATTCAACATTCCTTTGGACTTAACATACTAATTAAGGGTAATTTACATACTAATGTTATTTGTTAAGTAAGCATAACTGTAATTTAAAAAATGTTGAGAACCACTGGCGTAAAGGCGACATCTATCCGCGGTACGCATAAATCACATTGCCCTTTGTGATTAATGTCAACGTAAAAGCGTAAAGATTCATATTTAGTGCAGAGATGTTGGATGTTGGACTAAAAACGTCCGTGACCAAAGAGACCGGATTAACCGGGCCTATAAAATCACATGTAAATAAAAATATACGAACCTTGTTTACTATTCACTTCCCATATCTAATTATTTCAAATCCTATCATAATTCAAAATTCATCCGACTTGTTAAGGAATATTTTAGGGTTATGTCTTACAAAGTTAGAAAACTTTTAATTATGTAGTTTCATACTTGTCTATTCTATTTATTTTTATAAAGAACGAGAATAATCTTTTTCTATAATATTTTTTATATTTTTTAATGCACTTGAAAAAACGGACGCGTTCATGACTTAGAGAACAAATGTTCTCATAGCTGGTATTACTAAATGTAAATAAAATTTTTCAAATTCTGAAACTCCAGTATACGGAATCCTTGGCGATTAAAATTCTAACATCAAAAGAAACATTTGCAGTTTAACTGTCACCAAAATATTTAAACAAACCATCCAACTATTTATAATACGCGTAACAAATGCGATTAAAACCTTTATTCGACCGGATTCGAATTCAACATCGATGTTTGAGGTAAAAATACGAGAGCGTGGTCCAAAAAAAGGTTTTTGTATTGACTAAATTTGCTTTATCCCGCAAACCGGAATCCGCGACCCTCCAGACTAAATAATGCTAATCATAATGGCATTACATTCATTCGAAATTCGTCAAGTATCCCGGGATCGGTCCCGAATTCCCGTCGCGGAGTATTTTTTTGTCCGATGCTTTCCTTATTCACGTTAATCCAATCTGAAGTCGCGATTGTGTTTGATAATTAAAAGAAAATTAGCTCCAATTGAATAATTCATGGCGTAGACCACGTTGAAGTTTACGTTATGTTTTTTAATATTTCAATTTGAATTTAAAGTCATTTCTTACAATTTTAAAGCTCAGGTAATGTTATGTTAATAATATGTTCAACATGGTTGTACATTTTGATTACTTCTACATTGTGGTATAGAATATGGTAATGATAGTTTTTAATTCTCAAGAGACTTACACACTAGCAAAAATAATGTAAGTAAAGACATACTGCGCGTAACACTACAAATAAATCCAACATTAAAGAACCACGTAAACCTCAAAATGATGTACACATTTGGTCACAACGCGAGTACAGACAACAATGTAACTTTAATGTCACCGTTACAAAGTACCACCATTAGCACCGATGCCAAATATTTTGACGTTTTATGCCGCCAAAAATGTACGACTCTTTGGGGAATTCGAACGCTTAGGGACGGGAGTCAATAGCAGACGGCAAGGAAGATCGATTCGATTTATGCGTTTTTTGGTAACACAATAGACCCTATTTATCGATAGATAATAGAATCGACCACATGCGAACAGTTGGTTAGAATCGATTCTGTAATGTGGTTAGTTATGGTGATCAGAATCACATGTTGTTTCCATTTGTCATTGAATCATGACCCTCATCTTGCATATGTTATCTTCTAACAAGGATAATGCATTATTACACTAATAGCAATATTTTAACCAAAATTAGTGTCATTCAAAAGTCAGTGCAAAATATAACTTACGAATTAAAAAAAAATGAATATAAGCGTCCAGTATTTTTGGTAAAATTCTTTTTTGTTGTATTTTAGATTAAAATTCTTAATAGTAATTAATAATAGTTATAATGTAAAAATCGCTATGTAAACGACTATGTATTGTCATAATTTAGCGCGTTCCTTTGTCCTTGTCTATTGGTTGGATGAATTCAAGCACTATTCTAATTTATATATAGCTTAATAAAAATATAATTAAGATATTCGTTAACAGCCTCGAGACAAGTCAAATATTTTATAAGTGCCTCGTGTGTTAAAAAAAAGTTTTATGAGTAATCATTACTATTAATCACAGCGCTCCGCTTGGCTCTTGATTCATTAGAGACATCAAACGGCCGAGGTCGTGGTAACAAAAATTCTATATTTTCACCTCACTCGGGACAATACAGGATGTCTTTAATAAAATGTAGATTAAATATTTTCAGCGGTTTTATATCCAGAGTAGAACGATCCTTGTCTTTTCAGTAATTCTCTTGATACATCGACATTGTTAATATAAGGAAGGGGAAGGGGATGTCAACGAACGCTGGTTAGCTGTAAGAATCGAATGACAAGGCGGCAGAGCTAGTGATTTATAGTTTCCTGAGTGAAGGGGCGGTGTTGGCGGCACCTGAAGAGACTTACAAGCACTAACGATGCCGTAAAGTTTGCGTAGTAGCCATTTGTGTGTTTACGCCTTTGCTACAAAGTTAGTTCTCTGCTGTGTTTTATTTGCTTTCGTATTTGTATTCAATATGTTTCCTGTTTTATGTGATTTAAAAAAAAAAGTTTCTCCATCACATGTTATAAAAAAATTATAATGAATATAAAACGACTTTGAAAAACACATAAAAAGAGTAGCGTTGATTTGGGATCGCCTGCGCTTAATTTTATAATACGATTTGTTTAGTACCTCTTACCACTAGATGGCGGTATACGTTAGTCTTGTTAAGTAAATATTGTGGTCCAAGACTTTCAAGTTATTTAAAAGTTTTGCTGAACCTTTACTTTCGACAGCTTAGTAAAATTAATTAAATCCGAAGGTATAAAAAATAATAATAAATAATTCTGGTTTTCATACATTAAAAATATAACATTGAATTACAAATTATGATTTATGTATACTTTACATGAAATGTAGGTATTTCGCTTAAATGGATATAAACGTATACTATAGGTTTGCAAATTATTTGGTTTTAATGAAAATAATCTCGTCACATCTATGCATTATTTAAATATTCTTAACACCTGCACACATATAGTAATAATAAAATTCGCTGACAATGAAGGTTCAGAAACTAAAAAAACACATTTACGTCCTCGAGGTTACGTTAAGTATGTGTACTCGAATGAAGACAGCATTCCTTTTGATCAGTTAACTTTGATGAATTTTTATACGAAGCCGCCGAGTGCGCTAATCAATGCGCTTTGCGGTACTGCGCTCAAGTGACAACTTCCTAAAGATTTTTACGATAAAAATTATCGATAAATAGAAGCACATCCCTATACACATGACAATACAATCTTATTCATATTTCAGTACATTTTATGTATTTTAATTTCTGAAATTATTTTATTAAAAATTAAGATAGGTACTTAATTCTCATAAAATTATTAAATCAATTTTATTTAATTAAAACATTATTAGTCATACAAGTTATACTAATATTATAAATGCGAAAGTTTAGATAGATGGATGGATGAATGGATGTTTGTTAGAGTTTGTAGCCTAAACAGCTGAACGGATTTAGAGGAAATTTTGTACAGTTGCAGAGAATAGTCTAGAAGAACACATAGGCTACTCACTTATGTTTTTTATTTAATTCCACGCGGACGGAGTCGCGGGCGAAAGCTAGTGTGTGATGATTACAAATTTGTTTTTTTTTTTTAAGTTATAACGTTGTATATATATTACATAGTTTCATTTATAACGATCTATAATTCTTTTTAAGTAATTGGCAACAGAGTGTAAAGCTTTAGTTCAATCAACGACCTTATATTCCGCGAAGCGTATCCTTAACTGATAGGATAATTATTCCGCACATAATTTCATAGTATGTGAACAACATGAAACAATCTCAATTGATGGCATGATTAAAATTGACAAATGCAATTTGCTGAATTAATTTGCCATGTAATTGACTTTGATGGTCGTAATCTTAGACAATCTTAACAGTTTGATAATTCAAACAACATTTAACTTTGTTCTTTCTTACTGAATACTCACGTTATTATGATAAAAACAACAATGGAATGGAAAAACTGACGCTGGTATTTCGTCTCAATCTTTTGCATACCATATAGATTTAATTCATTTCTGTGTTTTATTCTATGACAATAATAACCTTTAACAAAGGGAGAATTATATTTTTATAGTGTTGCGAATTGAAACGATTTGATAACTTCTTAACTATATTTATTAATTCAAGTTCTGACTTTACAAACCAACATAACCATAGCAACCTATTCTATGCAACAACCAAAGAGTATCTAATATCATAAAATTTGTCATAAATTAAAAAGTTTATTATCAAAGAACATTCTACGTAACAATAGTATAAGATGGCAAACGAGCCTATCTGAATTCGCCGAAATGGCGAAGCGACCGCTGCCCAGACATCCTCAATTACGTTGTTAATCCAAAATCGACAGAAGTTTTTGTAATTTTTTGTTTAAATCTCCACAACGAAAAGTGAGTGATGAAAAGAAGTCTAGTATGTAGTTTTTATATTTTTTAATAAGTGAAGAAACTTGGTATTTACGAGTATAATATTATTTATTTATTAAAGCTTAAACTAACATCAATAGTTACGTCGATTTTCTCATTCTCTCTAATTAAGTTTGAACTTTCAGTACATATTTAGTTGTTCGCAATTCCGCGCCGCGTCTGACGAGACATCTTAATATTTCGCGAGCGTGTTACAACTACACTAACTATGTTCTTAACTCCTTAATTAGCGTACAAAATTAAACCGGTCTGATGCTATATAACACGGAACGAAAGCGCCGGTGTCAAATGTCCCATTGACTGTCGCCACTTGGAACTTTGACACGGTATAAGAATGCGTATTTTGTCGAGTAATATTTAAAATTTTTACTTTAGAAGGAGTTCCAGGCTCTCATTTTAGTGTAGGCACGGAGATATCCTATTTTATTTCATTTAATACTCTTACACATAACAAATACGTTTTTTTTACCTATTAATGCACACAATATCTGTCATCTCTCTTATGCATGGTTTACACTTGGCCATTACAGTTGGCCAGGAGTAGTCATTAACTGGACTGACTTTCAGCTGTCACCATCTGGAGCCAGGCTATTTATCTTTGTTAAAAAAGCGATATAATTTTGTATAGGTATTTAATGGAAACTTACTACAGTCACCTCTAGCGTGTATACCGCCTACTTACCTATTTAGTGACTAATTACAAAGTGATTTGTATAGTTTCGAAGTAATCAGTAATGTTGACACTCCGTTTACACGAGATATTGGAAATGGTATTGATAGATACAGGACGGGACCACTTTAGGTGATGTCATTATGTGAGTAATTTGACAAGTGCACAGATAAGCTACGACTTATCGCAATAGGAATGCGTCACGGTCACAGGTACAGATTAAAAAACAAAAGAATTTTGCGGAAGGTGAAAAACTCGACAAGATAGTACATATTACTTTAGGGGTCATCCGGCTATAGATAAGACATTATGAACTTGTCTAAAGTATTTAAGATCTCATGTAGTCATTGATAGACAAATTCTAATTGTGTTGATTGGAATTTGATCACTAGATGGTTTATAGGTATGCTTTTATTTATAATTATAAAGATATTAATAAGAAATTCTTTAAAGCATTTGTATCCAATGTACCTTTACGACTTCTTAAATTAAGTAGCCTTATTTGGTTTAATAGACACGAAAGTTTATTAATAGTATGGTTAGTTCGCTAACAAATGAACTCTCACATACAATAAAGGTAGCTCGTCGTGACTACACAATGATTAAGAGTCCACGGGCGCGTTTTCGAAACCTAGTGAGCTTTTACTCGTACACTTCGACATAGCGTTTCAATTATTTTTATATTACTAAACACATTATTGTTCTAAACATGCCAGGACCATCTCAGAACGTTTTCTTTCTTTTTATGCTAATATTCGATTGACTTTTAGCAATTAAACAAAACAAACAAAGTAAGCAGCGCCATGTTTATAAAAGCTCGCTATGCGCGCTCCTGTTCATGCCAATCTCGCGGCGCGGCGGGCAACTTGTTGCCGCTGTGAACTTTTGAGCGGAGAGAGTCCGCCTCATCGGACCTCCCTGTCGGGGGAGGAGCGACCGCGCGGGGAGCCGGCGGTCGCTCAACTCCATGCGTTCCGACATTCAGTCGCTTCTCGCGCGTCGCCGAGACTGGTGTGTGATCAGTGTTAGCGCACCGCGTCCGTAATGGGACGTACTTCGGAACAAGTTTGACGGGAAATTCGTAAAGTTTTCCGAGCGCATTTGGACTAGCGGTGCGATGTGCGCGACGACACCTGCCCATCTTGTGACGATTGTTTGAATTAAGTGACGGTTATAAGTGAAGTAAACAAAATGCAAGCGACTGTATTATTGTTGTGGTACTTTGTGTGGTGCGGGCTACGGTCCGGTGCGGGCGGCGCAGCGCTGACGAGCCGCGTGGCGGAGGCGCCGCAGGAGTGCGAGTGGCAGCGCGTGTCGGGCGGGCCAGGGGAGCCCACGCGCGTCCAGCTGGCCTGCTCGCTGCGCACGGCCGCCGGCGCCACCGACCTGCTGGCCGGCCTCAGCGCCTCGCAAGCACAGCGCATCACTGCGCTTGACTTGCATTGCACTGACGTATTGTTCTTCGAGAGCTCCCTTGACGTCGGAAGAAGAAAAGAAGAAGGAACTGAACTGTTGTCGCGTTTTCATAATTTAAAAGAATTAAGGATAGAGTCGTGTAAGATTCGATACGTCCCGTCGGCGGTATTGTCGCCTCTGAGCGGTTTACGCACTCTGAGCATACGCACACACAACACGGATTGGTCTGCTATGTCAATGGAATTCCACAGAGACACATTCAGAGGACTTACCGATCTTAGAAGTTTAGACTTGGGTGATAACAACATATGGGTACTCCCGTCGGAGATATTTTGTCCCCTATACAATTTAAAGGAGTTAAACGCTACGCAGAACAGATTACAGGATATATCAAATTTAGGATTTTCGGACTGGGGCAACGGACCTACTGCGCCAGGTAAATCTTGTAATACTGTATTGGAGACGTTAGATATGTCATACAACGAAATAAGTGCTCTGCCAGATAACGGCCTTTCTAGTCTACGAGCTCTACAAAAACTATTTTTACAAGATAACAGGATATCAACAGTGGCAGATCGCGCATTCGTCGGTTTGAGTGATCTTCAGATTCTTAATTTATCAACTAATGCACTGACGGCACTGCCGCCGGAGATGTTTCAATCGTCGCGGGACATAAAACAAATATACTTAAACAATAACTCGCTGAGTGTGCTTGCACCTGGATTACTTGAGGGACTCGATCAGCTGCAGATACTAGACTTGTCCGTCAACGAGTTGACCAGTGAGTGGGTCAACCGCGATACATTCTCGGGATTGGTGCGTCTCATTGTTTTGAATTTGTCACACAACAAAATAAGCAAGATAGACGCACTGTTATTTCAAGATTTAAATAATCTTCAGTTCTTAAGTCTGGAATTCAACAACATTGCTCGAATAGCAGACGGAGCATTTTCTAATTTGAAGAATCTTCACTCGCTGTCTTTGGCTCATAACAACATTATCGAAGTAGATAGCGGTCATTTCTCAAACTTATACGTATTAAACCAGTTATTCCTCGACGGTAACAGAATAACGAAGATAGACTTACGCTCTTTTGAAAATATTACAAAGCTGCACGATTTGGGACTCAGTGGAAACCAGTTGACCGAGGTACCGGAAGCCATAAAGACTCTTAGATTTTTAACATCTCTAGACTTAGGCATGAATAGAATTACCAAAGTCACGACTTCGCAGTTTGAAGGCTTAGATGATTTGTATGGACTCAGGCTGGTCGGAAATAAGATTGAGAAAATCTCTAAGGATACTTTCGTCGCTTTACCGTCACTGCAAATATTGAATTTAGCTTCGAATAATATTGATCAAATAGACGACGGTGCTTTTTCCTCTAATCAGCAATTAAAAGCAATAGGTTTGGATGGAAACAAATTAGTCGACTTAAAAGGCATATTTACTAACACGCAACCCCTCGTTTGGTTAAATGTGTCAAACAATGAGTTGCTTTGGTTCGACTACAGCTACATACCCACGAACGTTGAATGGCTTGACATGCATGAGAACAAAATTGAAAAGCTCGAAGACACGTATGGATTAAAAGAATCTTGCAATATAAAAATGCTCGATGTTAGTCACAATAAAATAAGAAGTCTCGACGAATTCTCTTTCCCTAGCAGCGTAGAAACTATTGTATTAAACAATAATCACATTGAAGACATAAATCCGGGTACATTTTTACAAAAGTATAACCTAAACAAAGTGATTCTTTATTCAAACAAGATAAAAACGTTAGAAGTTGGTGCGTTTGCCATATCAGCAGTATCGGAAGACAAAGATCTACCTGAATTTTATATCAGCGAGAATCCATTCGATTGCGACTGCACAATGGAATGGCTGCAGAGAATTAACCAATTAAGCGACCTCAGACAACGGCCGAGAGTAATGGATTTAGAAAGCGTTAGGTGCTCTTTGACACACTCACGAAATAAGTTGGGCGTGTTTCTACTCGAAGTGAAGTCGTCGGAATTTTTGTGCAAGTACGATTCACACTGCTTCACCCTGTGTCATTGTTGTGACTTTGATGCCTGTGATTGTAAGATGACTTGTCCAGATAATTGTACGTGTTATCATGATCTCACCTGGAACTCCAACGTCGTGTATTGTTCGAACGCCGGCTACGATCACGTGCCGGACAGAATACCGATGGACGCGACCGAAATCTATTTGGACGGGAACGACTTGAAAGAATTAGGAAATCACGTATTTATCGGTAAAAAACGACTGCAAGTTCTTTATCTCAATAACAGTAATATAAACACAATACAAAATAGAACGTTTAACGGCATTGAATCATTGAGAGTACTCCACTTAGAAAATAATAAACTCGAAGTACTTAGAAATACGCAGTTTACTCGGCTTCCGAATCTTAACGAACTTTATTTGAACGAAAATAAAATAAAGGTGATAGAGAATGATACATTTAATTACTTGCCATCACTAGAGTACCTGAACCTTGATAATAACGGTTACGTTGATTACATGCCGTGGAGAGTCATTACAGATAATAATCCTCGCACGCGGGTCTCCGTCGACGGTAACAACTGGATATGCGATTGTAAAGATGTGGCCCAACTCAACCAATGGCTAATAAAGAAATCTAAAGACACTGAAAACATGATGTGTTACTTTGCACACGGACAGTCAATGAATAAAACTATCGCGATGGTAGCGAAGGAATGTAAAACGGAGACTACCACGGAAGAGACTGGGACGGAGACTCTAAAACGATTATTCATCGAATCGAATGATGGCGTCGAAAATTACATTCCATATATCGCAGTCGTGTTGATAATAGTAATCATACTTTTAGTGATGTGCGCCTTTCTGTTCATGTTCCGGGAAGATTTTAAATTATGGATGCATTCTAAATACGGCGTTAGAGTATTCAGTTCTTCTTCGAAGGATATGAACGATAACAAAAATAAACGCTTTGACGCTTTCTTTGTGTATAATCCACGTGATGAAGACTTTGTGACGCGTGCGGTGAGTTCGGAATTAGAGAATTCGGGCCATTCTTTGTGCCTTCAGCATAGGGACTTGCAACTGATCGAGAGACGATCCGGCGATAGTTTATCCAGTGCCTCGGAAAGTTCTAAAAGACTTGTTATTGTGTTATCTATAAACTTTTTAGAGCAAGAATGGTACGCGCCAGAATCAAAGGCGGCTATTCAAAGTGCTATCAATTCAGTGAACGTTAGGCATAGACGTCAAAAGATAATTTTCCTCGTAACCACGGACTTGAGTGCTATAAACATTGATCCAGATTTAAAAGTGTTGCTCAAAACGTGTACAGTGATCGTGTGGGGGGAGAAAAATTGTTGGGAAAAACTAAATTTTCGGTTGCCTGACGTGGACGTGACGTTGCCCAATCGGACGCTTCACAACGCTAATAATATGAAAACTAGTAATAGGGAGGCTTTCGGTCGTCATGGTAACCTAAGGTACACGGCGCCACCGACGTCTCAGGATCCGTGGTACAAGTACGGGATGGCGCCGCCGATCCTGATGATGTCGAGTCCTATGCACTCGACGAGCGCGAGCGCTGAAGTGTCTGCTCGCAGCACGGAGGCCGGATGACCGGCTACCGCACCATCATAGCTACGTCTCCATAGACAACCACCAGTGCGAGGAGCGCCCGCTCCGACCCGCGCAACAAATACCCATGTCTAATACACGGCCTACAAATGTAAGAAAGACTTATTTCGTTTAAAATTGAAATGTGATTTATTATTTGTATCATTGTGTAAATTGTATGTAATATCGTTCGTTAATTTTTCTTGTATATGTAAAAACTATGTCGAATCGAAATATTCTATGTTGGTGCTCATATGTTACGATGATTTAAAAATAACGTTTCATTTTTAAAGTTGTACTTTAAGTACAAAATGATTGTAATGAGATGCATTTAATAACGGTACCTGTGAAATGACAACAGACTCTCTTTGCCTTTACTTGCACAAATATTTAATTAAGTATTGCATTCCATGTATAAGTTAACATTATGTATTGTTTCTTACATAGGAAGGTTCCTGATACATAGTCCTGTTTACTGACAGGATTTTATGATTAACATGTGATAATGTTAGGTACTTATTTAGAGTATTGTGAAATGTTTAAAGCGAACAGTACATAAGGTACTTGTGTTGTAAGACATGTAAATATAAATAAGATAAAGCTGTTGAAGAACTGAAATGTACCCTAGTCAATTGTAAATAGCGGTTTCTAAATGTAAGTTTATAATTTGTGATGTAATTTTTAGCTAGAACATGAAAAAAATCGTATTTATTACGCTTCCAAACGAGAGTATAAATAAATTAATATTTTTATCTACTATTTTCGCTTTTATTTGCACTCCACCTTATCTTGTTATCACAATTGGTATACTAAACATGAGTCAGTAAAAATTCTTAGAATTGACAGATGCAAAACTCTTGGAATAAGATTTTATATAATTAAAATTTAAAATAAAGAAGTAATTGATAAATTTAATATAATTCAATAATTTATTTTATCATTTTAATATTTTATAAAATTTGATTAATAACAATAATTGAAATATTAAAATCATTAATTTTTTATAATGTCTCTTATCTGATATTTTATTTTATATATACATTCCTGTTTCACCAATAATGTATAGTTTAACACAATAAGTTTACACAATACAAGATAAGATAAAGATATTCCTAAACTCTTAAAAGTATTAATTTTTTTTCAAAACAACTCATAATAAACAAATGGGCAGGTGATTTTAATACACAATATGTTCATTATAAACAAATTGTCGATACATAATGAAATCATAATGAAGTGTGCGGTTAAAAAAATTCTTCATGGACATAATCAATTTACCGAAACGCGTTATTCGCCCATCCACATTCAGACGTATAAATATTTATTTTATCTAAATTGATCGATCGGGATAAGATCACGCCGCTCTCTGTACGATTTTAATTTAAAAAGTGACCGCGACAGTGGCCGCCCCGTGCCCGCTGTGTTACTATAAATCATTGTCCGGCTCACCGACGATGAATAAACACCACTTTAATTGACTTTTGATTGCACCTCACTGTCTCGTAGTATTTAAAATCTCTTACGAACGTAGATCAATTGATTTTACTATCACTTGCGCCTATCAATCTTAGTCAAAAAGCATTCGTACTCATGACTAATTACAAAAAAATTAAAATAAATAATAATTATTTTTTTAATAATAAAATTCAAATTATTTAATTTATTTTCGTATGGTAATTGTTTAAATTAAAGTTTATTTTAAAGTATTTACTAGTGTGTTTGAAACAAAGAAGACCATTGTATTTAGTGTTTGTGGAGTTGTCGGTACATCAAGTGTGCTTACTTTAAATTTAAATTGGCTTGTCAGTCTTTTTTATTTTGGCTTAAAATGTACAAGTTTATCCTGTCGTTGTCCAACCACTATACAAAGAGTTAAATTATTCTTTTACAAAACACGAAGGTATTGTGTACATGTAGAATAAAGCCGCTCATGTCCAAAGATTCGCAATAACCTCGCGGTACGTCAACTGAGGTTCAGTTGCTTCGATAAAAACCTTCAATATTTTTACTTTACGAACTGAATAATCGAGATGGTGATTTCAGATATAGGTCCCATAGCGAGCGTCGACACAATGCAAGAGTGAAGAATGCATTTCTATTAAACAACTTTTTATACAATAAAAATATTTCGAGGCGGTTTGCTATTAACGTTTTTACCTTGTATCGCTTCATTGAATAAATACTTGATATAATTAATTAAATTCTAAAAACAGCGATTACATTTAATTAACTAATAAATATTACAAACCTATTAGGGTTTTCTATGTTATTGTTACTAGTGTAAATATTAAAAAGAAATTAGCTATAATTGATACAGGCCTGTTTTTCCCCGTTTATTAATTGTATATTGTTTGCAATAAAATAAAAAAAAATTGATCATTTTCTTTTTGCTTAGCTTTGTGAATGATTCGCAATTAGTATTAATGATTTGACCACCTACTGTGAATTTCGTGGAAGGCAGGCTTACGTATTTGATAGACTGGACAATCAGTTGTGAGACCGTAAGCCGGTAGATGCAAAGGTTAAACTATTGTTATAGCTTCCGGAGTCAGGTCTATTTATTGTATACCGTTAGCATTCCTTTTGCTACTGATTCTATGATATCTTGTAGTATCAATAGCTTATTTCATACCTTGTATTGATTCCAAGGTGACAAACGAATATGTTATTTTGTTTAATTGTTTTGTTTAATGCTGGGATTCTGAATTTACCATTTATTTTATCGTTATCCAGAGATTCGTAAATGTTAGTTTACCTAAGTTTCAGAGTAAAATTCAAGTTCGGAAACGCATTCCATGAAGTTATCAAATTAAAAACACTAACGAATGGTTAAGTAGCTGGGAAACTGAAAATGAATAGAAGAAAACTAGGTTACAAGGTTGTCTGTTCGTGTGATCCGTGTAGCCATGGAGTTAAGATGTTAGGGTTATATAAATGCACTGTGCATATGTGAGTCCTCTTCAATGGAATATCTGTATATATGAGTAGCTGACGTGATAATATTTGAGAAGTAAAATTATTATGGTTATACTTAGAAGTATAATATTTATTACTTACATTAGATGTTGTCTTTGTTATTGTATCTGTCTTCTAAGAATTAATATCTATTACGATGAAAACTCAGAGAAGTTATTACTGATTTTTTAAAAGAAATAAAAGAATCAATCGGTTAAAATGTCTTTAACCACGATAAAGTTAGTATTAAAACTTAATATGTTCTACCTTAGATGTAGTTTGGAAAATATCTATTCACGTTTTACGAATGACAGGAATAAATATCGAGATATATTTATCCATTATCTCGAGATAGAGAGATAATATAGATTTATTTGATTAGTATTGATTTACGTCGCCCACTTTCTCTCTTCGCGTGTTTATTGACTTGAAACGGCGAATATCTCAAGCACAGCTGTAATACGACACTGCACATTCAGATACATCCAATCTGCTATTTGAATTCTCATTGGGATTTATAGATGAAGTCTATCGAATCGTCGTCGACGCGTACGATCTATTCGCTCCAGCCATGTTCTAACTCGTCCACTCATCACCTTTTTTCTCCGGCAATACGATACTCTATCGTTTATAGACTGCGTTCTGTCCCCAAACCCGTTCCAAATGGATGAGAGACATCTCGGGTACAGCTTGGAAAATATTCAAAGGCGAGGTGACAATTGATTATGCGTCCGGTGAAGACAAAAAGCGGAATAGCTCGATTAGTTATGTCGCCGGCGGGCGTAGGCCGGCCGGAGACAATAGATTGCTCGTGCTTTATTATTCTATAAACATTTATGTCCCTATAAATGGCCTTTTAGCTTTTCGTGAAGCCAAGATTGTGATGTTATCGGTCTAAAGACAGGTTTATTATGTAAGTGTCGGTGGTAGCTACGTGCGAAAACGTCGCTATAAAATTTGACGTACTGTTTAGCGTATTTGCATGTTCTTTAACTAATAAACTTCGTTAGAATGATAATTAAATGAGATTTTCTAAAGCTTTAACAGCGCTAAATTCCTCACATAAAGATTTTAGTATGTAGATTGGAGACATACTTTAGTTTATGTTAGCTAATTAAAATAATAATTTATAACTAATAAAAAAATAAAAATTATGGCTGACAATTAATGACGAACAAATGTGTAGGTTATGTTATTTAGTTGGAAGCTAATTATAATGGAAAACACTTTTAAAATTCAAGTAATGTAGCTCGCTGATTAAAAACATAATCTCAATTTTGTCCTTAATTCCGGGTGCAAAAAATACATTTATATTGTAAATTGAAAGAGAATTAAAATTGATTTACAAAACGGGTAAACGGAACGTTCCAAATTGTTCGGTGCAATGAAAACAAAGTTTATTACAATAGCATACGGCGTCGGTGTCTTTTGCCGTTTGTAATTAAAACATTTTGTATATGAAATTGACTCGAATTGTTAACGTCATTATAATTCTTAAAACTTTACGACATTGTTATAAATTTTATAGCTAAATGTATTGTTATATTAAGAGGTTAATCTGTAAATGAAAGTTACAAAAGGTCTACTATTTAATAGAATAAGATAAATGATGGAAAATCAAAATAGGATTAATTTAGTTGAGAAGTTAAGCAACTTTGACATTATAAACCACATAAAAGTAATTTTTAAAACCTTTTTAATATTGACAATTACTGAAACGTTCAAATATTCCACAACGTTTTATATACCACCATATTTAAACTCCAAATTCGAATGTGGCGCTTACCAAGCGAAGTGTTTATGCTTCGTTTCAGTATTCTGCCGTGAGTATTTTAAATTGAGGTTGGTAGTAAGAATAACATTCATTCGCTTTTCAATAGCGGTTCAAGTTCAGTGCCCACTCTCACAGCTGCTGGGTTATAAAAACCAAGCTATATAAAAACGTAGGCACGTCTGTCTTGAAGGTTTAATACATTTATTGACTAGCTAGTTATCTTTAATGACTTGGACCTAATTGCTAATTGAAAATTATAATAACGATGTGATATCCGCCTTCTTAATATAATAAATATACGTGAGAATATATTTTTTCTAACACCAGTTTGTATAAGAAACTTTAAGAAATTGTTAACACTATAGCTATCCACAAAGCGTTGTTTAAAAATACAGTATCACACTACTTTTATTGTTAAAGTTAATGCGGAGCTAATTGTCTTTAATTATGTTTAGCATAAATATATATTTTTTACCTTCTATAAACTAGAGCTTGACCATGATCCCACCTAGACCAAAGTAACTACCGATTCACCCTTAGGACTTATGGCTAGTTTCTCAGCTACGTACGAAATGCGTTTCCGAACTACGTAACTTGAGTTTCACTCTGTTTAAAATGAGGTCAAAACAACACTAATTTACTGGGTAATGACAAAGAAAATGGAAACTTAAGAAACCGTGATCATCAAAGGACATTTCACCGAAGATTTTAGACAACCTCTTTTTTTATTTTCGAGATGATGACCAAAATCGTGGGTGACCACTAAGTCTAAAACGGCTGGACCGATTTTTACAGAACTTTAACGAGAAGGTAGCTGATGCATTTGGGAATATTAAAAACGACCGTTTTATGTTATTCCGCACTAACAAAGTCGCGGGCGACTGCCAGTTATGAACAGCTTCATTGGTAGAAGTGGTATAGATTGTCACATATATTGAGGACATTGCGTAGGATGATACAATATCATAAAATAATTCTACTATTTTATTGTAAACAAATAACATATTTATATAGAATCATGTTATTCCATATGAATAAGTAATAAAAATGTTTGACAAGGTTAACAACAATTGACCTAAGATATGTCGTTTTTATTACTAAATGGAATGAGAAAGTAAAAAACTACTTTGAACTTTGAAACCTCTTTGTATTTATGAATTTATTATTTGTTAAGGGCAAACATATTGCGAATATCTTCATGCTTTTATTTGTAGTTCATGTTATTCTATAAATACAAAACAATACGAGCGATTGTCGATTGTTTCGCAGCAATTCAACTATTTAGTTGCACAACTAAACGAACTATGTGCAAAACTTCATAAGCATAAAGGAATCAAAGCAAGACTAAACAGTTGTGCGATAGTTTAGTTTCAGGTGTGCGCACGATCTAAATGTTTTTCTGTCATAAAATTTAAGTATGCTTCAAGTAATGTAAACAGTAAAGTTAAAATGCGATTTATTTGCTATGTTCTTGAAAGATTTTCACGTCGAGAGTCGGTTGTTTGATTTGCGTCATACAATTAAGCTGACCCAGATCTAACGAAGAACAATTAAAAGCTTTTAAGTTAATCACGTATTTGAAAATAACGATTGCCCGCTCTGTTTGTACAGACATAAAGCTATTACTTAATTAGCGGCAATGGAAACGTTAATTTCTCGGTTGCTAATTAATCATGCAAACACAGGGAACATTTTTATTTACCTGTGTGTATAGCTATTGGAACTAAATAACTGTTAATTATTAGTATTTTTAATTATGCTCGGTTTCTGAGGTTTCCTTAAATGTTATCATTACTTAATTATTTATTAGTGATCGGTACCTATGTACGCATTTCATATAGTTATCGAACAAAAAACCCCAACCAATGGTTAAATGTAACTGGGAAACCGGCCATTAGTGACGAAGGAATAAAGTGAACTTTTAGTTTTATAATTTGAAGCACTTTACTTATTTCTGTATACGTATTGTTGAAGTGTGTTAAGTCTGTCTGTCTGTGTTAGGCAATGAGAATGTCTGGCAATATGGCGCATTTCTGGTCCTTTTTTTTTTATAACATAAGATGGCAAACGAGCAAGCGGCCACCTTAATCCGCCAAAATGGCGAAGTGACCGCTGCCCATAGACATCTGCAATTGCAAATGCGTCGCCTACCCTTATACGACGGAGGAGGAGACGCACATAAAGATGATATTTCCTCTTCCTATGCATCTCCTTCATCGTCAAATCCACTTCCCCTTCCCATCCTCTCATTAGAAAAGGGTGGTCAAAAGAAAGGGACTTAAATTAGGCCTCCGGCACCACACTCTTCAGACGAAACACGGCATTGGTTCCATTTCACACCTGTCTTCTGTGTGGTCGTGGTATTACACCGGGCGTGCCGGCCAATTCGTGCTAAGATGTTACAGCGGGCACTACCACTGTCAAAGTCCTCACTCTGTGGATACTGACTACATGTTAAAAAATTCATCCCGCTCTTGTTACTAATACCATAAATGCGAAAGTTTACACGGTTAGGTTTTTGGATGTTTGTTAGAGTTTCTAGAATAAGTGGCTTAAGCCGTCTCGCTGAATTATGGCTTTTTAATTAAGTTTATTTTAATTCCGCGCAGACGACGTCGCGAAAATAACCACTTTTAAAAAATAACAACAATACTAATAATACTGTTTAAGCAGTGGAAATACACGATAACATAAATTTGATTAACATCAAAACTAAAGAATTGAAGACAATAACATTTTATTTTAGCATTTTGTTTCTTCTAATTTAATGTATTCGCATAATTTTTACAACAGAGATTTTAAATGATTATTTTTATTAGGTATACATACTTAATATATTTAAATTGATTATTTATTTTTCGCTGTAGCTTCGCCTAACTAGTAGTTATATGTTGCCCAATGCTCACAATTTGTAATTATTACCGCAGCTGTTTCCGTTGTATGGGTGGAGTTATTTTTTTTAATAAAAAAACCGACTCACCGTTATTGGCTGAAGGAAGAAGTGTCTTGGAATTACAAATTTAAATTCGCTGGGGGATTACTTTGAAAGGGCAAGAATGTATCGCATATGTAGCAACGATGAGTTTGTTTTTTTGTTGCTTTTTTTTGTAATTCAACGCACTACGTGTTGATATAAGTAATGTGTTTTTTGCGCTTTGGTTTTAAGCAACAATTTCACAGGACAATTTTGATAAATACATATCTCAAATTTTATTGAAATACTAGTACGTCAGTACAATGCCGTGTTTAAATAAACACTTCCTATAAAACATACATCATTTATCCGTAACAAAACAACAATAAATTTTTCCTTGTTCAATTTGCTGCAATAAAATACCTAATTAGAACGAAACGACGAATGGCAATTTAAAAAGACCCTTAATATTTAATCATGCTCATTTTCTTACCCTCATTATATTCCCTGAGTGAGGGCGGCAAAAGTACAAATGGCTATTTCAAACGAAATGAAGAAATAGAAAAATGATCGGGTCGCTACTAAAGGATTTAATTAAGGATGTTACCTCCGCGTCGTTACCTGGGTGGTTCCAGATTCGACCTCCGATAAAACGTATATATTTTTAATTATTATCTTCGATAAGGGCGAGCGCAACCCTTCATTTCTATTTTAATAATCTATGAGGAACATAGAAAACATCTGCACGTCATTAGTCAAACAAATCCATGGTATTAAGCAGTGGTTTTTATCTTTAAGTTGGAAGGAAGCGGCGCGTGATTTCTGAGCGAACGTTTCGCGATAATTCCCCGAACGTGCTGTGTTGCAGTCACTTTTTGTCTAGTTCCCTGTACGAGTTAAAAATAAATTAACATCTGTCACCCTATTCCTTATATACACGATAGAAATACATAGTAAGGTAAAACAACTACAAACGAAATAGCATAGATAAAATTAACTTAGTGTAGAGATTTACTCCACCAAAGAACGCGCTAATCATATAAACAAACAATCATTTGGGATTGAAAAAGTCTTTTTAATAGCCAAAATTCTCTACGATTCTTACAAGACAAGTAAAAAGGAACTGAAAGTCAAGTTTGGCGCAGCGGTAGAAATCATGTGGCCCAGCTAGTAACGTATAGAAAGGTTGTACAAGTCACGCTAAAGCAATTACCGAGATATATCTAATGTAGAACTGCATGTCTGGGAGTTTTGATTTCGTCCGAGCTAATTGGGGTCATGTGCCACCAAAGTAAACCAACGTTAAGTTGATTTTACAACGACGTACGTTTGATACGTGTTGACTTAATGAATATATATCAGATCGTGGATGCGATGTTGTGGATGATACGTTCGCTTGTTTGAAATGAAGACAAGCCATTGAGATACCTTATCGTAACCACGTGGTTGATGTGAAGATCGACTTCACGATATGCCTGTTTTAAAAATGCGTCTCGAATGTTATAATTTTTTTACTACGTCATTCGTTGATGTTTTATATTGCAGTTGAAGATTATTTTAAACGTGCTACAGAGATATTGATAGAATTTGAATAATCCATTTTAGATATACGAGTAATCTTTCTCTAAACCAAAGAACGTAAGGGAAATACATAGTTTAAGTTTTTCGGACCTTTTATTAACTTAATGTTAATTTTTCTAATATTGTTACTATATTATAAACATTTGTTTCGTAATTAATACTGCAACGAGGGTCCAATTTCGTGGCATACAAACCGCAAATGACGTATAGTAACATAATCCTACTTACATAACAAGACTAGAATGAGCACTTGCACAGAATCTTTTACATGTTAGTAAAACTTACGAGTATAGTGAATTTTAAACCCACTTTATTGATATCTCTGTTATCCATAAGAGAACGAGGAAGATAGTGACATTGTTGTAATACAGTTGTTATGACATTGGAAAGTCACAGAGTTAAAAAATTCAATTCATATAACCGGCAACGCACCTGCAGTACTTGTGATATAGCGAATTTGAAAGAGTGATTACGTGAAATTAAGCGTTTTTTGTTTGCCCAGTTTCTTTTATAAAAATAGTATACATTTGAAATGAACATTATTAAACGAAAGCATTTAATACAAATAATAAAACGGTGGGAATATGGGACATGTGGTCACACCATAATACCACTTTACTCGATGGCCCAACAACCAGTAACACGAGCTTCGCTAAAATATCTGCCATATGCGGGGACAAACAGGGGTTGCACTTGTCACGAAATAATATTAAGTGGATTGAATTGAATATGATGATTAGGACGCGACCGGGCGCGGTGCACTCGTTCACAATACTTAGTTCGTTAAAATTTACCCCCAAAGGAAAGCACAGGAGAGGTGTGGAGTCGCATAAAATATTTTAATGTTTTATTTCTTCTTGAATGCAACAATATAATTGGTTTCATTTGGACATTAGTCATGTAATTTTTACATACTCATTTGTACTTATTCATTTTATTTATAGTGGTATAAACAGGAAAGATTTGTATTTTTCTATGCGTTGAAATAAGGCAAATACTACTGGGCCGATTTTAAAAATTCTTTCACCATTAAAAAGATATTTTATCAGTAAGTAACAAGGGTTATGTTTTTATTATCTTTTTAATCTACCGTCAGCGAAGTCGCGAGCAACAGCTAGTCACTACTAATTTGAATGAGTTTTTTTAAATCTTTACTTTTAAAATTGTTTTACAAAAAATTAATTTAATATTTTATTAATAACATTGCTAAGGATTATCACTACTTTTTCCTGGAATTCTGTATTACGAAAAAAAAATTGTAAGATGTGTAATGTTTTTCTCATGATATTGTCTCAATAGCGTCGCTGTGCGGTTCAGTCTGGGAGCGCGACTCATTCCCTTTACGTTTCGCCGCCACAACGCTCCTGCAACTTGCTCTAGTCTTTTTATTTCGGTCACGGTCCTTGAATTACGTAATTAGCGGTAACTTATTGGGAGTTCGGGGGCGTCCTATTGCTTTCGAACGTGATTAAGTGCTGTGCGGAATGATAATGTTGTTCTGTTTAGATTATTCGAAGGGAGCATAAGGTTTCTATAAATCCAAGAGGATTGTATAAAAGGCTAAGATCCAAAGCGTTTGACCTTCCCTCTTCAGATTTCCTGACGAAACCTACATTATATGAAAGAGCACATGTTGTTACTGGGTTGCCTAAACCTAGCCTGGCTGGGCTATGTTTAATTGATTATTTTTTTATTTATAAGCAAGAATATTTTTCACCCTAGTGTTACACTACACCAGTAGTGTTAGTTTCATGAGGCAGTAAATTAAATGTTTTTCAATTAAGTTGTATTGCAAATAGTAAGTTCACAATTTTAACCTAGTACGTTAGTAAACTGACAAATTTCACAATCTATCAGCGACATAGCTCAATTATCCAGATTCCTTATATACTAAGAATTGAACCATTCAATAGTATTATGTCAAGGCTTAAGTTATAAGTAGTAATCACTTTTATTAAGTACTGCGTAGACCGGTAATCATAGTTTCCGCCTATTGGTTTTATATTGAAATTATACACAAAGCTAGTTATTACGCAATCTCCAAATTGTTAGTTTTAACTGTACTGTCGCTTGTGGTTTCGAATTTTTTTTCACTATCCTCAAACCTGGCTACCCGCATGTTCAACATTTGATGCACCTTTTATAATAAATCTAACATACAATAATGTAATAATCCAGGTGGAAAAGTTTGTTAATTTCGAGAATTTAGTTAATACATGTTATTATTGATAATATTTCGCTATACTAAAAGTAATTATAAAAGATTCTTCACTATCATTTTAAGGGCCTGTCCCACTAAATTATAAATTGTCTGATAACAATCCAACGTGTAAAATATGTTGAAAATATCGAATTTTGTTACCTTGTCTGATAGTAACTGCGCCTCTATCAGCCATCAGTGGTGGGATTTTAATGTCAACGAGTGAAACATCCAAAAAGGTGGAGGTTATTTTATCTGTGCGTTTTTTTTTATCAAAGTTCCGTAACAATACCAGTATTTACAAGTGATGTGATATTCTTATTTCCGTATTATAAGAAATGCGCACAATATTTCTAACTACTTGTATAAAAAGTGGTACTTATACTGTTGGCTCATTTATTTCTTTCCACCAGTTACAACGGGAAGTATCAGGTTAAAGATAATGGCTGCTTGTGGTTGCGGTTTGAAGATTTAGATTCCTTGTGTAAAGAATTTGCGATCTATCTATTTATCGATAACTATACAAAACTTCCGTACTTTAATGTTACATGTATAGCTATTCTGACTATAGGCATCTTTTTGGAAAACAAACAAAAGCGTCGTGTTTTTATTTCTTATTTGCGTGACCATAACTATTAAACATTCGAATATTATAGTAAACTATATCTTAGCAAAAACGTAAATCTTATATGTTACAAAAAATATTTGTAAAATATACTAATACTTCACGCTTACTAATATTATAAATGCGTAAGTTTAGATGGATCGATGGACGTTTGTTAGAGTTTGTAGCCTGAACGAATTTCGATTAAAATTGGTATAAATGTAGAGGATAGCCTGGAACTTACTACTAGTTTTGTTTTATTTTAATTCCACGCGGACAGAGTCGCGGACTAAAGCTGGTAATATATAAAATTAAAACAATAGCTAACATCTTCCGCGAACCCGACTGTCCGTTTGTAACTATAATTCATATGATTAAAAATATTTCTTTTACAATCGATAATAAACACAACACTTGTTATTGTAATAAATAAAAAGTTATTATATATCAAGTGGACATGCGACCTCCATAATTCATACGTTAGCATCAGCAACGAGCACCCCGCGTTCTTTCAAACTCACCCCAAATAAATAAAAAGCGCATTTGGTGCACCGTCTGCAACACAATAGATTAAAAAAGAACGCAACCGTATAAAAAACATCCGCGGTTATCTATTAGTATCTAGTTAGAGTTACACTCGCAGATGTTACAATAATAATCCAGACGAACAACATACCCTCACGACTACCGATGTAAAATTAGCTAGAAAAAAACACGTAGAAAAAACAATTTCTTTACCTGAACAGGAGGGATTTGACCCCCTAAATAAATAGATGATTTGAAAACTGCCGGTTTACTAATTGTTCTTTAAGGCGCTGTTAGTTATGGTATTTGGAGTTTTGAAACATTAAATGTAGACTTGAAGAGATTTATGACTTGGATTAGTGGAACGTAATGCTTTGTTTCTTATAGAGTCAGTAAGTTATTTCAGACTATTGCTCTGTTTAGTTAATAAATTAACGATCATTGTTCCGTTAACAAAACCGGTAGTTAATATTAAAATAAGTTTATATTTAGTAAAAACTTACATTCAAAATGTACTTTGTGGTACAGTCAGTGCCATAAATATGGATACATTTAAAAACATATGCTTTCGAATTAAATACATGTTATAGATACATGTCTACGTATTCGCGTGGATATGTATATTTGGAACTATAGGCCTACACAAGTTTCTTTAGTTTGTTTAAATGTATACATATTGTTGCAGCGGACTGTACAATAAAAACCTTTAGCAAATTAATTCTGTTTGTAGGTTACGTACAAAAATGGATATCTGGACTCGAAATGCTATTTAGAACTACGACCGTGTAATAATTCAAATATAAGGATTGACACGAGTTCCCTATAAACGATACGTTGACTCACTGCGACTTAGTTCTAGACACGTACATTTTCAGAATGCAGACTTGCAGATACGAATGAAATATAATACTTAGTCGTAAAACAAACACCTGATATTGTAATAACTAGGTACACGAACAAGCAAAAAATTACTCGAATTTCTATGGAAATAATCATAGTTCGCAACAAGTTGGTAGCTTCCTTCCACACCCATCTGCTAGCAAACAAATCGTTCTATAAAAATATCGTATTACGGATCTCTTTGTAGGTTCGCGGATGTTCGACGTTTGGGAGATTTTGGGGTGCGTTTTTGTGTTTTTTGCGACCGCATTATGAGTTATTGAATGACTACCGTGGGCAATTAATGCTTTATACAATGGGTATGATGGGTGTACAGACCGAGTTCCGACCGGAAAAGTTCGATGGTGTACAATCGACTGCAACTCGATATCGTGTGAGGAGAAGCCCACCTGTTCATATCAAGCCCTACATAACAATCGATGCATGCGCGTATTTCGCTATAATTATGTTGTGAAAATTCGTACGCCTTTTCTTGTATGTTGAGTTTATTAAATTAATCGAATGCAAACAAATATTCGGTTATACCAGTGTACTGGGCCGGCCCGAGTCGAGTTCACTTTCATTTTCAAAAACCTGTGGCTTAAATACTTAGTATATTGATGTAAATACATTTAAAAAAGGTACTGAATTAAACTATTATTTGTTTAATTCTTAAGTAATGTTGAACTTTACAAAATTATATAGGACTATGTAGGATTACAGACTAGTCAAAATACATTTAAAAATTTATTCATGATAACTTTATATATGCCTTTAGCGAAAATTGAATATATCGGATTGAGTTTTATTTCTATGTTAAAGTCAAATGCATTTGCACTTTCAATTCTCTTTGAAGTTGCATCTTGTTTGCCCTGGGGTCGTTAAAGTCGCGTCTACATGTATCCTTGCTAAAGCTTTAACTTTGCTCTACGACATTTATACTATCTACAGAAAGAGGGCGCTGACACTGGTTACGCCGAATATTTCCAAAATTATTTAAATTAAAAATTATAATATGTAATTTTCCTCTTATTGTGTTACTAACGTATCGTTTGTTTATGCGTAAATTGATTATTTATCTTTTTTTATAAGTAAAAAACGAACTAGATATTGTTTAACTTTATGATATAACTAAGTCCACCGTCCTAGAGCAGCTTCAAGCGAGAATATACATGTCTATAAAAAACGCCCGAGCCTCAGTGAAGCCGCTGAGAGTACGGCAATAACAATATATCGAGTCGGTCCGGACTCGGCATTAACTTGGTAATTGTGAATTAATAATTTCAATTACCGCACCGACAAAACCGATGAAGCACTGCAGCGATCGTGCCAATCGTCTGACGTATTATACCTTTAATTTATATACAGAACGACATTTAATACACAAGTGATAAATTTCAAGATGCCATGTTCTTTGGCGCATCGAGTATAGCTCGCGGGGGGTTAAGCGAATAGTTCTTCGGCTCGTATATTAGATTTTAATAGCCAACCCTTAAAGAGCCGAGATTTTTAATTGCCTTTCGTAGTTTCTTACCTAGGAGGTCTATGAGATCGTATGTTATAAATTAGATAATTTAGTTTTACTGTGATTGGTTGAGCAGGAGGGACGCGGTACGAATGTCGATTTGTGGTACTGAGACGATCGTAAACAATATAGTTCGACTTATAAATTATGAACAAATTATTGCTTAACGAAAAGTCATGACTGATTATATATTATCATTATGTCATGATTATTATGTAAAAAAAAGTGTAGCTTGAAATAAAGTTTATTATTATTATCTTACATATCTTTATTCTCTTATTTTTATATATAATACATTTCACATGATTTTCTTAAAAAAAAATAACAAAATAAAACATATTATATAAAAAAATAGAAATCCACCGGCTGCGGAATCCGATGACTCAAGCAACCAGTGGTCAGGGCTGCAGAGACAGGAACCTCCTCACTAGTCGTGCGGTTTCTAAAATAACCGCCTTTTGAATCGGGCCCTTAATCCAACTGTCTAGCGAGAGCTTCTTGAGGTGTTGGTCGAAGCTCTTCGCTATCAGCCCGTGTGCCGAAACGACTATCGGAATAATGGTAGTCGATTTCATACGCCACATGGCGGTAATCTCGTGAGCCAAATCCAAATATTTTAATAGTTTTTCATTTTCGGCTTTCACGAGATTCTCGTCATGTGGGATAGTGACATCGACTAACATTACACAACTCTCAGACCGATCTATTATTACTATATCAGGTCTATTGGCAGCAATATTATTATTATTATTATTATTATTATAAAGAGTTATGAATTTAATGCCATTTCATTACTTTAGCAAACAATTAAATATTCAGAAATGTGATAGTTTTAGATAGTTGTATTGAAGACTAATGTTATAAAAAGGAAAGATTTGTATTTTTGTATTTAATTCACGTAAAAACTACTGGGCCGATATTAAAAATTCTTTCACCATTAGAAAGGTAATTTATCTGTGAATAACATAGGCTATTTTTTTTTCAATTTCACGTGGGCAATGTCGCGAGCAACACCTAGTTGAAGATAAAATTTCTAAGTATCTATTCAAAGTATCAGTTATCGAACCTTAGACGTCATTGTCAGTCTCAACTGAAGACACCGAACCATTAGCGTGTAAAATATATTTTAATTTGAATACTTAATTTGTTTTAAGCTAATAAATATTTTGATATGGAGTTATCTATAAATGTCATCTTAACAGCTTAGGTGTTACAAATGCCTGTATTTTTATAAAGATTTAGGGCCGTAAATAATAAAATCAACGGATTTTGAGTTGCGTCGGTTTCTTAAAAACTGTATTGAATTTCTCATAATGTGTCCGCCCCGCGGCGCCGCCCACGCTTTTGTTTATTTTTTATTGTCATTACAGTGATAATAAAATGTGTTCTGAACGAAGGTGAAGGAGAACAGCGATTTATTCATGGAATTTATATGAAGTTATATCGAATATGTCGTTTAATAGATCTGATAATTTACTAGTACAGTGTTTATGGTGTTATTTAATTTTCATGCATATTTATCACGAACTTTGAACATTTTCAAAGTACTTTTATAAATATAAAGTATTAAGATATGTGGTCTATGATAAATTTGATCTCTTAGTAATATAAAAGTAGACTTTCACTGCCAAAAATTATGTACGATAACATTTGTATGAATAAAGATCATACTTCATACTAATATTATAAATGCATACGTTTAGATGGATGGATGGATGAATCAATGGATGTTTGTTATGGTTTGTAGCCTAAACGACTGAACGGATTTCGATAAAATTTGGTACAGATGTAGAGGATAATATGGAAGAATATAGAGGCTACTCACTTTTGTTTTTAATTTAATTCCACGCGGACGGAGTCGCGGACGAAAGCAAGTAATACATATTTATTGTTTTAAATAGTGCTGAAAACCCACTGTTAATGTCAAACGTAGGTACGTAGCTACTTGTCAATACTATTTGCAATTTAATATAATTGTTAATCAAGTTCGATGTTGGGGATAAAAATGGTGTAAACGGATTAAAAGGACATAAAACGGCGATGATAGTGGACGTTTCGCATTGAAGACGCGGCCGCACGTCGAGAGATAACTTTGGCGTGTGGTAAAACGAACCACGCAACATTCGCACCGCTTTTTGATGGACCGAAACGCAACGGGACGTGCTGCCTATCTGCGACGAATTTGTTTTGTTCATTTAAATTTGAAATTAATTTAAACGAATCAATTTGGAAATAAGAAGTAATTTGAAGTTCCACGTATCCACTATCTTAGCTCCACGTTAAGTAATGATTTTACTTGTTGTATGAGACATTGATTTTGGTATCTATTTAATTTAAAACTTCTAAAGAATTGTATAATAATTGTTTTTCTTGACTACTAAGTTAGCGATTGTCATATTGCTGTATGTTTTTTATAAAAGATAATGTACAATAATTAAGAACCTACGGAATTAAAAATCGTCTTATGAAACCGGCAGCGATCCCTTTCCCGCGCTATCGTGTTCAAAGCGGCCGCCATGTTTGCATTTCGATCCGCAAAGAACCTGTGTTTAAGTTGACCGGGGAATTATATCGCGGCGATTAGTGTAATAACTGGTTGGCTCAAGAAGGTTTTTCTTGTTTCAGAGCATGTGCTCGCTACGTTTCGACAGCTCCGATGCACAACCCATTCCAATTGTGCGCATCAAGTATTGTGTTCGGACCAATAAAATGCTCACATATTTTATAAGGTAATTTTTTTGGTAATAAAATCCGCCGTTGTTGTATCTTAATTTTAAGTAAAGAAAAGTCTTAATTTTGATTGTCTCGGTCGATTCTTTTCGTATTCACCGAATGAACAACGATCTTGAAACTAACATTACTTGATGAATCATGATTAGATCATCAGTGCAACTTATAGCTAGTCTAAGTACTCTAAGTTATTATAGTAGTAAATCAAATGTATTTAATCTAAATACTGGTAAAATTTCTCTTTATAACTGAAACACATTTGATATTTCGAACTATTTAATATTGAATTGTAAAAGTATATGTCACCAGCTTTTGCCCTTGAATCCGTCTGCGTGGAATTAAAAAAATAAAAGTGAGTGGCCTATGTATTCTTCCAGACTATCCTCTACATCTATGCCAAATTTCATCGAAATCCTTTCAGCAGTTAAGACATAATCTAACAAACATCCATCCATTTAAACTTTCGCATTTATATTAGTAAGATTGAGTTAAAAGATCGCATGGTAAGTTATTTATGAACGTACGAACACGAATACTACAAGACTGGTGATATACGGTCTTATTAAAATTGTTCAATGATAATCAGATTTTGGACGCTGCTTATCGTTGGTCTGGTGAACATCATCACGCCGTTATCGAGAGTCGACGCCGTAATGTAATGGTGTAAGTCTCAAAATACGCTCGTGAAAACCGATTGTTCAAACGGGCGTTTGTAATTGCGTGTGCGGGCGAACGCGGAGCTTTATAAAACTCGTCGGAAACCGCACGGAATGTAAACCAGAATGCTCCGGGACATTAATGTGTATTTATTGAGAGCGTCCTGTAATGTTTTTATCGGGCGCGTTTAAGCTCCGAACGGAACGATTTGCTATATGTGTTAGGATTCTATTCGTTCTTTTAACGTTTTCAATACGCACTCGACAATTTACACTGACGTTTTAATCCGAGGCTATATTTTTTGTTAGTTTATCTGTCCGCTTAAAAGACTTAACGAAACGATTATCGAACGACTTCAATAAACATCTTTAATTTGTGTTTTATCACTTAGTTTTATGCGACAGCCTGTAAGAAAAATGCTAGGCACATGCTATACATGTCTCTTAACATAATTCAGAGGATAGTTTGGTTTTTATTGCACGCTGCCCTCAGATGGTTGGATTTTAGACTAGTGACTTAACTTTTATAGTGCTCAAAGAGCTGTTAATCTTTATTTTAAGTGTTGTGTGTGTATAACGAAAAATGCGTTTAAAAACTCTTCGTCTGTCTGTCCGTAAGCCGTGTTTGTTTCGGGTTATTTCCGAAACGGCTGTATCGATCTCGACCGGACTTTAACTGAAGGGTAGCTGACATAGACGGGCATATTATGGGTTATTGTTTATCCTAACAATGCGTGGACGTAGTCGCGGGCAACAGTTAGTAGGACATGATATTGCAAAAAATTATCAGATAGTGTGAATGGCCCTTGATGTATGCGTATGATTCTTTTATGTCTTGCTTTGTACTCATAATATCGTTTCAAAAGGCTTTCAAGTACGTAAAACGCGATCCGATGTAATAATAGTAATTAAAGTTTTTACAATTGACCTGCAGTTTTGGTTGACGTAAAAATTACATGCATAATAACGCTGACAATTCCGAGCTTTCTTTGCAACGATAATTATATTATTAAACTCCACGCGACCGTTTACATTTAAAACTAAACATTCGTTGGAGGTACGCGCGTGTTGCCTTTTAAAACATTGTCCTCTTATTTTAAATGATTGCATTACTTTTCCTTAAAAATTACGTGGCAATTAAGGTTTATTAAATCCAATGTTATTGGATACGACAATCTACCTTAAAGTACAATTCAAAGATAGTCTGATAGTTTGAAGAGATAAAGAGATCGCAAATTATAATCTACTAGTTTTCGACCGCGACTCTGTGTTCTTCCGAGACTATGTTCTACTTTTAAGCTAAATTTCGTGGAAATTCAGCATTTTTGGCTACAAAATCTAACATCCATCCATCTAAAGTTTCGCATTTATAATATTAGTAAGATTAATAATTGAATCAAAGAGATAAACAATAGTAATTGTATTAGTGCGGTGAACCGTTGGAAGTTCCCTGGGGATCAATTGGGGAACAACAGTTGTCATCGT